>NW_018127950.1:568160-594852 GCF_001952655.1 Monopterus albus
AGCAGAGCGGTTTATAAAGCAGCGAGTCTGAGAGAGGGGGGTGAACAGCTGCGAGGTGTTTTACCCCCTGTTTTTGCACCTCTCTTACAAAAAACACAGCTCTGTGATGAGGAACATATGCTATAGGCTCTGTTTTATCTCGAGCAAATGCTGTTTTTACCATCTAAATAATTACCCCCAATAAATAACTCAAGGACATCTGTTGTCTCATGTTCCCCATGGGTCAAAAATGTGCAAAATCACTACTCTGTTTTAGCTGTATGTCCATTTTTGTTTTATTCATCTCACACTACATAATAAAGTGTCTTTTTTAAATAGCTGTTTCACACCTCTGCAATTACTCAAACCTAACTCAAGGACATCTGTCGTGTCCTCTTTTGAAACTAAATATCTGGTCAACTCTATACTTTCTATGCACCATTTGTTTTATTCACTATATAACATTACAAACAGAAACCCCAATAATAATGGTTATGTCTTTTTTAAAATAGTTGTCTCCTCATTTTTGAAACTAAATATCAGCTCAACTCTATTTAATATACAAATCACTACTATACTTTCTATGTACCATTTGTTTTATTCACTATATAACATTACAAACAGCATCATTACCTGGTCTTTATTTTTTAGATTCATCTATCATGGGGGAGAACAACTGTGCGGGCTGAGGATGGAGGGAGGGGCTATGAGAACCTGAGGGGGTGAACTTTTGACCACGGAGGGGAGGGAGTGATGATGGGGTGATCTTTGACCTGAGAGAGAGGAGGGTGGAGGGGGAATGGAATTTACATCTGTTGTGGGAGGGGGAGTGAGGGGGGTGAGGGGGGACAAAGCTTCTAATTGGATAACCTTTCACCTAAAACTGTCAAATTGAGTTTGATGAAAGCCAGTATCTATACTGTGTGTATCAACGCTCTTGTTCTCTCTCCTCTCACATCTCTGCCTTTTTGTTTTGGTCCCTGCATGTCAGGCTATATACTGCTGTGATTGTGTGTGTACAGTATCTGTGTTTTGTGGGCATACATGTGTGATGAGAGAGAAGTGCGGGTAGGAAGCAGGAGAGCATGCAAACAAAAGTTCCACATGATCATGTGTTAATGTGTATATGCTTAATGCCTCCTGTGTTACCTGTGTGTTGGAAAACCTAAGCACACACTCGCTGATATTGTTTCTCTCATTGCAAGCTAAAAAGGCAAGCAAGGTGAAGCTCGAGAAACATGAAAAACTGTATCAACCAACCGTTATTTTACACACGCGCAAGCAAAAAGCGATGCATGTGTCTTACATGAAACAACAAACCACCACAACAGTGTGTAGTATAGTAGAGTGCTCAGCCTCTCCCCACCAAACAGTGTGCTCATGCATCCATATTTGACCCACTGTTGGCCCAAAAGCGGTCTCACATGGGCTGAGAGAGGAGCAGCAGCATGTACAGGTTGTATACACTTACTCTTTGCAACTGTGGCAATGACACATACTGAACTATCACTTTACAGTTTTCTTTTTCTGACAAGCTAACAAAAACCTTAAACTGAAAAAAGTAGTAAATCATTTCTCTATAAACAAATGCTTAGAATTATTTGTTATATTTATGTTTAGTATTGGAGACTCAGTTATACTGTACATGGTGTCCATCACAGTAGGCAAAATAATAGATCAAGTAAGTTCTCACTCCAGAGAAATTCATTCAAATGTATTTGGCTTTTCTGGTTTTGTGACAGAAGACAATTAAGAAGGCCAAGAGAGCTCAACAGACTACAACTTAGGATACAAGCAAACAGGCCAAAGCCAAACAGATGAGGAGATATTTTCACCAAAGTAGCACCACATATATCACAGAAAAATCTGTAGCAAACACCGTCACAAATTTGACAGCACACAGAGGGCATAATTAAACAAACAGGAAATCATAAGCAAATAGCAAAACAAAATGAACTACACCTTTCACCAAACACTGGTAGTAATTAGTAAAGGGCTGTGTCTGAAATCACCCTCTCATTCATTGTACCCTATTGACTAAACAGTCCATCAGTAGGATTAACAATTATAATTTATCTATCTATACTTATAACTGACATTACTTTATTTGTTCTACTATGGAATATAGTGGACACATAGAATTCAGACACAAACTAAATACAGAGCACTACAGGCTAATGCTACAGATGCTTAAAAATAAAAACAATATAAAAATTGGAAAACTAAAACACTGTTAGCTCATTTTCAAATGAGTGGTCTGGTCCATTTATTCATTACTCCTAGTGAAATTTCCATTTTGTTGTTTAGAACATGCAGCTTTTGTGTATTTGCGGTGCATGTCTTTGGTGTGTATGTGCAGTTGAATTGATTGATTTCTTAATTTGTTTTTGTTAAATTATTTGCAATCTTTTTCTGAATGATGTATTGTCAAAGCAGTGAAAATGGTTTCTTCATTTGTTCAGGCTCCAGACCCTAGTGCCACAGTAAAAAAAAAAATAGGGGAATGTGGGGAATATAAATACAGCCACCCAGGGACGGGTGGGAGAGGGGAATCAGAAGGGAGAAAACATGTAAAGTAGATGTAGGACAAACAGACAGGGTGATTAAAAACACATCTGAGATGAAGCGGCATGGCGGACATACATAAAAGCCCTCCATTTGTATGTCATTTGTCACTGCTGGTTCCAAAGTCACCATATCTCTGTCTTTGTGTTCTTCTTTATGTAATCGCCTCAAGTTAAAACAGTATATCTTGCTGACTGCTAGGTTTTGGTTATCACACCTTGTTATAATGTCATAGTTTGTTCTCTATCAGGCTACAAAATATATTCAGTTGTCAATAAAGGCACTGGGTGGGACAGGAGGTGAGGATTAATGACTGGCTGAGAAGATGACTCTCTCCATTAGATTAACCAATATGTTGGACTAATGTGATGCATTTATCAAAAGCTGGATATTAACCCATCAGTCTTCAGTTCCAAAACTCTTCCATTATAACCACAGACAGCTACAGACACTGCAGCCTACAAAACCTGCCTAAAAATCAGACTGTACAACTATTTAAAAAAACACACTTTTCCTTTTACAAATGAAAACTTCAATTTATTGAGAATAAAACTGCAAGACGTAGGCTCAGAGGATTTGCTACTACATTCTCACTTGGCCTGGTATGACCATAGCTTATGCTGGCTAATGATAGTTAACTAACTGTATGTAGGTACTCCAGTGGTCATTGCTAAGCCAGTTCGCTGACTATTACTCCTCTTCACTTGTCACACAATTAAACATTTAATGTCATAACATAATTCTCAGTTACCTAAGTTCATGTTAAGAGATTCACCAAGTTATATGTGAGAGCAACCAACTTCTTGTAGTTCTTGTTTGTCTATTAACAAAATAAAATCTGCTTCCAATACAGCATCTGCATACTAGCAGGAGCCGAGCTATAGAAAGTTGAACAATGTGCCATTTTTTTATTCACTGGAATAGTAATCAAAGATTTTATATACGTCATTTTGAAACTGATTTATACCAAATCAGCATCAGCGCTTCACAAAATCAAATGCTTGTGTTAGCATGAAGAAAAAAGTGGACACATCAATGGTCTGCCAGGGTCATATCGATGACTATGGTGTTATTGATCCAAAAATACATTTACCAATCACCCAAATAGTTTGTGTTCCTTCAACAGAGAGTTTAGTTTTTCTACTATTTCAGAGCTTTGCCGCTCTTCAAAAAACACAGTGCTGGGAGAAACACATTTTTCACACATTTGTAAACACAGAATGCTTCTGACATCCAAGCTCTTCATCCATCTCACCAATCCTCCTCTGTCCTTCATTCCCTGACCTCCAGATGGAGACACCACAGGGGAGACAGGGTGATAGAAGGAAAATTAAAAAGTACCAGGGGGTTAGCAATCCAGTGATGAATAGCAAGGGAGGGAGGGATGCAGAGATGGTCAAGAGATTTGGCCCAGTTTAGAGAGATGAAAGGAGGGCTAGGTGAGATATTGCATGTAGTGATAAAGGCTGTGAAAGCAGACCCATGTGAGGGCAGCTCTAAGTCAACCATGCCCCCCTGCTTAGCCAAGGCTGCAGTACACAGGGCTTGAATTATCCATGATGTGTGCGTTTGCGTGCAAACATACGTGTGCAGGTTTGCATGGCTGAGTACATCAATTGCATGAAATGTCAGTGTTGATGAAAAGCATGTTAATGCACGACACTATGCATGTGCAAGAGAGAAACACAATTAGAGAGGGGAAACGGGAAAAAAACATGAAAGGAGAAAATGCAGGGCAGAAAGAGAAATTTGAGGAATGATAAAGATTGATGAAGAAAAAGAGGGAAAGTGAGAGAGAAGGTGTGGGAAAGAGAGAGGCAGAGGCAAGATGCTGCATCAGTAAAATGTATGTGATTGATACTGGCTTTATTTTTATGTAAATATTTCTCTCTTTGCTCAGTCCAAGACCTGAACACTGAAATGAGTTTGCTTCAAAGTGACACTATGCTCACCATGATGCAGACGCAAGGCATTATATTAGGCTGAGTTAATGAGGAGTCAAAGTCAATAAAGGGGAGTTTTGGTTTCTTGGTCTGTGGTCAAAAAGCTGAAAATGAACATTTCTGGTAATGTTTCCCATATCTATTTGGCTGTAGTCTTTTGTCAGCTTTAGAAAACATAGTTAACTATGTTAAAGTAGGTGGATGAATATCTGTATCATGTACGATGACCCTCCTCGGGTGAATGTTAAAAGTCCTTGCCGCTGTTCTGAGCTTATGTGTGCCTACTCCCATGGCCCAGTAATACAGTATACAGTGCCTTGCGAAAGTATTCGGCCCCCTTGAACTTTGCGACCTTTTGCCACATTTCAGGCTTCAAACATAAAGATATAAAACTGTAATTTTTTGTGAAGAATCAACAACAAGTGGGACACAATCGTGAAGTGGAACGAAATTTATTGGATATTTCAAACTTTTTTAACAAATAAAAAACTGAAAAATTGGGCGTGCAAAATTATTCAGCCCCCTTAAGTTAATACTTTGTAGCGCCACCTTTTGCTGCGATTACAGCTGTAAGTCGCTTGGGGTATGTCTCTATCAGTTTTGCACATCTGGATTCTATTTATCATCCTTTGTCATTTAGGTCAACATTGGATCATTCAGAGATCCTCACTGAACTTCTTTAGAGAGTTTGCTGCACTGAAAGTAAAGGGGCTGAATAATTTTGCACGCCCAATTTTTCAGTTTTTTATTTGTTAAAAAAGTTTGAAATATCCAATAAATTTCGTTCCACTTCACGATTGTGTCCCACTTGTTGTTGATTCTTCACAAAAAATTACAGTTTTATATGTTTATGTTTGAAGCCTGAAATGTGGCAAAAGGTCGCAAAGTTCAAGGGGGCTGAATACTTTCGCAAGGCACTGTATATGCATCAGTTCAGGTAGTCTGGTTGTCAAGGGCAGTAATGATGACTGAGATTTTGGACGCAATTCACTCTAAAATCCTGCTATGATGAAAATCTGCCTGTTGTGCTTAAGTTAGGCCTATTTTAAAAAAAAACAGTCCAAACATGGCTGGATAAGCTTCTAGACCTAAAGCAGTGTACCCTCACACAAGAGACCATCATCATGAATCACTCAACACACATCACACAAATCAAAGTACCACTGGAACTTATGAATCAGTGCATGAATCATCTTATGTTACTGTACAAACAAATCCCCTGCCAGCATGTGCTGTGTGTCTAAATATTGGTGCAGCAGGGCTACAGTGAAAAGGTTGTCAGCTTAAATTCCAGTACCTACTGGGAGGATGAGCACATTAAATCAAACTCTTTAGCAAAAAACTTAACCCCTTGTTTCCCCATAGAGCTGCACAGAGGCCAACACTGTATGCAATCTGAAAATTACCCTTCCCTTAACATTTATTTAAGAGGATATGTCAATCTTCTTTCATATTTAATTCTGGTTGTAATGTTACACCAGACAAGCAGCATCTAAATAACTCTTTTGTCAACACTGAGTGCCCTGCAGTGCCCATGTTCAGCTCAAATGCCCCCTAGGTGGCAAAGTACCACTCTGGTGTGACCTTACCCTAAATGAGCTCTACCATTAATCCTGTGAGCAGAAGCAGGGCTACTTATTTATTTATGGTCCTGCTGTCTAAAGAAGCACACCTCTGCTCCTTTGGATTAAACTGGCAGCTGTTTAGTTGTACTGAACATTACTGACCGCTAGCGGCAAGGCAACTGTAGTGATTAGAGCAAACAAATATAGTCAATAGTTAATGTATATGAATTATGTATAATATGAAATAGAATACAGCAGGAGTGTGCAGGCTACATATAGATATTATCTGTAGTAAGTAATAGCTGATAGTTGTTTGGGGGAGAGTTAAGTGTTTATATAATCCTGCAAGATCTGTTTCTCTTCTCTGAAATGTTTGGAGATGTTTGGTATTGTGGTGTGTGTCCACTTTGTTTAGTTTATGGGTTCATCTTGTGAACAAACATCTAGAGAGCAGCTTCCCTTAAAATAGGAACATTGAGAGCGGCATAAAAAACTACTGGATCTGAGGAGAAGAAAGAAATAGGAAAGAGATGATGGAAGGGGACGAGAAGAGACACGCACTTCATTCACGCTGGAACAAGTTTCTCTGCAGAGAAACTGATAAGGTGATTCTGTATCTTGTCTTCAACATTTACTATTAACATCAGTATACCAATAAATAATCATTGGAACTATGGTGACTTGTCTGAATTAATTTGTCACCCCAGAACTCTCACCACAACACAACTTACCTAGGAGCATCAAAGCTGTCATAGGATCCCACAGTGTAATGGCGGAACAGCCTTTTGGCTCGTTCTCCGCGGCTCTCTGAAACACAAAATCACAGCAACGTCAGCATGGTTGTACTTCACTTATAATGCTAGACTTAGTGCTACTATGAAATTTAATGCAAGGATATGCAGTAGCAGCTTATTGTCTTTTACCCACTTGGTGACAGAGTACCAAAACTAGTATCTTAAATCATTGACAGGTTTATGCAAGAGGCTAAATTAGTTGAATGTTTAGTGGAGGGCAGATGTGAAACTCCCTGTTAAGAGGTGTGTTTTCTTTCTCCAAAAGTCATGTTATGTATTTTCTAAAAAGAGCCTGTTGTTTGTGAGTATGCACGACTGGTTATGATTACCTGATCGGTTGTCTTGGCTTCGAAGCATCACTTCCTCCACACAGTCAGAAGGGAACCAGCCTGTGCGGCCCCTGACTGTCCCCTCCCAGTACCCGCCCTCGCCAACACTCAACACTACAGGGGTAGGGTAGGAAAGAGCAGCATGTCAGGAAAAAAAGGGCAATCAAACATACATTAACACACACACAGACAGACAGACACAATGAGAAATGAACATATGCAAAAAAGACAATAACGTTAGACAGAAAAGAAATAATGTAGATGCACACATGGTCATGCAAACCTCCTACATACTCACCAAGACATACATACCTGGCGACACCTTAGACTCACTCACAAACACACACATATTCATACCTGCAGACATTGAATACAAACATATATAGATACCTTACATTCATGTTAGGACAGGGCCATTTCACAAACTCATTTGAAGACACTCCTTCTGGCCTGGGTACTGTTCTGTCTCTGAGATAGATAGTTTCCCTTTACACCTGATGGTACCATGCATCTCCTGTCAGGCTCGAGTAATTTTGTGGTTTTAAAAGTAATATTTTCGGTGTTATCAGTGCTAATCAAATCGATTTTCTCAATATGTTTGAAGCAATAGTTTCACATTTTGAGAAATACACTTATTTTCTTGCTTGCTGAGAGTAAAATGAGAAGATTGATGCTATTCTCATAACTGTCTGTTAAATATAATCCAATACCCAGCAGCAGTTCAGCTCAGCTTATCTGGTAAACTAAAATGGTTGTTCTGTCCGAATGTAACAATATCCAACTACCGCACCTTTAAAGCTCACTGATTAAATCATTATATGTTCATTGTTTAATTGAATTAAAAACTAACAAACACAAAACTTAAAGGAACACTGATATAGGGAGATATGTGCATACTATCAATCCTCCAACCTAACTCTCAGCAAACAAAGCCTACTTTTGCATGACGTTTTGTAGACTAGAAGTTTATCTGCAGCAAATGTGAAAAGGTTGCTAATACCAACAATGCTTCATTTCATTTAGCACTCCTCTCTGCAGTTGAGGTAAAAATGTTGTTGCAGAAAAACGAGGGTCTTGCGCTGCATGTTCTGCGCTAGTCTGAACAGTCGAAACTCCGATTGTTGGATGAAATGGCAACGCCTTAGCTGCAATGCTAATGTTGCTACATTTCAGAGACTCAAAGTGTGTTTTTAACAATCTTTGTGGCTGCGACCGCATGCTAATATTTTGCCAATTAAATAGGCTTTGATACTGTATGAGAGTCAATTGTTATTATATTACATTTATATTACATTTTGGTAAATTCAGAAACACAGGTAGGTTTGAATCTCCAAGGTTTTTTCCCATAGATTTATTATGAAAGCTGGATACCAGATTACAAGATGGCGTCCATTTTCCCCACTGAAAGTCAAATTTTTTTTGGGTTTGCTTCCGCATCATGAGGCCCACAGCACATGTGCATTAGTGTTCCCCCTTGCCCCCACTGACCCTGCCCATGCCCATGCACTCATGCTCAACCCATAGACTATACGCTGGGATGACGTCAAAAAAATTCAAATCAGTTTTCTAGGCTCTGGAAAAAATTTTACAAATATAAAACCTACAAATATTAAAAAGCCATAATGAAAATAGTGGTAAGTGATCTAGTTTACAATATGAGATGTTCTGTCAGCAGTTTTATAGATGTCTAATTATCATCATGGTCTATGGAGAAAATGCTTTTAGGGCCCCAGAGGGAATTTTTTTGTTTTGTTTGTGACAGCTGGGAAAAGCTGGCTGAAAGGCTGAGTAATGCCTTTCTCCTCAGTTCAAGCAGTGGTCAACAGTGTTTGGTTACACCCATAAAGGTCACTGCAGCTGGGGTCAAAGTTCAACACACTTTTTGCTCACCTGTACCTCACAGTATAAGGTATAGTACACAACAGTGGGGAAGGGTGCACAAAAATTGTTTTTCTGTAATAATGTGGATACAACTGTAGAAGGTTTAGAGGGTTAACTTGTAGGTAGAAAACAAATACAAAGAAGTTGTACCAAAACCAGCACTAGAATGAAATTTGTACTGTAGCAGGAAAAAAAAAGGGACTGAGTTGTTCATGTTGTTCTGTCTCTGTTGAACTGTAAGTAACACCTTAATAAGCCAATGGTATACCTGGGCCGTGTTTGTTTTGGCTGATTAGCAAAGCTATGGTGTTGTGATCAGTGGATAATATTAGCTAATTGGTAGATAAACTAAGCTAAAGCTAAACGTGTGCACAAATATACATTAATAAAATCAGTAAGCTAAATGATGTTGGCTTAAAAGCTGCTAATTAAATCTCACCTCTGAAACTGTTAAAACTCCTGCAGTCAGCAGCTTCACTGATTCATTACAATCCTCTCAGGTTACTATCAGGTGTAAACAACATCACAACTACTGAGGCCCAATCAGACACACACTTTCCTTGAATTCACGTGGAAGACAAAATGCATTATGCTCTAGCACTATACTCACCTTTGACCCTGTCTCCCTTATTGAAGCTGATTTCCCGCTCTCCCTGTGCAGAATGCGCTCGAGTAGCTATAAAGACTCGTCCTGGGATGGCGCTGTAGAGGCGTCTCCGCTGCCCCACGGCTTGTCCAGCAGTGCTGGCAGGGGCAGGCCTGTGTGGAAGGAAGGAGCAGTAGATATGTAAATTATACCATAAGCAAAAGTCCTGTATTCAAAAGTGTACTCAAATAAAATCACAGAACAACAAACATTTAAAACGTAAAAGTAAAAATACTTATTGAGCCCCATTTGAGATTATTACACTATATATCAGTGATACTGGATGAGGTGGAGCTATTTGAAATACTTTATGAAACGTTATTAACTGATCATGTTTGCTATGTGAAATCTTCATCTGCAAGGTAACAAGAAAATAACATAAATGTACATCAGTGCAGTCAAACGTACGATGTTTTCATTTAAAAAGTAGTGGAACTATAAAGCAGCACAAAATTGAATTACTTAAGTACCTCAAAACTGTACTTAAGTAGAGTACAGTAGTTGGATAAATTTACACCACTGAGGGATGCTCTGAAATTAAAACTCAAAACTCCCTTAATGATGAAATTACCAAATGCATCACTTGCCTTTTTTTTGACTGAGGAAAATGTCGTCTTCATGTCAGGAGTAAAAAACTAACTATTACAACTAGGTTATTTAGATTTTCTCATTTTAATTTCAGAAAAAACACAGTGATTACAAATGTAACTGCACCAAACCAGGTAAATCGGGGGGTGGGGGCAACCCTTTAACACTTGCACATTGTTAAGCATTTTTAAAGGACATGCAGACAGGTCCAGCAGAAAGCCCCAAACTTACTTTAACCAGTTAAAATAAAACCACAATATCCTGCTCTCCTCTGAAAAGTGAAAGTGATGTCATTGTTCAGCAACACCATGCTGTCAGCCTCCTCCACCCACCCCTGTCTCCGACTCTGCCTGCTACGGTCCTCCTTGTCTCCAATCCTTCCTCGGGAAGGGGAGCGCGTCCTTGCCCCCCTAGGACTGCTGGAGCTACGCAGGGTACCGGTATGTTTATAACCCTGAAAGACACAGGGAAAGGTATTGATATGTTACAGTATGTCTGTACATGTATCTGCCTTTTTGGACATATTCTCATGTACATGCACTACACCTGCATAAAATAGTCTGTGTTATAGTTTTGAAAAACATTTAAATACCAGCCTTGTCAATGCATTGTTCTGCCATGATGTGTAGCTGCACACTCACACATCTAACTGCATTACAGTAAGATATAAAACTGTGAATATCTTTTTGTTTCTGTATTTTAAAAACATGTCATTTGATTGTTATATTAACATTAGTGCTTTTTCTATTTGTTAATTTCCATCTCTTCTTCCATGTGGCTGTGACAACTTAATTGTCTGGCTTCCATATAGTTGATTAAAGAAACTCTGACTGCACTTTTACAAGCACATGTTTACAGAAGATAACAAATCAGAATCAGCTTTATTGGTCAGGTGTGTTGGACACACGAGGAATGTGACTCTGGTACAGTGACTCTCAGTATAAATGTACAATGTTCTTCAGTAAAGCAATGAGTAGATGAGTAAACAAGACAGAACAAAAAAAAAGGAATATGCATTAGGACAATAAAACTGTAGAACTGTATCAGCAGCTCCCGGGGTAGGTGTACAACCTCCCGTCTGTAGACTGACTCATTATCGTCTCAGATGAGACCGATGACCAGTGTGTCATCTGCAAATTTTAAAAGTTTAACAGAGGGGTCTTCTGAGATGCAATGATTTGTGTAAATGGAAATCAGCAGTTGGGAGGGCACACATTCCTTAGGGGCACCTGTGCTGATAGTCCAGGTGTTGGATGTGGTTTTCCCCAGCCTCACCTGCTGTTTCCTGTCAGAAAGCTGGTGATCTACTGACAGGTGGGGGCAGGCACAGTGAACTGAGTCAGTTTAGAGTGGATGATGTCTGAGATGATGGTGTGAACACTGAGCTGAAACAGGTTTTTCCGCTTTTCAGAGTAGCTCCTCTTTGCTGCTCTGATCTCACTTGTCGGTGTGTTCCTGGCCTGCTTGTACAAGATCCTGTCTCCACTTCTGTAGGCCTCCTCTTTGGCATGACAAAGCTGCTTGAGTTTTACTAGGAACCAGAGCTGCTTGTTGCTGTATGTGCAGAAGGCCTTGGTGGGCACACACATGTCCTCACAAGAGTTGATGGATGATGTCAAAGTGTCAGTGAGTTCATCCAGGTCTGCAGATGCAGCCTCAAATACACTGTACAGTCAAAGCAGCCCTGTAGCTCTGATTTTGCCTGCTCAGTCCATCTCTTCAGTGTTTTGACCACAGGCTTCATAACTGTAGGTTTTTGCCTATAGATTGGTATAAGACCATGCAGTGATCAGATTGAGGGCTACTCATGGGACAGAGCAATAGACGTCTTTTATTATTACCATGTAGCAATGGTCCAATAGGTTTTTGTCCCTGGTGGGACAACTGACATGCTGTCTGTATTTGGGCAGAATGATAAATATAATAAAATGCATATTTATGGGCTATTACTCAACATAATCACTTCATCTAAAGAAAGAGATAACAAGGACCTGTGATTTGAGGATTTATTTTCTGCCACATAATTAAATGACTTGGATGGCTTGTGAGAAAAGAGAAAAGGTCCTACAATTAGTGTTCACTACTAGAGGTTTATAAAGATCATCCATTACAGTGTATTATGTCCATTCAAATTTTAGTATAAATTGTGGGGCTGCAGCTGCTCAAGGCTCCACCTCTGAATAATAAGTATTATCTGGGATTTCTCCAAACTGTCATATTTACAGAAGATGATGAAACTACCCTTAGCTTTTTTTTATTACAGGAATCAAACTACTAGAATTAAATGCATCCATATCACAAAAAAGTTTGGAAGCACCACATTTCAAACAGTATTTTCTGGGCACAATCAGTCTTCTGATGAAGACTATGTGATCCAGTTCAAAGCTCCAAAAATAGCGACTAAATAAATTTTGAGGTGAAAATATTTTTTGGGAACTGCTGCTTCCAGATCTTCATCTTTCACAGACACAAACACACCTGCACAGAAACAATGTTGGTCCCTGGGGCGTTGGGCATTGCCATCCAGTCTGGCAGGTTCATGCTGCTGTCACTGTTGGCCCGCAGGAAGGGGTGAGGGTGGGGTATTGTCAGGGTCTGGGCACTGTCCCGCCTCTGGGGGGCATACTTTGGAGACTCCACAAAGGGAACTGAGAAGTGAGGGGCAATAGAACACACTGAGCATGAAACGTGAGTGTAATGGTGCATTTTCTTTATCACTGCTCTTATTTTCCACATCCTCCTATATGCTTTATTCTATATTTCTTTGTACATCTTTCACACTTGCTGCAATTGTTGCTACAGTATATTCTTTAATACACTCCTTTTTTTTAATGTTGCTTCCTCTAATTTGCTGAAAAAGGCTTGATTCCTTCATTATGTTCCTGAATCATTTTATCTTAGGAGCATGTTTTACTTAGAACATTACCAATCATTACACATCTTCAAACTGGAATAAGAAACGCACACCAGGCATCAGCTACATACCCACATCTGCATCCCGGTGGTTTTTGATAATTTCTCCCAGCTCAAAATTACCAGACATGACAGCCACCTGGTGAAAACCCAACACACACATAGGTTGTTTCTGGATACAAATGACAAGAGTGCCAAGAAGTGGTTAATATTTCTGTTGTAATTAAGCAGCTGCTTGCATGCTTTTACTGAAACACTGTGCTTCAGTTTATGTAAATAATAATTATAAAAATGCATAATTTTGTTGGCACTCTAAACTTGCACCCTTAAACTAGTAAATTTTCACATAATGCAAATGAAATGTATAGATTACAATTGATATGAAGGAATTAATCATTTCCTTAATGCAGGAAAGATGGTCTTTACAGAAAAAGAAACAATTTGAGTTCCTGTAATGATTTGTTTATTATTTAGTTTGCATTTTCACAGCTCTAATTATGACTGCACTTCCAAATTCCAGCACAGTGTCTATGAAGATTCTAGTCACCCAGGTTGTAGAATTTCAAAAAGTCAAAGCAAATAGATTTGATGTTTTCTTGAAAAAGGAGTCCTCTCAAATGAAAACATAGTTTAGCATTCTTTCCACCACTGCATAAATGTTTTAGATCTTCTTTGCAAAAATAATAATAATAATAATCGTCTCAGCTGGCTTTTTCTGCACTGACAGAGTTAAACTAGATCAAGATAAAGGGGTCACATTCAGTCCTGCCACCTGGGATTTCTGTGTGCATCGCAGCACAATAATGGTTTAAAGTGAAATTAGGCCCTGGCACTTTCTACTATGTTTACTTGATATGCAACCACCCAACATGCATGATTACGCAGCCAGGCACAAAGCCATTACCTGAAAGGGGGTCTGCCCACTGTTATTCTTTGTGTCTTTATTTGCTCCCCTGTAGAGCAGAATTCGCGCACAGCTTTCCTGCAAAAATAGTGGTGATTAATGTGTATTTATCATAAAATATAAGCTGAATAATCATTTATTCACATTCATGGGTTTGTTTTCTTATTTTAATTGCTTAGGTTTTTATGTCATTCAAATGCTGAATAGTAAATACAGCATATTCTGTGAAAAATGCTTTAAAGTAGAGGCTTTCAACTAGTGGTCCATGGACCCCTCGTGGTCCGTGAAGGTATGGCAGGTGGTCCCTAACATGTATTCAGTAGCATAGTTTCACCGTGGGCATAACTATCTTTACATTTGTTAAACACCTTTCTGTATATTAATTACTGTTTGTGAATAATCAAATTTTGCAAATGAAAATGAATTTAGAAAAGCCAAGGTGATTTTCAGGATTAAAATAGCGCCCATCAAGCTAGCCACCACGCAGCAGTGGTCCTCAAGTTGCCCCTTAGTCAGAGAGGTGGTCCCTGGGTCATAATCGGTTGAAAACCCCTTTTTTAAAGCAATGTGACATAGACATTCAAGAAAGTCATGTAAAATTAAAATTGCATATGGCAGAAATATCTTATTTTTGATATTGAGATTCAGGTTAATATCCTATTCCAATTTCTCTGATGATGTTTTCAGGTCAGGATGCTGAACCTAAAAAGGTAGGTACAGTACATTATTAAGTGGCTTTCATCTTACTGGATTGTAAGATTTAAGGGTGTTTTATCATAACATTTTCTCTACTCTATAGAGAGTGGCTTCTGAGTCTTATAAAAAACATGTCTACCTTGTTATATAAAGCACAAATGTGCAAGGCAGTGTTTCCAGAGGCATTCTGGGAGGTGGAATCCGCCCCATAGAAGAGGAGGTGCTCCAGATGCTGCGAGTTACCATTCTGACAGGCCTGAGGATAAACATGCAGATGGAAAGAGAAACAGGCCAGGGGGATGTGGAAAAGCAAAGCATTGTGGTAAAAAAAACAAGATGTACAGGGAGTAAAGGCAGAAGGATTTAGGTGGTAATTTAATAAAGATAATGGGAAGGCAAGAAGGAATGGAGACAGTGACACCGAAAGAAGAACAAGATGATGGTTACCAAGTGATACCACATTTAATTGACACAACCTCTAAACTTAGAGGGCAAAAAACAAATGAGATCCAATAACATCAATAATCACATTTAGAACAATTCTAATCAAAATATGGACACACATACAGTAAACAGACACATTTAACAACATGACACACTCAATATCAAAACTAAACATTTCATTTTTCTTACTTTTCACTGTTTTTTATGCTTTAATCTTAATACATTCTCAGTTATACCTGGTCACATTATCCAGCAACTGTGTTCTTTCACAGGAAGAAACTTAGTAGTGCAACTTTGCTTAGTAAACTGGGCTTAGCTGGGTGCATCCGTACTATGGTAGAGCCAAATGACAGTGAAAAAAATCTTTCACTTTGGAACTTCAAGTCAATGAAAACCTGGCTGACCACCCCTGACTACCAAATTTCTTTTGTGTTAATTTCAATGGGCATTTTCAGCACCAGAATATACACATTTTAGACATTTCTAAGTATGAAAGTATAAAACTATAGGCCTTTATGAATCATAATCACAAAATCTCACTACCAGTGTTAGTCAGACAGTATAAGTTGGAGACATAAGAGACGGATGCTGATGAAGTGTGGGTGATCAGCTGATACCTTTAGTTTTCCTCCTGGCCTCATGTGTCTACTTCACTGCTGTAATATGAGGCCACTGAAGCAGGATGGGTGAGATGGAGCATGAAAGATGTCCAAGAAAAAGAATGAGAGGAATAGCATATCATGGCATGAATGGCTTTTGACATAGACACTGTACTGTACATATGGAGATACTGGAAAACAAAGCACACTGGTACATTACAAAAAAGGATGCATGCACACTTGTGAAATCCAAACAACAGAAACTAAAAGCCAAAATACCCTGAGGCATAACTTTTTTTCTGGTGTTTTCATATCACAGCCCCCAAATAGACACAAATTAGGCCACTGACCCCATTAGATTGAAAGACTTTGTCCCAAGTATAATCTAACAGAAAGTTTTGCTGTTGATTTAGTGCTACATTTACATATACACAGCACATGGGAGACAACAGAAGACAAAGTTAAATCTATTTGCATTTATACCTGGTGATTTATTCTGATTTTCCTATAATATTCTCTTTATTTATTATCCAAAATCTCTGAAGGCCCCTGAAAAAAAACTTCTCACAATTCCCTTCAGGTTTATATGACACACACGCACATACAGTATGTACCTGATGTGTCTCGTCCCAGCCATTCTCGTCCCTGATGCCCAGCTTGGCATGGTGGTAAAGCAGTGTTTCGCAGCAGGATGTGTCGCCTCCTGTCAGCACAGTGTGGTAGAGTGGCGTCAGCCCTCTCCGGTCCTTATAGTCAGGAGAGGCACCAAGAGACAGCAGGACCTGCAGGACAAGGCAGCAAAGATGTACATGTACAGATCACTGTCAAAAACCAGCGGGGGTGAGGTAGTTTGAAAAATACTAAAAATAATAAAGATTTAGCTTTGAAAAGCTAAAAAGAAAAAACTTAAAGTGGCTTCTAACTTCAAGTCAAGGAGTATTCACAGAATTGTAAATCAGGATAGGAACACAGCTCAGAATTCAGAGCAGTCGGTCATGCAGCAGCTCAGGCCAGAGAAAATAATGTATTCAATCAGAGTCTCTGTGTAGCTTAGCAGCTGTTTCTCTCCTCTGTGGAAACATGAGCTCTGACAATGTAAAACGTGTTATTATCTTCCCCACGATGAGCTCCTCTATGTGGGTGCCTGTGTTCTTGATGATTTGGGAGCTGAAAATCTGGACAAACGCCTAAAATGTAAATGTGCAACACACATTTAACAGCAGGCTTTTGTTGTTCTCTGGTTGAAAAGGTTTTTTGGTCATGTGTATTTTGTGTGTGGGTGGGTGTGGATTGCTGAGTGGGAGGGTCTGTTTATTTTGTCTTCAACTTATTTACTTATACAGCAACACAAATGAAGATGATCCTGTATCAGTTTCAGGGCTAATATCCATCTTGTAGGTTGTTTTTGTTCCTTTTAAGGCGTGACAATGAAAATGGGTTTGTTATGGTTAGATAACAACAGTTGTACAAAAAGGGTAACAACATGTGAATGTTTACCAGCAGGGCTGTATGGCGGTGGCCCCGGACAGCCTTGTGTAGCGGTGTGAGTCCATCTTTGGCACGGAAGTCAATATGAGCCCCTCCTTCCACTAGGACCCGGATGGCTTCACCTCCACCTGGCTCACACTGCACCGCCAGCGACAGAGGGGTTTCTGGGGGAGACACACACACCCACTAGAGTAAGTGTCAAAGTCAATTATTCCGAGATTATTCAGTGCACACTTTGTTCAAAGAAACTAAAAGCTCCACTGGAGATTTACCTTTTAAAATTGGCGAAACAATGTTATTCTGACTAAATGCTGTTTTTATGCTGACATCAACTAAAGCAACAAAGAAATTCAAGATGAAAGCAACCTTGTGTCACACGTGAACCAATTGAACGAAAAAGTTCACTTTCTGACGCCTCAAAGAATAAAAGCGTTCAAAATGTTCCCAGTTAAAACAGGGTACAGTGTGCTGGCTGCCATGGCAACGTAGATTCTGTCACACTTGAGTACAAATAGTTTGAGGGAAAGTTTTGACTATGCTTCCTCTGAAGTTACCATGTCATAATGACTTGGGCATGCAAACTCTGCCTGCTGCCTGCTCCCTTGGTAAAATGGAAGTGAGCCCCTCCTGACAAGAGCCATGCTGAATATGGCAGAATTATTTCATGCCCTATTAAAGGCACACAGTGTGACGCTTCTGGAAGCATATGGAAAGAGTTTAAGATAGATCAAATGTACAAAGAGTTAAGGTTCCAGGACCTCTACAGAACAGTCTTTCTAAAGATGTTTGATCATGTCTTTGCACTGCCTGTACAGACCTGCCACTGCCAAAGTAACAAAAGCCCCAGTCTTCAGGAGTAAGATGTGCATGCATTGTCTTCCCCATGTGATGCGAGTACAGGATGTCAGTGAAGGGGAGTCAGAAGGGCTCTTTGTTGCCCCCTGGTGTTCTGCAGTGGAAATGCGTTTCACACCAGTGGTGACAGGCTATGTGTTGTGTTTTGACACTCGCTCCCCAAGCGGCTGGAGTGGCACAGAGCAGCACACCCAAACTGTAAATGAGCCGTCTGCTGCTCCCCCCTAAGCACTAACAGGATCTGAGGAAAAACCACCAAATTGTGAACAGCACTGGCTCAGATCCTTGACAAAGTGTTAGGCCACCATACTGCAGAGCTGAGCGCAGAAAGCGGGCGGGGATGGGGGTCTGTTGTTGTTAGAGGGTTTAAAGGTTGAATTTATACAGCAGAGCCATAGGCCACATAGCTGCTGGCCACCAGTGTGCAAATGCAGCCACTTGGGGATGTTGAACCTCAAATACACACATGGTGTCACAGTGCAGTTCTCTGTGAGGGGTCATTATCTGAGATTACATCATAAAAAGAGGTTAATTTTGTAAACTGGCAGACAGATGGAGGCAACCGAGAATATGTAAATGGTTCATGTACAAAATACTACCCATGGAGGGGCAGATGAAATAAGTTGAAGCACGTGGCAATATCCTTCTTAGCTTCAGATCTGGTTCCTAAATAATGTACACTATGTATTTAATGCAGTTAGCCTAACTACTGTCATAGACCAAAGTGTTATTGTCTTATCCTCAGCTGACAGGGTTTCACTGACTGTAGAAACAACGGACCGGCTGACAGCTCCCAAAGGTGAAGCCACCAAAACTCGATCACCTCCCGGTGGCTGGTTACAGTATAGGTCATAAACCCCGCCGCCTCCATGTTAGCGGAGGTACAACTCAAATCAAATAAAGTACAAATCAAATCAATTTTGCCCAGAGGTCACTTCTGCAATTTTTGTTAGATCTCAACATGCTGATGTGTAAACAAATGGTAATTTTTTATAAAAACAAATGTGTATTTTGGTCGATTCAACAAATTTGATTGGTTGTCTGATGCTGTCACTCCAGTTCTGATCGACTACACAGAATCTAGATGCAAAAAGGCAAGACAGCAGCTGCCATACATGAAGAGGTGATGCCATGTCCATTGCACACTGTATATGTCAAAGAAGGGTTTCAACTGAAGCAGCTGGAAACATATTACCCCCCTGTTAAAGTACATTAAATAGCTAACTAAATTTTAAAGTTGATTTTAGGACTTCTATGTTTAAAGATGATTGGGGTTGGTGAAGACTGGGGTCCGTGACTGTTTGGTGAATCAAGCCCAAGACCTTACATTTGACTGCTACTCTACAAATATTGTTTAATATTGTTCTTCAACCCCCCCAATTTACTTTTCCTCATCATGTTGACTTGTACAGCACTTTATAACTTGTTATCAAACAGCTACAATGCTATCATAGCCTATTATTATTACTATTGCTACATGATAGAAAGCCGACTCAGTGGACAGTGAGGGAAGCCAAGGTAAAGGCCCTGTGGCACTCCTTACCGCCTGTGTCAGCATCCTGGTAGTTGGGATCGAGGCCCTTGTCTAAGAACTTGGCCATCTTGTCCACAGCGCTGGTTTGGATATAATCCATGAATTTCTTCAGGCTGGCCTGCATGTGGAAAGAAGAGCTGCTGTATTACAGAAAATAGATATAACTCAAAACCAGTGGTGGAATAAGTTTGTATTAGTTTGTCCATATTTGTGTGGACACTGGACTGAAAACATACAAAGAAAGATGTGGACTAACATATAATTCAGGTTAATGAATTGTAATCCCAGTGCATGATAGAAAACTTGAAAAGTGTCTGTGTGTTACCAGTCTGTGAGGGGCTGTCAATGAATGATGACAACAGGTAATAGGTACAGAGGAGTGAACAAAGATGTTGAAAGAGCCGCATGAATTCTGATGTGACCTTTCTGACTGTGGTCACATGATCAAATATCAGACATATTTACTGTAGGACTACACATGGAAGTGGCCCAAATCCATTTGGTTTGTTCACACATCCATGAAAAAAATCAGATCTGATTAGAGGAGAAAAAAAATGGATATGAGTCACTTCAGCAAGTAATGTCAGTGTAGCTTTAGTGTCAGCCCTGTGACAGACTGGAGACCTGTACAGAGTGTACCCTGCCTCTCGCCCAGTGTGGGCTGGGATTGGCTCCAACACCACCCACCCCACAGCCCAGGACTGTACAAGATACTTGATTTAGATAATGGGTGTGATACATTGTTGCACTTTTGCATTTATTTATTAATGTGACAGAAAACAGAAGTCTTTCTACCTTAAAAGTTATGTACCAAGAACAATATAATACAACTAACCACAGTGGAGTATGGGGAAGTATATTGCAGTGTAATACTTTGCAGTCAAGCTCATTATGCATTATTGGAAAACCATACACGAATGTACATGCACAAGTACATGCTTAGTGACACACTCATGCACACACCTACAGACAACCACACTGTACAAGTCCGACTGGAGATCCACCTTCAGAACTAATGGGTTTCATACCTTTGTGTGCAGTTTGGCCAATTGCTTCTCATCCAGATTGGTCTGTTTGTACACCCTGGTCTTGTAACGAAACTAAACCCAAAAGAGAAAAAGATAAAGAAACAAAGAGTTAATCCTAACACAGAGGACCTTTTGCCCTGGATTCACAAAATGGGGCCTGCAGACCTATTGTACAGACAAGCCTTATCTGGTTTGCTATACAAACCTCCTCTTCTACTTCACCACAGACAAGTTAAGAAACTGGGCCAGCTTTACAGCAGTTTAAGGAAGGTTCTCCCTTGAGACAGCATGAACAGAATGTGACTGTACAGATAAGATTTTAGCAAGTGCAGCGGGACAAAACAGAGCAGGAAAAGGGAACAGTTCTGTGACACTCCTCAAAGAAGTGTCTGTGAAGCTCCATTCATAAACAAAGGTTTTATACAACTTAGTTTTACTAAAATTAGGACCTATTCTTTTAAAAAGAAGTTGCCATTTACTTTAGTCATCATGGATCTGAACACAAAGCTTTGGAGTACAAACTGATTTGATGCAGTTTCTTAACATTACAAACTTACAAAGTTAAACCAAGACACTGTTTGGTAATATTTACTTTATTTAACACTGGTAATTAGCAGAAATCGACGTGTAGTTCAGCTGTGTTCTATTTTACCATGTCCTTATCTGGCATTCATCCAGCAAAAGAGAGTCTAGGGCACTGACTTCCCTATATGTCTGTAGCACAGGTGTGCTAATTGGTCAAAGCCAACTCATCTGGATTCATTGGGGGGGATCACATTGTGTGATTTAAAATTGTCTTAAATTATACGGGGGAAAACAAGATCATTTTGCCTTGTCAGATGTGTTTTCACTTGATTTAATGTGACTGGCTGTTATGTTCAGTGAGTTTAAAACCCTTAAAATTGTGCTGTGTCTCTTGTGCCTGACTTGCTTGGTCTGTGACAATTTGTTTTATTTCAAAGATTATTCTGGGCAACCAAGACGTACCATAAGTTTAGGCTCAGGGCAAATGGTTGATGTCTGAAGCTAATCTAAACAAGAAAATGAACCTTTTGTGAGAATATATTTTAAACTTTCCAGGAGGAAGCCATCACGCCAGGGTTTATTTAGACTGTGGCTTTGATGAATAACAGTGACATCTTGAGGACAGTCAGGCTCATTGCTTCTTTACAGTAATATAGTGCTGTGTTGTACAACTGTGTCAGTGCAAGACTGGAATAGTACCTCCAAATATGGTACCCCTTTCTCAAAGGACTGTGGGTACTCTCTGAGCAGGCACTCCTCCTCTAGGAACTTGGCATCGTGTCCGTCTGTGGCAGGTTGGAACAGGCCATAGTTCAGCACATCCCGCAGTGATTCGGTCAGGGAGCACAACACCTGCTGCTTGGCTTTCCACACCGTGGCATCTGGGTTAAACCGCAAACATTTCTGCAGGAGATACAGAAGCAACTCAACAACAAAGAAAAGTAGCATGAAAGTCAGTAAAACTAAATAGTGCAAAAGCCACAATTTGTCTTAAGCAAGAGCTTAAAAATGTTAAACAGTGCCTGAGGATCTCAAGATGCAATCTGCCACATATGAGGTGAAATGGTCTGTAAAATTTTGGGGGCGGTCAGACCATCTGTGACTCACAAGTTACTTCCACTATGTTTCATGGGGAAATGTACTTTTTAGTCCACTTATTTCACAGCTATAGTGCCTTTTTAGATTAAATTTAACATAACACGCATATACAATGTTTATAAAATACAACACAGTGCTAAAGATTATACCAGTGGCTCCCAATATTTTTGGCTTGTGATCCTCTAAAACTACTGCTTTGGTTTAAATAATGCTCTGAAGCCCAAAGTGGTCAAACTATCACGTTTATTTAAAAAAATGACATTTCAAAATATGAATACAAATTTTTATAGCCAAACTATTACTTCTGTAGCATTTTGAATGCAGGACTTTAACTTGTAATGGTGCATTTGTTCATTGTTGTACTAGCAAATGGTCCAAGTACTTCTTTCACCACTGATTTTATTTGAATAATAAAACAAACATTGATGTTTATTCCCATAGAAGTCTAGGAAAAGATTACAAATTCTATGTAGTAGAACAATATTTTGCTAATTTCTTGTCCCATTAATCATCTCGTGACCCAAAACATTTATACCAAGAACCTTTGGAGAGATCACCACCAACCTACATTACAACCCTGTGGCAGTTGGCTGCTCTCACTGCACTGACTGCAGCACACTGAGGCTGGCCCCCTGTCTGAGCCAGCAGGGGGAGACACACTCACACATGGGTTGGTGATTCCCAGTGGCCTCAGTTAGCAGGCAGGATATGAATGGCAGTTTGTTGCAGCTTTAAGTGTCTACAGTGGGGTCCTAAATGGCCAAATGCATTATGGCTCAGTGGCTTAGTCAGCAAAATGAAACATAACTCACTACACAGATATCTGACAGAAGGTTTATGGTACTGTTCTCGCTATCTCTCCCTGTCCTTGTCCAATGTGGAGTTGGATTGTTCTCTGACCTTGAGGCAGCAGCAGGATGACTGGCCCATGCAGAGTACAGTCAGCTAGCAGGGGTCCCATGCTTCATACTGCATTACCGCATGGGCTCTTCTCTCTAGCCAGCACTTCTTCTATCCCTGAACATTCGCTCTATCATTATCACTCATCTTAATCTCTTCACACACACACACACACACATAGATAGATACAAATTTGTGTGTGTGTATGTGTGTCCCACAAAGAAAGCAATAAAACCCTGCACGGGGGTTTAGTGCAGAGGAGTATCACAATGTTTTCTTCCTCTATTTTATTCAGTATCTCTGTGCACAGCCAACCCAGTCGTCATGGCAACCAGTTCATTAGTGGAGCAAACTGCTTGTTGCCATAGTAACATTCCTGTGTTCCCTAGGAGATGGGGTACTGGGAGGGTGTGCTTGGGCTTGTGTGTGAGCGCATGCATCAGTGCGCATGTGTTTTTGTGTGCTTGTGTGTATGTGTGTGGATGAAGGGGTGTGTCTATTTGTATTAGATTAGGTTTCACATACACAAGCCTACACACTGCACTTACAGTCCCATCAAAAGATGCAAGTAAACACTCTAAAATGAAACACAATCACAGCATAACAAAATGAAGGCTAACGATTCAGTTCTAATGCTGACAGAATGTTTTCACAGTCAACTTGAGCAATTATAAAATATTGATAATTATATATAAATATGCAATGCAAATAATATTTTTGATTAGGGCCTAAGATGCTTATAGGCTTGAAGATTTTTCTGAGGCAGCCATGCTGCTTATTGATTTGTGTGCCTCCAGCAATATGAGTGTTCCTCCAGCTTCTGACTAGCCATTTAGATCTCGCGATATTAAAATGTGATGATATTTCTCATCGTAGAAAAAGCTGTCTCGCAATATCAGTACATAACAGAATCAGAGCAGCACCTAGTATGATGGAGTGTGACAATACGTTCACATTATTCTTGCAAAAAAGCAACTCCCTGCTGTATTTTAACACACGGGGCTGTGTTGGTCAGACATGAGAGGTTGCAGGAGGAGTATTGTAGGTGTGTACGTTGTGACAGGTCGATGTGAGTGGCTTCACTGATGTTTCCAGCCCTTGAGTTTCCACTGTGTTTTGGTTAGCCATGCTGCTAAGATAGTCTACTCTACCTTAGCACCAATTCTACCACCAGTCTGTTGGCATTGATAGATAAACACAGTTTTAATATCCAGTTCTAATGAAAATGCATGGTGTGTCATTATGGCGTGTTAACTGTGGCCCAAATTCATCCGTGAATACCCGTGAATGCTCATGTTAACAAGGTAAACAAAAGAGTCTTCTTCCTGTGGGCTACCATATTCCGATCATCCCCAGTACATGATTGGTGAACCCATTGCCTTTGCTGGATGATGTCACTGTCTGCTGTGGTGCGGTGAGGGTGAAAATAAAATCAAAGGTCACACATGGCTTACATGAGAGTTAAGTTAGAAGCTCATGCACAGTTCATGCACAGTTATGTCAGTGTGAAATCCTACAGGAGAGAAGCCAGTCAGTTAAGTTTGTGGCAAAACATTTTACAGTGTTTGCATATTGTCTTTTACTGCATATAATAATTCATACTCACAAGGTAGAACTCAAGTGACATTTATTACAATATTATAACATTTCAAAATGCACCTGCATTGTTTAGCATTTGTGAATTTCAGCCAAATAAACAATTTTTTTGTCTCATTCTCATGAACCCGACATCATGTATTGTCTCGTGAGCTAAGTGTATCGTCACACCCCTACTCATCACAGATTCCCAACACTTATCAGGCCTACAGAATAAACGATATTGCTGTTTCTGTAATCAGAATCAGACAGCTTTGCAACTTTTCCTCCAATGGTGCACTTACAGCTCAGTGTTTGGAGCACCCTCTAATGGGTAGAGAGTTTGTGTGTGAAATATCAGGACTAAATGGCAACTGGAGGTTTGCAGAACATCTGTGTGACAATATTGTTTTAGCCAAAACACAATGATTTAAATACCAAGATCAGTTTTATAAATAATGCTTGCCTGTGCTAGTGTTCTGACTAATCAAATTACACAAAACACTTTAAACACCTAGTGCTAACAATGGTGCTGCTCATTGTGTTTCGCTAGTGATACTTTTCCTAAGTAGAAGTTCTAGTGTAACAGTGAAAAAATGTTTCATTACGTGTTCAAAATTCCTATTTCTAAAAGTACAAGGATTTGCAACAAAATATGAGTTTCAAAAGTAAAAAAGTGATCATTCTGCAGAAATACTTGCCCCTGTGACTCATTGTATATGGGATCATTAGATTAATACTAAAGCATCAATGCAAGTTGTATGTTACTGTTGCAGGTGGTTCTTGGCACCTCATTATAACTACGACGTACTTTATTAGGCCACTGGTTCCCAACCTAGAGGTGAGGCTTCTTCAGAGGGTCACAGGTTAATCTGCCTGAAGTTAAATGATTAACAGGTTAGGGGAAAAAAACAAAATTCTGCTACATAAATCTGCACTCACCATATTTGCTGTTTTTAAAATACTGAGGCTTCAGACAAGATGCTGAACTACTACTGTATCTCTTTTGGGGAAAATAAGATAAAGAACCTCAGCTAGAAATCCTGTCTCCTAGAAACAATTTTCATGTACTAATTTGTTTTCCTAACTGCTCTTTTCAGAAGGGGATACAAACCAAAATGCACATATTTGATATTTGATATTTGATATAAAATATTAACATGGAAAGTAAGCAGTAACCTCAGCTGTGAAAATAAATGTAGTGGAGTAAAAAGTACAATATGTACCTGTAAAACGTAATGTAATAGAAATGGCAAAAAAAGCACTAACAGGACAAATTTGTACTTAAGTAGAGTGCTTGGGTAATTATACATGTACCACTACTGTATAGGGGTTATGCGAAACGTCACGTGACCAAACCAGAAAACGGGTCAGCGCACTTCCGCTTTTCCGCAGAACGCCAGTGACACAACAGTAGTAATGCGAAACACGTTCTTTGAGCTCGTTTTATTTGATTAGTTCATAGATTTAATAAAAATGTCTTTTTCCAAGACACAAATACCAGAAGCGGGCTCATCCAAACAGTGATCTCTGCTGCGTACATATGTCAGGGAAGTTCAATTCAGCCATAAGCTTTCACCATTTCCCTAAGGATGAAACCTTAAGAAAAATATGGATCCGTAATGTACGACGTGATAATCTTGTAATTAAGCGGACAACAGTATGTTGTAGACACTTCGTCTCCACAGATGTAATTCAAGGTGGACGACGGCGTTTGAAAGAAGGAGCCGTTCCAGTGTTGTTTGCCTGGAGTGACTACTCTCTGCCTGCAAGTAGACCAAGCGTGTGGGAGAGAACGCAACGGCCGGAGGAAATTGAGGAGGAACAGATGGACGTCGGAGTT
>NW_018127950.1:594907-601954 GCF_001952655.1 Monopterus albus
ATGTGAAAAATTAGAAGCCCAGCAGTTTGCGAATTTAGCATTTCCATCACACAAGCTTAGTTACTATTAGCTTTCCGGTAGTGTATTACATTATTTTGGTGTACCAGACAGATGCTCGGTGTAAATATCGATAACATTAGCTAGTTAGCTTACGAACTAGCTTAGCTACATCTCCGTTTGTAAGATAACCGATACATAACCTTCGTAGTCGTGGATGTATGAAGAAGCATATAGCTTAAACCCCTTATCCAGCTTGCTGCCCGGTGTTTTAGACGTCAAACTGCATATTCGGTGGACATCCGTGATCTTCATCTTTGGTTGTTCTTGGAGACATCTTGAGTAGAACAGTGCCATATTTCATACTAGTCGCAAACCGGAAACGGATGATTCTGTTTTGCAGTATACAGAGGTAAGTTGCGCATAACCCCGATTTGCATCCAACAAGCTCCAATGATTCAGTGAAACAAGTTAAACCAGTTTGTAACTTTTTTTGCTACAACTGGAAAGCCCACTGACTACATTATTCATTAGATAAAAAAGGTTGTACAGAGGATCACTCGCTGCTGTCCATCCTTTGATTTTAAACACCTTCCTGAGAGTCTCCATCCTGAACTTATTTTAAAGAAAACAGAACAAGCACCCAGGACCAGTTTTGTCAATAAGAACAGCTGCGTTTAGCACTCTGCTAGTTTTTAACCAACCAAAACAGAATTCTAGAACAGCGTTACAGTTTGTGCTCGGCATTACCAAAGTCATACCATGTTTACATTTAATTGACTTTGAGCTTGAGTTGATGATGCAGCTGTATACGTCATAGAAATCTCTACGTTTTCAAGTACATTTACGCAACTATTAGGATTTACGGGTGAGTAGGGCCCAAGGTGCAGACACAAGAGCCAAGGAATTGCTTGAACTGACTTGAACTGAACTGAAAGGGTGTAATATAGGACTAGGGCAAAAAACACGAGGCTCAACCTGACACAAGTAAAGAACGTGGACAGAAACTTACAACAACAACAGTTCAGTCAGGGAGCAAGGTCAAAAAACTCAAAAGGACAAAAAACTCAACAAACCTGAAAGCACAAACTGATCGGAAAGTGACAAACAGACAACAGGGGCAACAAGGAGACAAAATGAACCAGTAACCAGACTAAGGGAAGGAAGGGGGATAGATAGACAGGAGACCAGAGGATAGGAGCAGTAGGTGGAAACCATGAATGGTGATTGTGAACCGGGATACAGCTGGGGCAGGTAAACAGACATAAGACAGGAAGTGTAACCAAAAATAAAAGCACAAAACAGGAAGCAGGACACAAAACCACAACAGACTGTAGAAGAATGAATAACTTCATCACACCTGTCACCACTCAGAGTCCCAACTTTAACAGTCCAAAGTTTGCAGGGACTAGAAACCAAACAAAAAGCATCTTAGAGAAAGAATGTACAGGAGCAACACAAACAGGCAGGGTGTGATGAGCAGACCGGGCAGTTAAAAGGTTTTTTTTATGTAATTACATACAAAAATATCTCCATGAAATTGTGGATTTTACATATAAACCAGCTCCAAAAATAAAAGGCTCTTTACAAATGAAAAATATTCCTATAATATGACATCAAGGCAGCTGTTTTTTCATTATGAATACTTTAGCATTTGATACTTTAAGTATATTTAAATGATAATATCTCTTTATTTGAGTTGGCATTTGAGGTTAGGTCTTAAACTTGTTTACATTTTTATGTTGTGATATTGGTACTTTTATTAAATTAAAGCACCTGAGTATTTCTACCACCAGTGTACAGGCCTATGGCAAAAACCTGATGTTAGTACATAAACAGAATAGTAGTACACAGTCAACGCACTTAAAGTTGCAGCTTTTATACAGCATACAAATTTCATATGATTTTCAGTTTTACATTAAAATTTTAACGCTGCTTTCGGCCCCTCTGTTTCTCTGGTGTTTTTATCATTATGCAGACCAAAAATTCTGTCTTGTCTCCTAAAGCTGTGATCACACTTTCCCACTCAGATACACCCACTCACTCTGTCCATGCTGCTCTTTATCTTCCCCTGCCTATCTCTGTCTCATTCGCCCTCCTCCTCCCTGCTCTCTCTCCATCTTTCTCTAACAGCTCTGTCACTTGTCTATGCAGAAATAAGTCTCATTCTTCTCTCTCTCTTTCCTCTTTATCTCTCTCCCTCTAGTCTTTTTCTGCAGGCCAAGTGCAAAGGGACTTGAAGCTTTTAATGAGATCTATGGGGAAACAACCCCCCAGCGAACCCACACACTCATACATGCGCATGGCGGCCAAATTGCCATTTCAGTCAACTTCTCTCTCCTCTCATATCTCTCTCTCTCTCTCTCTCTCTCTCTGTAAACTCTTTCACCCCTCTCTCGCCACAGCAGTTCACAGGAAGAGTGAGATAATTTCTGTTAAGCACTCTTGTCATTCCTTTTCTTTCACCATCATCTTTCTTCTACTTTCCCATCATGCCCTCCCTCCTCTCCTCCTCTCATACTTCACTTTTTATTAACTCAGTCCTTCTGCTCACCTATGGGACTCGCCCTTTCATTAACATACAACCTCTACACTACTAAAGAGAGGCACAATCTTGGATTGTTCATATGCCATATCTTAACAAGGCACTGGGATATTATGTGTCTCTCTGTGAGTGTGTGTGCCTCTGTATTTCAGCATGGAAAGGTTTGTGAGGCCAAATCCTGCCTGAGGGGGAACTGCTTATACTTCAGAGTTTGCAAGAATTCAGCTCAAGTCAAATAGCGGAGAAAAACTCATTTGTTTCATGCTGTTTAATGAGCTCAGCAGGCAAATGCCAACTTGACTGCATGTACGTGAGTGTGACAAGCTAATAAACCTGCAAACAAAACCGCCTTGATGTCCTGCAGTGACAGGATTATATCAACAACTTGTGATACACAGATCTGACTGTCACCGTGCACACAAGTGAGTTAATGTGCCCTTTTCATCAACCATCAAGGATCAGTGCAGAGCATTAAGGTCCACAACCCAGGAGTTACACTCATTAGTGTCACCAGTGGTAGAATAAGTATTCAGATATTTAAGCTCAAATGGCAATAGTACAAGGAAAAATATTCTGTTACAAATTAATTTTGGAATGGCTCCTCTCAGCGTGTAATATTCTTATATATTATACTACAAGATTATTGTTACTGATGCACAAATATTTAAGCAAAATTTTAATGTTGCAACTAGTCACGACAGTGCTGATTTTAATTACGCTACTTATTCTTGGGTGGTTTGATTTACTGTATAACAGTGTATCACATTTTAAAAATGTGAGTCTGAGAAGTAACTATAGCTGTCAAATAAATGCAGTGGAGTAAAAGGGGTAATATTTCCATCTAAAATTTGTTGGAGTCAAAGTATAAAATAGCACAAAAATAAAACAAGAGAACTGGAGTAGCTCTAAATTGTACTTAAATACATTATAATGTAGTCATGCAGGCCAAAGGATGAATAAACATCTATATAAAGACAGGGCTACATTTTGTTGATAGGTTAAAATGTTATAGAAGAGAAGCTCTACTGCAGGCCACTACAGTAATATAGACATTTAAACCTATGTATACATATATTCAATAATATTTGGTCCCATATCTAGACATTGTTTAACCCACAAAGCTGAGTACACTGAGGGCTCTATAATGAGTTATCTTCATACCAGGAGTGGCTTAATAATCAGCAGATAAAGTGGCACACAACATCAGCTATTACAATGCAAAATAAGTTTACATAGCATCCTTATCTTTCTCTCTCTTTCCAATTAAACATCTCTGTGGCCTATAACTGATTTTGTCTACAATACATGTAGCAACGGCCGGAATCCCCTCCTGACAAATGTAGCAGACTGGTAGTACACACAGATTTCTCAGTCTGTCACTGCACCAGCAGTGCAGTCTTGATTGACAGAGAGATCTCCCCAGTAGGCTTGTAAAGCTCTGTTAAAAACAGCAGCAAAGATAACGCAGGTATGACAGAACAACAGCTGTTTTCTCTGAGCATTCTGTGGAGACAGGTCCACTGCTCAGCATGTGCACAAGTATTTCATGACAAAAAACACAGAAAAAGGTTTGCATTCCAATCCAGAAAAGCTTGTGCACATGCCGAGGATATTACATTTCATCCCTTTTCTGCATTCAACAGAAAAACACCTGCCTCAGACACATATTAATCTCTTCTTAATTAAATCTGAGATCCAAAAGTTGGCTATAAAAAGTCCTTATATATATATATTTTTAAAACAGTATAGTGTTCAAAAAGTTACATTAACAAATGTATATTTATCAAATCTCTTCCCAAACACTGGTATCAGTGCCACAAAACATACAGTACTGTAGTAATATATTTATGAGTTACCATTCGCTCTGTCTCAGGTACAGTTTAAATACAACCTGATGAGCAGCAGTCACACTGGAAACATAACACAAATTGTTGTATCAGAGTCAAGTGGTGTAAGTAAATCTTTGATGAAACTGTTTCAAACACATTATTTCAGAGATGCACAAGAATAAATGATGAACATCCAACATGATAGAGCTACTGTATATTTGTGCCAAAAAGCAGATATAACACAAATGACCAGTGCTTTTGTGTGTGTGTGTGTGTGTGTGTGTTACTGTATGTGGGCGATCTTCAAACACTCAAAATTCTCCTCCCTCAATTTATAATGTTTGCATTCACGTGCTACAGCCGTTCCCTTGTCTCATTACAACACAATTAAGGAGCAATTAGAGTTTATTGAGGGTGAATTAGCTGACATGTAGAACAGACCTAATGTGCTGGGAGCATAAAGGGATATTATCTGATATCAGTGACTGGGAAGAAGGAGGAGGAGAGAAGGCAGGAGACTGAGGTACAGTGGGAAAAAAGTGAATGTGGGTTTTTATTTTAAATGTACATGTTGCAAATGAGAGAGGGAAAATGGCCTGAAGAGGTTGTGTCAGGACAAAGCGAGACTGCGGGAGAGAGACAGATAAAGTAAATGTCAGATTGATGTTGGGTTATAACTCTCATAACCTTGGGGAGCAAGACAATATGTACCGAGTCAATACATCTTGGCAGGAAATCTATAGGGTCATGTTTTAGCTCTTTCATATTTTTATTGTTCATCTACATGGCTGCGGTTTATACAGTTAATTTAATCAGATACCAAAGAAGAAAAGATGAAAATATGAGAGCTAAACGATATGAAAAATACCATACAGTTATAATAATACAACTCATCATTATTGGCTGTTTTTAGTTAAAATTGCATACTAGCTTGTCACTGTCATCCTCATCTGTCAGCCAGTCTGACGAACAGGATTACACAGTTGTCAGTAGAGACACTGTGACAAAGCCTGCACTTGAAGACACTGAAAGAGTGAAGGATCATATAAAACATTTCAGTCATGATGTGTAAGTTACAAATTGTACATATATATATTTAAAATTTAGTTTGAATTGTTAGGAGGTGTGGACATAATCATGATCTAATGATAAAGACAATCAACATAAATCACAATCAACTTTTGTCGATATCAATCAGCAAACAAACCTCCGATTTGTGTACTTTAATCTTTATTTCCACCTTTATTTCTGTCTGCTTCACTTTACCCATCTAGATCTTCTTTTCTTTACCTCCATGTCTTTTCACCTGTCTTTCTCAGCTACTTTGATCAACATCTACCTCCATTTACATTTTCCTCTACCTTCTCTATCCTTTCATCTACCTCTGCTGCCTTTTTCTACACCCATCTCGTTTCTATCTCTGTCTTTATGTGACTGTCAAACAATTTCTGCGATTTTGACTCCAAGCTTGAGTGAGCATTCTCCTCCCAAGCATTTCCATTTACCCATCTTTTTACAATTAAATATTGATGACAATTTGTTTGAATACATATGGAGCAGTAAATTATTTATGGTTGGATTTAAAACCACTAGATCAAGCACACCTGAGTGTCCACAAACGCACACGCTGCTGAAAACACCCATGCACAGATCAATACTAAATCACATGGTAGCAAGAGGGAGGAAGAAGCATTGAGAGAGTCATTTATAGAACACTGGTAACTATGAAATATGGACACACATACACACAGACACTCACAGATGCATTTATTTCACTTCCAACTGTGTTCTTGCTGATAAGTTATGAAGCCAACACATCACAGAGGCCTGGATCACTTAAAAGAAAGGCAGAAAGAGCACAGCCAGTTAATGTCTGAGGAAAGCAGCCTTGTGTTTGTCAAACACAAAGGAAGTCTGGTTCAGCTTTTATCTGGCATTTAGCAAAGATGCATGCTCTTTTCTTCTTCTCTGTGTTTTTTTCTCTCTCTTACAGCCTCTGTTCTTTGCATCCCTGATTCTCTGCTCTTCATAATTCAATTATCAGTACAACTAGGTTACTACTCATGATTCACTCACTCATCAGAGAAACACGAAGGGAAGTGGGGTAGAGAGAGAAAAGGCCACAGTGTCTGGCACCTGTCTAATTTTTCTAAATGTGGTGGAACAGCGTTCTGTGCATGGAGGCAGCTGCATCTCCAGCCCGTGAACCAATTCAGACGTGCTTCTGAAAAGCTTTCCTAGTAATGAGATGTAAGACCACATCTGTGAAATGGAGAGCAATGGCGGATCTCGTGATTCTGGATAGCCCTGTTAAGCCCAGTCACAGTGAAGAGAGCTTTTCACGGCATGCTTTATGGCTTCATTTAAAAGCTCTTTGGCGACATTAAGCCAGAGGCAGCACTTCCGCCCTCTCTTACCCTCTTCTCATCACTTTAACTTCCCTCTCTTTGACTCTCTCTGAATCCTTTCTGACTTTTCTGTTGCTTTCCTTTTCTGCTTTTCTTAACATTCAATTCTTGCCCACATATTCTCATCATGATTGCTCATGTATGCAATCTGGGCGTGTCTCTCACTGTCTCTCTTTTTTCTCAGGAGCTGGGTCACCTTGAAAGTCTTGCTTGCCCTCTCACATCACTTGGCTGACAAATATCTCTGCTTTCCAGTAGTGATGCAGTG
>NW_018127950.1:601972-608685 GCF_001952655.1 Monopterus albus
AAGAGAAAATTTCATCAACATAATACATCCAACCCTTGGAGATGCACAGTGTTTCTGGAGTTTTGCACATTGTAGGTTTGAAGTGAACTGCTGTACGCCCATGAACCAAATATGAGATGATCTGCCCCAGGGCACACACTCTGAACATGGCTCCCTCCTACCATAATATATTGTGCCAGTGTGGATTCATAAATTTTCTACAGTAAACCTGAGCGCACAAACACTTTTTTTGTAAAATGTCACTTAAAGCTCCTCTTTTAGTGTTTCAGATAAATGTTTGACTGAGGCTTTTTACTCACCCAGCCCTTTATTTTCTGCACCCACTTATCAGACATGGCCAAACAAAATAATGTGAAAGTGCATGAACTCAGTGTCTGTTAAAGGGATAGTTTGGGGCAATGGTTTTATACATTTTTCATGTCTGACTCATGTCTGTACAATAATTATGAAGCCGCAGCCAGGTAACTTGGGTTGGATTAGCATCAAGACTGGAAACACAAAGGAAACAGCTGGCTCTGGCTCTCAGCTAAGAAACAGTCCAGCACATAACTCCGTGGAAAATGCTAAACTGTTGTCTTTACACTTTGCTATAAAGAAACAAGACGTAACTTGTTAATTTGTGAGCTTTAGAGGAGCTGGTATGTGCCTTTTGATACTGGTCAAAGTCAAGCTAGCGATTTCCCCCTGTTTCCAGGTTTTGTGCTAAGCTAAGCTAAACGACTTCTGATTTTGGCCTTATAATGGTGAAAAAACTTAGAAGAAACCATCTAGACATAGTTTCATTTACCTAAAACTATGTCTAAGTTTTTTCAGCATACTATGACCTGGATGACTGAGAATTTGCATGGATATCTTGGCCTTATAATCTTTTCATTCTACAACTAGGATGCAAAAGCAAATAACTGATGCTATTAAAAGGTCTAACTTGTCCTTTAAAGACAATACAAATGATGTAACTTGTGATGTCTTTTTTTTTTTAAGTGGCTACATTAGTCAAATCTGCTGAAAATCACCTGTTTTGGGTATACAGGCAGGTAGGCACTTAAATGGAGCACAATATGGTTTTATTCTTTAAGTTGTGAAATCAGTAGTTAAATCTAATTAATGACTGTGTTAGAAAAAGCTAGGTCGTTCAAATAAATGGGAAAATAGCTGAGTGGGATTCAAGCCTTATGTATTTTGAGAACTTAACCTTTTAAGATTTGTTGCCAGATTCTGTGGGTGTGAGCACTTACCGTTTGCTTAATATCTGGGATACCGATCCGAAACACCATCATGGCGATGTGGGCATCTTCAGATGGCACAGAGCCGGTATTGCGCTCCTTCAGCCTCCTCTGTTGCTGCTGCTGCTGTATCTGATTGGCTGGCTGTTGGTGTGTGGGTGCGGGGTTGGATGAGTAGGGGTTAGTGGTGTGTCCAGGGTTCCCTGGCCGCATTTGTCTGTCCCCTGTGGGTCGTCCTGCCAGTTTACCTGATTGCCTGTGTCCTTCACCTTTGACCCCCCGTGACAGGCCTCCTCGCCTGACCTCCTCCACTATCTCCTCCTCATCGTCATCCTCTTCCCCCTCTAGCTCACCATTCTCCTCCTCTTCCTCGTCCTCATCACGTTCATCTTCTTCCATTTCCTCCTCCTCTTCCTCCTCCTCTTCCTCTTCATCCTCTGCCCCTGGATAGAGATGTCGAGTGTTTCCCAGCATCCTTTGTTGCTCCTCGTCACTGGACAGGGGGCTGAATGGCATCGTCATGGCGACAAAGAGGGAGGCATCAGTGGCAACACCATCATTCCCATAGAGACACTGCATGTGTGACAGAAGGAAGAGAAGACAAGGACAGAACAAGTTTGTAAGTAAAACATTTCTTCCCCATGTCTGCCTTTTACCACATGACTGTGACAAAGTCTGGTCTCTAAGAAAACAGACTGCTTCGGCGTTAAATGTGCAGGATTTCTAGCCCTCGCCACAGGATGAAATACTGTTCACACCTCATGTACTTCTATACAGTGGCTTCAGGACTTATTCAGACCCCTTCACTTTTTACACACTTTATTGTGATGCACATTTCATTTTACAGTAAATGGATAAAATGAATAAAAACATGTTTAAATAAAACAACTGAAATCTCTCCCTTGGTTTAGTACTTTCTGGTGATAATTACAGATTTAGTTAAGTCTCTACAAGCTTTCCTCACCTGGATTTGGGCAGGTTGTACAAATACCTTTACTAAATACCAAATACTGACTGCGTTTTGAAGCCACTGTAAATAAACCCCCTTGTGGTCTCAGTTTTTAGCTTCCACACTCTTGCCAGTGCTGGTAAACTCACCTACAGACAAGTGAACCTTTAGACAAATTAAACATACCTGAATTTCACTCTGAGGGATCACACTATGGCTGGTAGCATTACACTACAGTGGACTATAATCCTAAGTTACTGTGACAAATACAGAATAGTATGTACACTATCATTAGTACAACTATGTCAAGCCACATTACTGCAGTCTTAACAGCTTGAGAGTAAAACATCAGAAGGAGAAGTGTTCCTCTGTAGATATACAATAAAAGACATCAGACAGCTGATATTTTTGTTGCAGTAGGAACTAAAGATTATAACACCAAAAGGCCGTTCTGTCCATGTTCCCAACGTTTAGCTTTGGAAAACTTTGTTGAAGTTTGTTGTGAAATTTTGCAGTCTAATTAATTCTTGTGTTTTTGATAACCTCTTGACCTTTAGCAACCATCAGGCAAAAATGGTCACTTTGACAAAAGAAATATTAAAATCTATTGGTAAAATTTCCATTAACATCTTTGAACACATTCATAATCCCCAGAAAATTAACTAGTTCCATTTGAGACACTTTAAAGCCCTTTTAGCAACATCTTCAGCCAAAAATGTCAACTTTGCAAATTAATTAAATTAATTAAAATCATACTAAGCAGGTTGTCATGAAATGTTCCCAGCGAGTTAATGCTCCCTGAGGAATATTCATATTTGATCAGTAACCCTAGTGCATAAAACAATGTTTCCTCCAATCATATCAAAATATCTCTTTTAAACAAATAAAATACATATAATACTGTAAATAATTTTTGTTAATGAAATGTCTTTATACAATTTCAATTTTAACTTGAAGCTGTGTTAAAAAGCCAGCTACATTTTCAGTAAACTTACAGACACTCAGCTCTTCATATGACAGCCTATAAACTGTTCTTCCCATCACCACTAAGAGTGCCAAGGGAAGTCACCTCACAGCTTCAGTAATGCAGCGCTGTATTCAAGTACGAACTGAGTAGGATAACAGATCTGTCTCTGGTGGCTTCTGTTTGGCTCTGTGCGCTGTGTTAGGATTTTCAGTGCCGCTACTTCATGGACAGCGCCACACAGAACCAAACAAAGGACAGGAGGGACAAACACTCAGATTCACAGCAGGACTAACCCGTCAACAGAGACAGAGAGCTGTACAAACACCAAGGAGACATCTGATCTGAAAGGAATTAAGTACATTTAGTCAAATATCCTGCAAAAACACAATTTGTCAGCTAGTTCTACTTTACTTTATAAATTCTAATGCACTATATTTGAGCCGATATAGTGAACCTCTTGCTTCACTGTGTCTCAGACTGCTGTATTTATGAGTTATCATGCAGATTCAAATTTTACAAACAGATCTGAATAACTCTTGCACCACAGATCTGAACACAGTGTAAAAGCAAAACTATACAAAACTAAACTTCAACCGATGGCTCCTCATCTAAATGTTCATTTGGAAAAAAAATCAGCATGTTTGTTTCCATTTCATGTCAAGTACATAATAAGGAAATGGTTTTAAACTGTAAATAAATGTGTGTGTGTGTGCATGTGTGTGTGAACATGTGAGATGAGGCAGCTGAGAAACACAAGGGAATTACAGCCATGTTGTGAGGGAAAAATGTGTTAGACATATAATGTCGAGGCCTTACTCATGGGACACTGAGTGAGAGCTGAAACAACCAGCTGTCGTTTATGACAAGAGGAAGGAGGGAGAGAATAAAAACGGGACAGAAGCAACAAGAAGGGAGTGTGAATAATCTGTGACAAAGAATATCTATTTCAGCATGTCATTTAGACTGATATTAAATTTTAGAATTTTACTCTTCTGGAAAACTAAAAACACAGCAAGGAGAGGATATTATTGTACCTTTCTATATTACAAATGATTTTCTTGAATCAAGTATAATTTATTTGACACCAGTGGAGCAATATGTGTCCTAGTCTGTGCTGTTTCAAGGCAATACCTGAAATAAATGATATAAATGAATAAAGAAAATTGGAATTCTTGCCAAAGTGTATTTTATGAAAGCACAACCATTAACCTGAAAGTAGGGCTAAATAGTTTATTTAATTGGGCTTTTTTTTGTCTTTGGCAAATATATGTCAGTTTTCTTTCTTGTGATTCCTCCTCAGTTCTTGCATAAACAAACACCTTGGCTAATGGACTTGGTGTGGAAAAACTCTGGCATGATTTCTGCCTCCAACTTTTCAAAGTCTATTAGCAGGCAAACTTGTGTTCACAGTCATGAAGAAAGGCGAGGATGACAGACTGAGTTTTAACAGGCACAACATCCAGACTGCATCACCCACTAATGTAGACCAGAGGCTCAGAGGACTTGTACACTTGTAACACTTGACAACCAGTGGCAAATGGTAGATTAATCATTATTAGTACTTTGTATTGTATCATTATTACTATATAAATGTGTAAGCAGCATTTTAAATAACTGCATTGTACTCTTTTTGTTGTTATATTCACATCCATATATTTAAATTTATGATCTCATCTTGTGTTTTGCAAGATCTATCTACAGTAGTAAGTAGTAACTACAGTCATAAGTCATACACGTATGTAGTGGAGCAAATACTGCAGCATGTCAAGTGCAAAGTAGCATAAAATAAAGGCATCAAAGATATGTATGCTTAATTACTGTACTTGAGTAAATGTAAACATAAATGAGCATTAACTGGTGCCTAGTTATAAAGCTGTTTCAGCAATACAAACCACACTTTTAAAGCTTTGGAAAAGGTTTTTAAAAAGCCTCACATAATTGTAAATGAAAACTAATGGGGTGTCTTATGTGAAGCTGTTTCTGACGATTTAGTGGAGTGCTGTAGGAATTAAAGTAAACTAATGAAATAGAGCATGCTTGTGGGACTAAATGGGGAGGGGGGCTGGAAACCAAATTGTTAGCGGGAACTGATAAATAAAAGAGACACGGGTGCAGAACAAAAGAACGAGAGGAAGAGAGCACCAAGGTTGTCACATCAACCAGAGAGAGGTTCTTACAGGAGGTATGCTCATAAATGTAAGTGAACAATCCCTAGTTTGGTGCTGAGTAATCAAAGATAGGGGAAGCCAGAGGGGAAGAAGTCAAAGCAGGAGGAAGGGATAAGGCAAGTGAAAGAGAGAGAGAAGAAGCAGCAAAATGATGACAAACTCAAAGAGGGAATAAAATAAGAGTGTAAAGCCCTGGTGCCTCTGTTAGGCACCACTCAGGCAAAGTGTTCCTGGGAGCTACAACTGCTTACACATCTTAAGGCCAGTTCATTTTGTACAGAAGGATCTGTCTGAACCAAATTCTGTCGTCTGTGCACGTCTGTGAAGATACACCCAAAATTTGCAAGCATGCAAATTGCATGCATCACCTGTGTCTGAGCCAGAACAGCAAACTACTGGTTTTCTGTACTTTCCATTACAGTGTGGATACCCGAACTGAGCCTGATGGGACTCATCGGTACCTGAGGGTTTGGACACAAAGGTCAAAATTTTAGGCTAGACAGCTGGAGCACTCAAATGTCTGCTTTATTTAGTTATAAGGAGAAAAGCACAATGCAAACTTACCTGTGCCAGACTCTGGTCAGGTTCAGACATTATATACTATAAGCTTGTTGAGTACAGGTCCGTTTGGACACCACACTTTTTGGCACGAATTGGGTTCGGGCATAAATTTGTGGCCTGATTCAATTATATGTTTATCTTTGGGGTCATAGTTAAAGGTGGTGTTATACTGGACTAGATTATATGTAGAGGTGTTCTTAATATTCTGACCCTCTCATGTATGTAGCTGGGGAGGACAAAAAACATAGAGACACCTCTAGAGCTTCGTAAACATAGATGCTAAGGCAGAAGTGTAACATTGAATTGCATACAATTGTACAGGTGTACTTAATAAAGTGGCCGGTGAGTGTATAGTAAGTCAGACGGATTCATCCTCTGGTGACCACAACATCTGTACACAGTTTTTTGCTAATCCATCTAATAATTGTTGAGCTATCTGAGCCCGAACAGAAGTGGCCACTCACACACCAACTGACAGCTGAAAATGTGAGGGTTTAGCTAAGAGGAGACAAAAGCACAACCCCCACAAGAGATGCCATGCAGATGACACACATGGATGGAGAATAGCAAAAAGGATGAGTGAGAGAAAAGACATCAAAGGATTCAAAAGAATAAAACAATAGAGATATTATGGTGGAAAATAAGGAAAGCAGTGAGGTCAGGAGCTGAATGTGAGAGGTGGCTGTGGAATGATAGGTGTGAACTCACAGTGCTGGATGACTGAGAGCAGAGCGGAGCAGAAGGCAAGAAGATGAAGATGAGGTCATACCATGACACCAATGTCAACACTTTTTGGTTGCCAAAAAGAGTTGGCATTACAAAAAAACTCTTTTTTGTAGAATTAC
>NW_018127950.1:608810-621862 GCF_001952655.1 Monopterus albus
TTACGGTGAGAAGTTCCGGCAGAGGTAGATTTCATTTACAGGCTGACACCTTGAAGCTGCTGAGTAAAATCCGCCCACACCTCACAGTGATCATCAGCTATCTGAAATAATAATCTGAAAGTAGGAGGTCTGTTTAACATGCATTCTTATATTTATTCCGGTTTTTACATGGGTGATATTAGTCAGGTGTTGGCTGATCCTGAGAGATGAAGCATAGAAAATGAAGGTGGAGTCAAAAAGCCGAATCCAGTTTTTGAGCGAATCACTCATCATCAATTAAACTGAAACAGGTCAGGACAGAGAAAAAAATTACAAGGGAGAAAGTGATAATCAGTTCCCAAGAGAAAAGTTATGACTCACACATGAAAGACCTCCATAATGAATGCTCACTGTGTGTGACTGTGTGAGCGTGTGTGCGTCTGTCTGAGTGAAAATGTAGAGGGTCACTGAGCAATTAGATATTGCCTAATGCCAACAAGTGATAATCATCTCCTCTGCTTCATATCTCACTGTCATAAATCTTTATCTCTCAACATTCTGCTTGGAGAGCTGTCTCAGTTTCAGGTCATATTATTAACACTTTCAGTCGGCTTGGCAGCTTCAGACTATATTAACCTTGCTAATCCACACCTCCTCAAGCAATCGAAGATTAGCTCCACAAGGGAGGTAAAAACACCCTGTACTAACAGTGAGTGAACTCAAACCAATCGATGTTTAAATTAAAAATGTAGCAGATGCTCAAAGGACAGAGCACTTGCTGTCACAATCTCAATCTCTGCCCATCTGATCTGCTTGGACTCACGCTAACCCCTGTATTTCACCCGTGTAAATAATAAATTTCTTACGATTACCTGCCTGCTGTCTAACCTGTGGTCTGCATCTGGGTCTTCAATAGAATGTGACACCTGTTCCTTTTTATACATTAAGAGGATAGAAACACTGTTACCGCTCAATATGTGAAATTCTACACATAACTTTGTGAAGAAGGACTGTTGTTAGTTTTCTGTAGCCAGTCTCCCTCACTCTGCTTCCTCTACCTCAGTTACTGAAGATAAGGGACAAGCTGTTGCTGGATCCAACTGAAAGTTATATTGTACATGACAGAAAAAAATGATTGTATAGCATTTCATTTTGTAAAGGCAGTGCATGCGTGAAGGAAGGACATTTTGGGACCTGCAAATGTTCTGTTTTTTGCAGAGAAATGTCCATTAAATATGAAGAAACCACCATCAGTGGTTTGCTAAACACTGGAAAAAGGGAAACGCAGCTGCCTGTATGTGGCCACATTCACTGTTAAAAGATCACATGACATAAAGTGGCCCAAAAAAGAAGCTCTAATGCATATGCTCTCAGCTGGCCCAGCCAGTGAAGGAGACCCTAGTGTACGCGTTCTTCGGGCCTACAATAATGTAGAACGCCTGCAACTATTTAGTTGTGTGTGCCTGGTGAGGAACCTTTATAGGAATGAATGGGTGGTATCTAGATTTTAATACATCCACATAGCAAACAACTAGCAGCACATTTCAAGTTCACTAATTAACTGGTTATATTTCCTTTGCTTAATTGCTACAAAAATTGAAGTATAAAAACACACTGTGGTTTCACAGTGGTGGGTAGAGCAGTCGTCTCCCAACCATGAGGTTGGAGGTTCAAATCTCAGTGCCAGCAGTCCATGTGTTGAAGTGTCCTTGGGCAAGACACTGAATCCCCTGTTGCCCCCGATGGTTAGAGCCATTGGTTGAGTTGGCGCCACAGATGGCTACCATCGGTTCTGTACCGGAAACAAATTCCTTGTGTGTGTAATAGATTTGGCCATACAATTCATTCTATTTCCTGGCCTGTAACGGTGACTTCATAGCATCTTGTCATAACCATAAACTTGCCCTTCAGCCTTGGTGAGCTTAGAGTTTATTTTGCTGCTTTATTCTAATCTAATCTATCCATTGTATATGTTAGTACAGTAATAGCCATTTGAGTTTTCACTGCTTTTGTGAAGTGTGCTGGGACACGTCTGTGTATTAATGCATTTTAATTAAATATTGACTTTGCTTAGGTGAATTGTGTTAGCTGTGAACAGAGCCAGTTTAGCTTTTTCCCTGACTCTGTGTGCTATGCTAAGATAACCAACCACTGGCTAAAGCTTCACATTTCATCTAACTTTTAGCAAGAAACAGAATTAGCAAAAGTTCCTAAGATATGACACTATTCCTTTAAAATGTAAAAATTTAATCATTAAATGTAATCAGATCAATAATTACTGTACTGGCTAGTGAAATAATGAGCATTAGGAGACAGAAAAACTTCATTTACCTTACTGCCAAGGCAGTGCTGCATTTGACTGTGTGCCCCTGCCTGTAGATACATTTGAACACTTGCAAACATCTGACAGCTTTCATATCTCTGTCGGCTGAGTTGCTTTGAATGGGGTCTGCTGTTGAGTTTCAGATTTATGACACAAGCAATTTGTTATACACATAGGCTATGTCATTCTACAGTAGCTGTTTATGATGTGTTGTTATGCAACTGTTGTGCCTACAGTAGTGGTAGCTTGTAGAACAACATTTCAGACATCACTTGCTGCTCTGTAAACAGTCTATACAAATCTATCTATGAAACATGTGGGTCTTGTGTTTTCTTTGTGAGCTGGAAAAAGCCCGGGCAGGCATGGCTTCATATACTGCATATACTGTACATATGATCAGTTATCTACAGGAATGAGACAAAAAAAACAGGACAATATGGGAAAGACATCATCACTTGCTGTTTTTTGGCAGCACGCAAATGTTTTTTTTTTCTTTTTTTGCCATCAAACAGCAAGCATTGTTGCATTGTTAATCATCTTTAGCAAAACATGAATTCCAGTTGAAAATATTCCCATCATCCATTAGCTCAAATCAACAGATTAAACAGGTGGCTGGTGGCTCATGTAGTAACACACTTGTAAAAAATGAAATGTTAAGATATTCATGAATGGGGAACCAGTGAGATGAACCATTTGACATCTGTTTTAAAGACAGAAGCTCACAGGAAGAAGCGACATGTTTAGCTGATGAAAAAAAAATAAGGGGAAGAGGGGTCTGGTGGTCACTGTTTGGTAATTGAGGACAGCTACCAGGTGTAAATGCAGGCCAGGTAACTCCTGTCTCATACATGATCACATGCTCACACCCCACTTGAACCTGGAAGAAGACAATGAGGAGCAAAAAAAAAAATGGGGTTATGAGGCAGCATTTCTACTTTGACTTGAGGGGGGTTTTCATGGGAGAAGTGAGAGAGAAAATGAGGTCACTTTGCTGGGTGACTTGCTGGAGTCTTGACCTGGTTCTACTAAGCTTCACTCTATCAGTGGTTTGTGTGATGCCATCAAAGGACTGATATCTCACCAGCACAGTGACATTTAACTTCTCTCCCTTTCTCTTTTTTCATCTCTCCCAAACACACATGTATCTTCATGTGCTCTCTCTCTCCCTCTCTGTCTCCCCATTTCACCCTCTCTTTTATGTAGGACATATCGTGTATATAGATAGACATTTTCAGTGTCTCAGTCCCCAGGAAATTTCACTGGAAAACTTCCAAAGAACAGATTGCCCCACTTTTCTGCCACTAAACTGGAACGGCCAATTTCTTTCCCTCCTCGCTTGACATCTACACACAAAATGGCAATCTGATGCATGCAAACTGTTACAAGCCTCCTGTACAGCTTGTTTGTTTGTGTGTGTGTTCAACAGAAAGGATTCACAATAACATCTATCACTGCAATCCCAGATGAAGCTGCAGATACAGATGGATAGAAGTTAATAATGTGCTTAAATTTGACGTGTGCGTCTCCTGAGCATGCATGCAACTGTCCTCCAGCATCAAAGTGTTTAGGTGGGATCTGTACATTACAGAAAATATCAATCTAAACAGCAGGGATCCAGAGGATCTCACACAAAAAAGAATGAAGCCACGTGTTCTACTCACGATCTTACGTAAAAATCCCTTGTGTTATTAAACTAGGGTGAGCACCAGCGGAGGAACCTCGTTTGAGAGAAGAGTATGGGGTGTGCAGTGGCGTCACTGGTGTCCTCTTGATGAAAAATTTACAGAATTAGGCCCAAGACACCTTCGAAAAGAACATGAGCACAGTTGGTGTCCCAGAATCACTCACCCATCCAATCATATCAGCACTCAGCATGCCAACAGGAGGACTAACTGTTCATACTGCTCAACAACATAAAGTGTTCAGCCAAGCTAAAAAAAAAAACACTATATATCATAAACAACTAGCCTTTCTACTTTCAAGCTGCAAATCTATAGTTACTTTAACCAATCCTGTGATCTAAACCCAGGCTTCTAAAACAGTAGCTCAGACATTAATGCTAACAAGAAATCACAAACCTTTCACACAGGCAACAAGCCCAAGCATATGTAACCACTTCCACTCCTCTAATATTTGAGGATCAAAAGAAATAGCACAGCAGTACAGGAGAAGGATTTAGAGATGTTGGGGAAGAAACAATAAAATAAAGCTCCGAAGTGAGTGGGTGTATGGAACTACATAAAGATGCAAACAAAGAAATAAGCTGAGGAGCTCATATTTTCCATAAAATTCCACATCTGTTGTGTGCATACTGATATTTAAATGAATATTGAAAACATAGGTATAAGTTAGTTGGTGTAAGTTTGCATGAACTGATGCAATGCAGTGATGCATGGCAATACATTCAGCCAAATACTGTATGTTTAAGATTGCAAGGACACACACACCTTGATATTTTATAACAACATGTTTATTGCTTTTATTAACTGTTTGCCCAGAAAAAAAATGTGAAAATCACCCATCACAGTTTTCAAAGGTCCAGAGTCACAGCTTCAGATATCTTGTTTCCTCTGACCAACAGTCCAGAGCCCAAAGCCAACTGTCATGTGAAGAAAAGAAAATCACAAAATCCTCACAAACCAGAAGCTAGAACTAGAGAATGCTTGGTATGTTGCTTTTAAAATGAAATAAAAGATTTACTGGACCTTTTTGTGTTGATCGACTACTTAATTAACTGACTTTTAGAGCCAACTCTTGTTCAAGCACAAAGAGCATTTTTCTGCGTGTATGTAAGAAGCCAGAGTGTTTGTTAAATCTTCTCTGTTCTCCCACAGAGGAGATGAAGACAGTCAATCAGCTAGGGAGCAGAGAGCTGAGATCACATTTAAACAGCCTGCTAATTAATTAGCTTTATTTGTCATCACCACTACATTTCTGTGGGACTGCTCAGAATCTGTACTGTTCTCTGCTAGCAGCTGCAGTCTACAGTACATCCTGCCTGTTTCAGAGAGCTAAATTTTATCGTAAATCACACAGACTCATCTCACTTGTCTAGCTGAAGCGGTGGCTCTGCTCCGAGTGCCAGGACACACTATCTAGGGCCTCACTGATGGCCAAGTTGGGGCTATCAGTTGGCAGCGCATGCGGAGCTCATGAATAAATCAGTCCCACTGGGAGTAGCTGTAGGGGGAGGGGACTGCCTGAACATACGAGGGGCTGTGAAATATTAAAGACGGATGCTGTTCCAGGGCTGCAGGCACCAAATGGGAGCATTACCATGTGGCAACCTCCAGGTTGTCCCTTTTGTTTGCAACAGAAACAAATCACCCATCCAACTTCCCGACACACTGTCTGTCACATTCATAGGAGCCTGCAGGATCTCTTTGGAACAGTGTCCTTTGAAATCCTGTCAGAAAGTGCCAGCCATCAGCAGAGTCAGTGTAGCAGTCAGTGGATTTTGATCTTGATCAACTGGGAGTAGACCAAAGCTGTGGCTGTGCAGCGATGACAAGACTAAAAAGTCAGGTTTTATAAAGTGGTTTGAATTACCCACCTTCAACCAGGAGACAGGATGAGAGCTGTGGCAAACTCTCACTTCTGCACACTCAAAATGAGGTAAACACAAGCAGCTGGCCAAAGCTGCCACTGTTTGAGAAAGTCGTGTTTGATCAAGTGGGGGGCATGGTGGGGGTGGGGGGTGAATAAGCTCACTGAAGTTGCAGTTCAGCCGTAGCTGAATCAGCACATCTTCCAGGAGGCTCTGTGGTTTTTGTGGCTTTACATTTCAAGGCTTCTGAATGGAAAAGCTATTTCCTCAGACTGATACAGCATCACAAATAGACACATCACCTAAACACATCCACTCTGCTCCTCCTAAGTAATAAACATATAATGTATATAAGTACTATATTTTTGATACTTTTTTGTATTCTTTGCTGATAATAGTTTTGAATGCAGAGTAATTTTACATTAGGGAATTGCTTCTGCTGAAGTCACATTCTCTTCAGCTGATCTTTAAGCAGATATGACATTGTCATTAATGTGATATGGGACATTACTGTTGTTGCTGCATTGTCCTTTATTTCCCAGCATCCCTGTTGTCTCGTACAGAAACGGGTTCACCTTCTTGCACTTCACTTCTAGGACTCAGCCACAGTAACAAAAGAAGATGAGGAGCAGATTTTCAGTCAGACTTCATCCACTCGAACTGTGGAGGGGGTAAACAATCATATAGTCACTGTTTTAATCTGAGCTATGTAGGCCAATCAGCATGGCTTCACATCAAGCCTATCATGTGGGTTACAGCACATCTCCTTTGGCTCTATCCTCCCTCTGTTTTCAGCTTGTGTCTTCTTCTACTCTCACTGTTCTAGTCCTTCTCACCCTATTGGACTAACAATGTCAATAACTCTTCTGATGAAACACCTGAACTTTGCACAGTTTAAAGGACGACATGTTGTGTTGCATGCAAGTTGATGCCCACTCTAAGTCTGAGTATGTCATTGGGAATGTTTCTTGTTGTGCACATCACCATCAGGCCCCTCCCCTCTGTCTGCTATGCAGCTCTGCCCATTGTGAAGGAACTCACACCGGCTGGCATGCAGGCGAGCTGGCAAGATGTACTGTATCTCATATATCACCTCCTATTCATGCTGCCACAGCTCCCTTCCACTGTTACTATAAATACTGCCAGCTGTGTTTCCATTATTAATGCAGCAAGATGCACAAAGCTTCTCTAGTCTGAACATCGTCGATTCATCATCTCCCCTGAACTCTATAAACACCCACTGTTGCCTACTGCTGGTGCAAACACACACACACACATAAACAAGCAGCTAAGGTGCCTGCACACACATCAACACACACTTTTGTCCGTGACAAGTTCATTGGTGGAGGAAGAGGCAGGCAGAGATGGAAAATCAGCATGGAAGCCAAACATAATACATTGCATCTTGATAGCAGGTCAGTTGCTGTTTGAAAAAGACAAAAGAAAGCAGAGGGCTGTAGCGAGCAGAATTAAGGCTCTCTTCTGTGTTGTTGAGACATGGTAACAAATTGAGATAATACTGCTGTTTAAGGAAGTTGCAGACAGAGAAAGGAAATAATAACCTGTATTTAACAAAGCCAACCACTACATGCTTGTTTCATCAGCTGCAGCAGTTTCCCTGACAGGGTTATGCTGTGACAAAAACAAAAACCATGCAGCCTGACACCTTTCAATCACAAATCGCAAACCTGACACCGATTGGAGTTTGCACAAAGCACCGCATCATACACACTGACAGCAATGTCACAAAGGTCTTACATATATTTTAACACATGGAAGACTTTAACTGCTAACCGATGCATCATAAATAAATAATAATAAGGGACATGCAGCAATATGTACTGCCAAAGAACATTGCCTGCTAATCAGGAATAATTTGACTTCATATGGCACAATGCCTTCTACAGCTTACACAGATCTTACAGATCTCTCTGTTTAGTTGTACCATATAAGCCTGTCACAGATAAAAGAACACTTGCTGTGGATGGAACACAGTACTATCATGCTGTAGCACTGCAATCGAGGCCAATGAGAATTTCCATATATATATATATGTGTGTATATTCTGCACATTTTTTTTATCCTTAACAGGTTTTTGCAGTTAACACATTTACCGCCTGAAAGTTGATATGAATAGTATTTTAACGTAAGAAACTTATATCTGTTGTCTTTCCCACAGGACCTGAAGGCAGCATTAGCTTATGTTTATGCTGTTGCCTTCAGTGACAAATCACACCCCGCCCTATACTCTGGAAAAACCCAGGGCCTTTCCTGCCCCACCGCTGCCATGCATCTGCTGCTGCTAAAAATAGCAGCCCCACTTTGATGATGTAGCGGTGACTGTTGGGAGAACACAAACCCACATCTCTGGCTCTCAATGGTGCAATTAGCCCTAATAAACTGAGAGTGAATTCATGATTTCTTGGAGTAGCTTGGTCAAAGCCATCCAAATCCCTTGGCCCCCACCACCATCCCCTCTAATTACTATGAATGGAGTCATTGCAATGGGACAGATGTGATTTGTTTGTGAGGAAACAAGAAAGTGAGAGCAACATAGCATTAGAGGACAGGATACAGATGTAGTAGTGTGTGTGTGGGTGAGTGTGTTGGTGTGTGTACATGTGGTGGGGTATCCCTTTAGGAACTAAAGCCTGGCTGAGCAACATTTCTACAAATACATACACAAGTAAAGACATATGCAACCAGAACATCTTGTATTATGTCAGATACACAGAACAAAACACATGCCATGGTCCCTTATATTTTAAAGGTGCATTAACTAAGATCTTACACATTGTCTGATAATTCAAGTGAAGTTGGGACAGGACAATGTTTCTCTCTGCTACAATACCCCCCTTCATGACACTCTCCTGCCTACAGTGCTTCTGTTGTTATTCCAGCTTCATTACCCTGAGCTGTCAAAGTCTGGTCTGTTAGCCCCACCTTCCACATGGTGAGGGTTATAAGTATCATTTTTTAACCACTAGTAGCCATTTTCTATAAAGTGAAACTGGAACATCTGGGGTTTATTCCAAGTTAAAAGAAAAACAAATTCAAAATCCCACTGAGATTTATAACTACACTAATAATTAAAACCATCTTTCAACAGAGCATTTCTCAACAGTATGCCATGTGCATCGCTCCATATGTTTAGAAAGGAGAGGTGTTTCATGGCATGAGTTTTCTACATCACGCCAGGCAGAGAACAGTTTGTAATAATGCCACCTTTGTCTTCCAAACACCACACAGAACATTACTCTGGTATGATGAAACAGCTGCAGAAAGTGGAATGATTCATAGAACCTGACACAGAGTGACTCACTTAGTGATAGGTAGATAGACGACAGAAGAAGAGGAAGGAGGTAAAACGAGAGGCAGGACAATGTTGAAGTAGGACAGAGCGCAGGGGAGGCCTGTCTGTCCCAGATTAGTCGTTTACTGCCGGCATGAGATGGAGAAGAAATGAGAGAGATAGGGGAAAAGAAAGAAAGGAGTGAGAGAGCAAACGAGATGGCTAAATCTGGAGTTATGAACTACTCCCCCCCCCCCCAGCACCTAGCAAATATTGAATAAAAAGTTGAGCTCCACTCACTACACTGGAACAAATAAACCAGGAGAGAGACTGAAAATCATATAAGCCCTCAAAGAAAATAAAGCTCTGACAGTCGAACTCTGACAACTTGTCAGTATGGCCACAGCTAAACAGAGGGATAATTGGTCCAGAAGGCACTGCATTTACCCATGTTCTCTTTTTTTCACACCCGCGTGTGAGAAAATCCTGAATAAATATTTCTTGAAATAATACAGTTAATTACAATTAATGAACTTCATCTCCATCAACACCTGTTTTTCTCTTTGAGTCAGGTAAGCTCTGTCCGTGTGTGGTTATAAATCCTCTTTTAAGCTTTGCTGAGCTGATTTAGTGGTGGGAAGAGATTCTGATCCCCCGATCCCCAAAGAGGAATCGGCATGTCAACTGTGTGCTGTGTCCTCTGTGTCTGAACCTGTAGTGTGGTGTTTCGTAAACCTTACCAACCAAGGAGGAATTAATGGTATTCCCCAGTTAAACTTGGGATGAATGTTAATTTAGCCACTAGGGCAGCAAATCGTGTTGTTTGTTGGGCCAAGATTCTCTTTGTACCAAACAACATCTCATGTAGGAGCGACATGACAATCAGTTAACACTCAATGGGAGCTGCATCAGCCTGTTGAACCAGATCAAATCAACTTCCTCAGGGCAAATTAACTGAGCTCCCTGGGAGTCATACCAAACATAACTGGACTCAGCTGAACTGGGCTGCACTGTTTGAGGCTGTTAGTGTTTTCTCATCATTCACAGTCCTAAAGCTTCACAGAAGAATGGCTCCATTCACTGACCAGTTACCTGTTACTGGGGCATATAAGAAGAGGTGATGGTGTAAACTAGTTGTAGAGTATTGCCAGTATAGACAGCTGAGGTGAAAACAGAACTTTCCTTGTTTTATTCAAGCAAATGGAACAAATTAAAATTCCCACTAGCATTTGTAACAAGTAAACATCTAGCCTTGAAACAGAGCTCTTGTCAGTGGTATGTCAAACATTTCTTCATTCAAAACGACAAATGAACAAACCAGAAAATGCATCCCCTGCAATGATCGCCTCCATCATCCCCAGATCTGGCTTTAAAACTGCAGATTAGTCAGAGAAACGTGACACTGATTGAACTCCTTTGATCAAACGTGGATTCTAGTGTGTCTGGTAGGTTAAGACATTTCTTATATGAACGAGCGAAGCACCACTGAAACTTATCTATGGAGATGGTAGCAATGACTTAGTGCATAGTAACTGCTTGACATCAGCAAATGATGAGTGTGTTTGAACTTAGAGTACCACTCAAAGCAAAGACTGAATCACAGATCTGTTCACCAGCACTTTACAGAATAATCACTACACACTGACATAAGCACTTCACTTTTAATACAGGATACTGTATATGCACCATTAATGTACTGATGGTGGGGTTCAAAATGCTACTCACAGTGAGTAAAGTTGGCTGTCTTCTGTCGTTATCTGCTCACCTGTCCTCGGCCTCCCTGTCCCTGAGGCAGCACATCACATACAGAGCATGAATAGCATGTGCATGTGTTTGATACTATGGCTGTGTGTGGGCCATGTGCCCGCCCTCTGCTGTTGTTCAAATCTCTGTGAAATCAAAAATGAATGCACAGCTGTGTCTCTCATGCCTTAATGCCTCCACTGACAACTTAGTCGCAGTTGAGCTTTCAGTCTTGATACATTATGCTGAAATTGTCCTTACTGTTTGTGCAATACAGAAGTAGCTTATGTGTATTTATGTGTGCCATCGCCTTCCTGTAGGCTGTGTTGATTGGAGACAATGACATCTATAGACAGACAAAACTCAGGCAGAGAGATAATTACAGGGGCAGAGTGAACACTTATTCCCAGCTGGCAGGGTGACCCTTTTTCTTGTAAAGGTGGCTGCTACAATGAGAGGACAGCAGTTTGAACATCCACTATCAAATTCATCTGCTATTTATCACATGGCAAAAAAATACCTACAACATCCCTTGAAAGGGTCAGTGCATCTAGGTCCATGTTCACCTATGCATACTCTGCCTTTACATCCTACAGCCAATATGTCAGGTTAGCCAAAGTGGGATTTACTACATGATTTCATGCACTGGTTAGCCTTTTACTGTGAACACGGAGCAGTGAGCTGCTGTGTGTGCTAGATCCTCAGCAGTCCTTGGCATGCAGGCAAATGTATGTGGGAGGGATTATCAGTCTGACACAAAGCTAAATCCAACAGTTAACAGCATCCCTCATACATTATCTGTTTTTATAAATTGTGCCTTATAAATGTTCTGATTCCCTCTCTTGTCTTGTGTTCACCTGGTCTACAAATCTTTGTCCCTCCACTGCTGCATCTCTATTCTCCAACTTTCTCTTATGTTTTCTCTTCTTCTGCCTCTCTATGAAGCTGGGATAGTACAGTCATCTGCAGGCATCAAGGAGAAATGCACTGCAAACACTGCTTCATAAGCCTTCCTTGTGTCTGTGCATCCCTCAGCACATCTGTTTTACTTTTCTCTTTTCATTTTATGTTCAGCTAAAGCTACGTATGGTATGCACAGACAGCCACGTGACAGAGGAACTTATGTTTCACATCAATGCAGTAAACCTGAACATGCAAACCCCTCCCACCTCCTGCTGCACACACAGACACACACCCTTTTGACTTCACCACTATCCCTCTACAAACATGAAATCATCCTCTCCTCCTCCTTTGCCATGTAACCTGCTCCATCTCCATGCACATCTCCTTGACAGAAGAGAATAAAGAAAAACAGAAAAAATAGGAAAATATTCTTACTGTCTTTTACAATCCCTGATGAAATACAGAAATCCCTCTTCTGGAAAAGAAGAAGTAAAGAAGACAAGAGGGGGAGCCCAGCGGTTGTCAGTTGCAGGGGAATAAGGAGTGAGGAGGGGTGAGCGAGAAGATGATGAAGAAGACTGTGGCAAAAGGAGAAATAAGAGAAGCCAATCACTGCTGCAACAATGGAGACCTTCCTCCTTCACAGCCACCGCCGACGCCACGGGAAATTACAAGTTGTCCAGCATGCTGCTGTACACTGAGGCATGGAGTATTATCCTCAGCTCCCAGCCCGTCCTCCAGCAGCAGCAGCTCTGTAGTAACACTTCGGCAATCTCCCCATCCCTCACTTGCTACCTCCCCTTCTCCTTCCCTCCAGCATGTTCAGAGTACCCCCCCCTCCAATACTGGTTGGCTGGTTTCTTTACCTCACACCACTCACTACAGGGCATACTCCTACCTCCCTCCTTCCCTCTCCCTCTCTCTGTGTGTGTCTTTGATGTTATGGAGTTAGACTCTTAGCTGTGAAAAGAATCAGTGTTCTTCATTCTCACAGAACTGAAAGCACCATAGACACAATGGGATCCACCCAGTGGTGCAGAGATACACACAGACACACACGCCACAATACATAAAAGATTATCGAGTAATTACTATAGGTTATCAACAACGAAACTGCACACATCAATTGGAACAAAACTTCTTATTTCTAATAAATACCTGACATAATCAAATGATTATTTCCAAACGAAAGATGCAGAGCAGCATAAACTGTAGCAGTGCAGCTAGCATGCAGTCTCACAGAGAAATATGAATTAGGAGTGACA
>NW_018127950.1:621978-626631 GCF_001952655.1 Monopterus albus
AATAGCAAGTAGACATCAACTCTATTATGCCAATCAGCGGTAACTGAAGCATGTCAAACTCACCTCACAAATCTGGGGAGATGGGGGTCACACTGGTTGTGTAGATCAATAATAATCACAAACTAAAACATGTTTTACAGAAATCAGATCCCCCACCTCACCGTTAATGCTGGTATTTTCTATGAAGCCTTGCTTGACATTGGGTGAGTGAGAGGCTCTTGTTGATAGTCCAGTGAGATCCCAGAGCCCCAGTATTATCCAAAAAAAAATAAAAAGAAAACATCTGTTAGAGAAATTCCCCTGCTGAAAAACTCTGGCTGCACTTGGTGCTGACAAGTTCCTTGCCACATGTCAAATACTGACAAAATATCACTGGTTCGAGTGATGAGTCAAAGAAGGCGAACTCCCCTGTATCAGACTGTTTCCCCAAATTATTATTAGATTACAGAAAATGGCTTCTCACACACTGTTTCTCAAAGGTCTCAGAGAATTTTTATCAGCCTATCTTCTAAATCTTGCCTAATTTACTCTAAATGCTAAATTGCCATGACATTTTACTGGATTTTGTGAATGTGGATTGTATTCTCCTGAAATATCCAGTATGTGGATGTTATTGTGCATTTTTGTCCCAGCATTCTAGGCCTTATGTATGGAATTAGAGGCAAAAATAGTGAAATCTGCCCTCTCTCACAATGGTGATGAATCCTTTAAAAAATTCCTGGATCTGGATGATGAGCCAGATCAGCACCAAAATCTAATGGTTTGTTCTAGGGGCCATATCCTACCTCTCAAAAAACATCCAAATCCATTTATTACTTCTTGAGTTATGCTATGAATAAACTAACAAACAAATGAATGCCAGCAAAAACATTACCTCCACCTTGTCTGAGTTTCAGAGATAACTAGCAGATTGACAAAAAATTATCGACCAGTTGTTGCAGCTCTAGATACGGCATTATTTCAATACCATGCACTAAGTAGATACGCACACTAATATCATACTGCATGTTTCACACTGTCAATATGAGTGAAATGCCAAGGTGAGAGAGTCTGTGCTGCAACTCAAAGGTCATGTTGACAGGCAAACCCAGACATCTCAGCTTTTGAGAGTTCTCTGTATATTCTATCATTAACATGACATCCATTAGCTTCAAGCTACACAATTATAGAGAGACATGAATGAAATGAACCCTCAAGTAGCGGGGCTGTCCACCTCTCCACTTAGTCACTCATGCGGAGGAGGTAAGCTTCTCACACAATATAAAAAGTATTCTATCATCTGATCTATTGGTTTGTTCAAACTGAAGTGATTGGTCGCAGTGCATCTGCCAGCACTACTCCTTGGACAGTTTGTGTGCATATAAAGCAGAGGAGTATGTGCATAAGAGGTTTTGTTCATCAGGCTCAAGTTGAACCAACAGTATTAGCTGTTTCAGTAAGCTAAAAAGGATTGCTGTGCTTCATCAAAACAACACACACGGCTGTAACTTGTACAAGGAGACAAGGGGGTTGCTTTAATAGCAGTCAGACATAATAAAGAAAGATAGTCATAATAATGATAAGAGCAATATCCCAGCTTGTGCAGCTGACATATTTATTCAGCTCCCTCTGTCAAACACACAGGATTTTGTTAGTCATTATTTACACTAATGCACTGACACTGTAGCCAGTAGCCAGTCATTTGGAGCCTCTGCCGCTTGGGAAATAATGTGCAATGCCCGTACACCTTACTGAAGCCCTCTCCTTTGAATGTGCTTGTCTTCTCTCCTCCTAGCCTGAGCTTGTTTCTCAGGGTTACAGATGGCTTGTGCTTCCTTCATGCTTCACCAAAAAAAAGGGTGACTGTTTCACTACTGATGGTAACAGTGCTTCTAGACTCAGGCAAAATCCAACAGAGAACCAGCCCAATCGGTAATTTCACAGTTCTACCGCTGCAGTCTGACACTCACAGTCCAGTGACATTATAATCCCTTGAATCTTGACCACGGGGAACATGGAGTCATGTGGATACAAATGTACAGAGGGTTTGTAAAAGTAGGAAAAGGTGCAAGTGAGCTGACATCTGTGAATTATTTCAAAAATGTGGAAAGCTATCAAGACTGACAAGGCGGGAAGATATTTCATGTCAGAAAATGGAATCTCACCACATTTTGTAAGAGGCTGTATCACAAGGAGTATATTAAAAACAAAGTAACAACGTGCATTTACTTAAAAAGTTCAGAGTTACTTGTACTTGACAAACTGATTCTGAGAGAGATTATACATTTATTTGACCTTTAAGACTCATTTTGCATAAGTATAAGCATATGATAATAAAATACAACACACTGTAAGATAATGGAGGGATGGAGGACTTTTTCTTCTTTCCTCTCCCAGTAATCATCTCACGACCCCTCAGATTAATCTCGAGTCCCTTTGAAGGGGTCAGAACACAATAAATATGTTCAGAACCAAACTACCCATCTCTGAATAAAGCTAAAAATGCTAAAACTGGTTCCACCTAGAGCAGTTGCAACTGAAAAAAGCTGCTTACACACTGATGCATCAATGGTAAAACTCTAATAGCATCATATGTAAAATCAGTCCCAGAAGACTGTTTAAATGAAGTGAAGCATTCAAGTACTTCTTTTACCAGTGGTTAAAAAGAAGTATGTTAAATTAATGGGGGCCTAAATCAACTAAAATACTCTCTGCATACTCGGTTGTGACAGCTGAGAAAGGCCAGGTTTTAATATTAATGTTTGTCACAGCTTTTTCCTGGGCTTTTTTTATCTGTGCCTTTGACTGTCCCATTACCCATTCCCTCACTGCTAGACCAAATAATCTCTCCCTCTCTTTCTGTCCTCATTAGAAAACTGTTACACTTGGCATCTGATTTATCTGTTTGGCTGCTACTGAGAGTTAGAAAGAAAAGCAGAAGTGGGTCATATGCTGGAAGAGAGGAGGGGAGGGAAAAACAATACGAATTCTGGTTGGGTAAGATGAAAGCAAGGAAAGACGTAAAGGCTGAGAACTAAACCAGGAGGATGAATGTTTTCCAAAAGCTTTGAAATTAACCAGATGAAATTAAAGCACGAGGGGGCTGAAAAAAAGAACCTCACAATGCGCTAAAAGCACTCATTATGCAGAATAAAGTGTGGATGCTCGAACCGAGCCTGATGGACCCGAAGGGATCGGTTGGTACCCGAGGGTTCAGGCCAGGTTTGGATAGAAATTTTAAAATTCTTTTCAGGTCTGGGTCAGGTTTGGACATGTGGGTCAAACTTTAGGCTAAACAACTGGAGCACTCTACTTGTTTTAATGGTAAGAGGGAAAACACTACAAACTCAACTGCACCAGGTTCAGACATTAAATGCTACAAGCTTGTCAGGTCCAAGTTGGGTTCAGATGCCATGCTGTCGGGCACGGGGCGGGTTCAGACAGAAATATGCGGCCCGATACATGCTCTAATGCAGAATAGCACCTTTCAGAATCACATATATTATTAAATGTTAATGGTGCATTAATGTGTACACAGCAACTGGCAAAGTCAGGACTACCTTTACCTACTGCTGAGTAGCTTAAGGTATAATTATACCTCATTCATTACTCAATGATATTCAACATAAATAATTTGATATCCTATTAACTAAGGCTATGAGAAATATGTCACTGGGTAAAAAATGCACTGAAGTGGAGTAGAAGTACAGTATAGAGTAAGTTTTTATGAAATCAGTACTACTCCGAATAGTACATAAGTAAATGTACTAAGTTACTGTACTTCCCACTTTTTTTCAATAGTTTAACATAACTAATGTCAAATGGACCTGCAGGAAGCAAACAGGATTTTGACAATCAACTTTCAACTGGGGCTTCAAAAAACAAACAAGAGCTTCCCCAGTATTCAGGTTCTGCATTTGAAGAATCTGAGTAGTGGAGATGAAACAAGTGGAGGTTTATTCAATTAGTCAATAGACAGAAATACGTGAAAACCACTGGATGGATGATTAAATTGTTGTTTCCTTTTCAAGCAGAAATGCCCAAGCATTTTATGGTTCTAGCTTCTCGGCTGTGAGGACTTCATGCTTTTGTCTTGCGTGACAGTAGATTGAATATATTTGTAAAAAAACTATTTGAAAAGATCAAAAATTCCCTACTCACCCCAAAGTTGGGCGAATTTTTTATATACATACATACATACAGTATATATACAGTGGGTACGGAAAGTATTCAGACACCCTTATTTTTTCACTCTTTGTTATATTGCAGCCATATGCTAAAATCATTTAAGTTCATTTTTTTCCTCATTAATGTACACACAGCACCCCATATTGACAGAAAAACACAGAATTTTTGACATTTTTGCAGATTTATTAAAAAAGAAAAACTGAAATACCACATGGTCATAAGTATTCAGCCCCTTTGCTCAGTATTTAGTAGAAGCACCCTTTTGAGCTAATACAGCCATGAGTCTTTTTGGGAATGATGCAACAAGTTTTTCACACCTGCATTTGGGGATCCTCTGCCATTCCTCCTTGCAGATCCTCTCCAGTTCTGTCAGGTTGGATGGTAAACGTTGGTGGACAGCCATTTTCAGGTCTCTCCAGAGATGCTCAATTGGGTTTAAGTCAGGGCTCTGGCTGGGCCATTCAAGAACAGTCAAGGAGTTGTTGT
>NW_018127950.1:627298-629887 GCF_001952655.1 Monopterus albus
AATCAGTATAATCAAACACAGCTGGACTCAAATGAAGGAGTAGAACCATCTCAGGGATGATCAGATGAAATGGACAGAGCCTAAGTTAAATATATGAGTGTCACAGCAAAGGGTCTGAATACTTATGACCATGTGATATTTCAGTTTTTCTTTTTTAATAAATCTGCAAAAATGTCAAAAATTCTGTGTTTTTCTGTCAATATGGGGTGCTGTGTGTACATTAATGAGGAAAAAAATGAACTTAAATGATTTTAGTATATGGCTGCAATATAACAAAGAGGGAAAAATTTAAGGGGGTCTGAATACTTTCCGTACCCACTGTATATATACATATACATATATATATACACACACACACGTGTGTGTGGATAGATATAAAGACATATAGATATATAAAAATGTGAGTTTTTCATCCTTACATGACTCTCTATAGTTTATATTAATGCAAAAATAGAGCTAAAACAATAAACCTGCAGAAATAATGCAATACAAACAATTGGAAATTCTGTTATCTTGCAAGTTAAGAGTAATAAAAAGAGTCAAAGAAAGAAAATACAAAAAAAGAAGTGTCTTTAATGACATGGGCTACATTTGTACATTTCTACAGTACATTTTCAGTCAGGCTAACTGCCAGTTAGAAAAAAAGTGGAGAAAGATTTACTTATAATAATTGACAAACTGGGTAAGATGTCAGAGGGTTTGAAATTAAATAGGTAATGTACATAACCACTATTTTGTACCATTAAATAATAATAAAAACGTTTAATCTGAACAATCAATGTGAAATATAAATTACATTAAAGCACCATTTCAAGACTGAGGATAGTAAAATAAATTATTGGCCTTTCCATATCAAGACAGTACATTTTCACTGAATGTAAGGCTGTGCAGTCACACTGAACCCTCCTGTCCAATGATGTCAAATGGGTTCAACACAGAGTAAAGCATAACACATGGGGACGGCTCACGACTTCCACAATCAACAGCAAATAACTATGGTTACAATATGAACACCTATGAGTGTGTAGCTCTATCACCAACAACAAAATGATAGTAACTACCGAAGGTGGTGCACAACTTATCTTTCTGTTCTTTCCTTAAAAAAAAAGCAAAAAAAAAAAAGATAGACCATATAAATGACAATAGTGAGTTACTCAGAGAAGATTGTCACTTTATGTAATATGGTATCATTTAAAAGTTTCTCAAACTTCCAATTAAGGGAAGTCCTATCACAATTATCTCATATTGTACTGTCCCTCAATCCATTAAGCACAAATGGCTTGAAAGAAAAGAAAAGAAAAGAAAAAAAAAAGCCATTTGTCCCAGTCACCCATCCACATACTTCAGGTACACAACAGAGCAGCACTGAAAGGCTGCAGTTCATACGTCACGTCTTCACCCAGTAGAGCTGTCCTACAATATATATTTTTTCAGGTCTGGGAAAAAAATTTAACTGTACACTGCTCATGAACAAGCCTTTCATTTATGTACTACTGACTAATCTTACTTAAATCAGGAAGAGCAACAGTCACACAATTAAGTGCGGCAACAGAGCTTACTTTTATCCCTCAAGACACGCCTGCCAAACGCACGCACACACTCACATGGTTACATACACACACAGTAAGAAAAGAGCTTAGTACGAGTATAAAAAGGAGAATAGACAGATGCTTCAAAAATCACAAGAACATATTAAAGACTGAGGCACAAGACTGCCTTTTTAAAACCTACCAAAACAAGTACCAGCACCCAGTGATGGTGCTCCTGTCGCCATACATGTTATAGAAAATATCATACCGCTATGTTATAGTGAGGGGCTTTCAATGTTTACAGGGCCTGTAGGTTTGTATTTTCTGTCACAAATATACAGTATTTACCGTTTTGTTTTGTTTATGTGTTTTAAATTTGGTATTCTTAGCAAATCTGTAGTGGCTATTTCATTTTTAAAAACACGCAGTGGGTAAAACACACTGTTAGGCCCACTTTACATAAAATTCTGTACAAGTTATTTATACATTAACAGTCCATCAAAATAATTATTTAAAAGACATCAGTGAGTGGGCTTTGATAACTGGTATACTATGAATTACAACGGTTACAAAAATGACAGACACTATATCATCGCCTTCAGGCAAACCAATGTCCAAATGTGTCCCAGGATCCAGAGTCTCCAGCAGGTTTTAATCTAATTGAGGGCTCAAATATATTAATCAGAGTACTGGAGATCTAAGTCGACTGTGCCATCCGTCACAACTAACCTCACCCTCTTAGGTTTTGTAGCACCCATGGAGTGAGATGATGGAACAGGCCCACAGTGTGGGGCACCATGGTGTTCCCCAGGCTGGCACTGTTGCTGCATGTCCTTCCTGTAATGTTCGTCCTGACTTTTGAGGCCTGTAAATCCACCCAAGGAAAAAGATGCTTGATTTGAAAGCTGGGGTGCACAGGGCTCAAGAACCAGCCGCCCCTGTGTGCCTGAAGGTTCCATGAGGCAATGGTAGGTATAGTTTGTTGAGCCTAGACCTGGGCAACCCTCAGGCCCATCCCTGAGACCCAGGGTCAAAGAATGATCACCACTGAAGTTGAGTA
>NW_018127950.1:630003-647798 GCF_001952655.1 Monopterus albus
GAGTACCAGGTGGTGTACTGTGGGCAGCCTGGGGGCTGTTATGCTGTGACACTGAAGACAGAGATGAGCCAAAACTGAAATCAAAAGGATCTTGCTGACTGTAACAAGGCTGGTTTTTGTCTGAGGTCAGTGGAGTGGATCTCTTGTCTTGTGGTGATGAATACCCCTCAGACACTTTGCTAGGAAAGAAGAAGGGTCTTGGCAACGTAGAAAAGTTTTTGTAAGTCATGTTTGTTTCATCGCTTTTGTCAGGTGACATCTTACTTTTAGCAAAAGACTGAGGGAAAGCAGTGTTGAGTTTGTTGAAATGAGAGCTGGATCTGCTGGGGTTACTGGAAGAACCAAGATGAGCCATATCCTTTCCAAACCCCTGAACAGAAACGTCGCCTTTATGATGACTGTCTACATTAAAACTGCGTTTCTGACTGTGCTGTGTTTTCGCAATAGCACCTGATTTTGCACCAAGTGTTCTGGACATGACCATCGGGCTGCCAGCAGCCGTGATGTCTTTACAAGGTGCACTATACAAGTTCTGACTCTGGTTACCCCCCTGATACTTAAGCACCCTGTGAATAGCCGTAGAGGTTTGGAAGTTGAATGGATTGTCAGGAGGATTCTGATTTTTCACAGTGAAGAGCTGAGGAGAGAGGAATTTGTTAGGCAACTGAGATGACGGGACAGGCTTAGTTAAGCAGCTCTGGGACACTCCTCTAACTGTGTTTGGCTGACTACCTAGAAAAGAATGGGATTTATTAGGAATGCTCATACGGTGGAAAGGGCCCTGGGTTTTAAGGTTAGTCTGGGCTTTTGATTGGCTGGTGCTCGGCTTGAGGTTGATGGAGGGCTGGGTAGCAGAATTTTGAGATGTAAGAGAAGATGATGTTGCACCCAACAACCGAGACTTGCCAACTACAGGCAAAGACTGAGTTCTGAGTTCTTCTTTGGACAGTTTCATTCCTGGATTTTTAGTCATAATTCGATCCTTGGCGGTCAAGTCAGAGTTGCTGAGAACTGAAAAACTGAAACTGGGGTTGGGTGCGCTTCTGTCTCTGGAGGTATCCTTCACTTCACATTCCAGAGGAACAGAATCACTTTTGGAAGAAATTAAACCTGGAAAAAACTGCAGGTCTTCACTGGTAAAGTTATTTCCTGGACTGGGAGGGCCAAGGTATGGTGTTTCAGTGGTCCATGTATCAGATGGGCTGTGAGAGAGGGGACTGCTGAAAGGATCTGTGGGGGGATCCAGTGAACAGAGATCAGATGGAGAAGATGGAAGTATGTTCTGTGGCTGATAATATCCCTCAAAGTTGAGACACTGAAAGTCCAAAATATCATCACAGCAGTTTGTGAAGCTTGGCTCACTGGAAAGTATGCTATCTGCAGTTGTGAATGGAGGAGACTGGGAGGGGGGCTGGATGACTGATGCATTGGTACAGATCGCTGGCTTTTCCAAAGTCTGAGATGAACACAAGCCCTCAGAGAGCCTAGAGAGGCTATTGTCAATTTGTTGGAGAGTGTGACTAAGACAAGTGGTGGGTGTTTCCACAGGCCCACAGTTGCGTGTTCTCTCCATTTTGTGCCTCTGCTTCCTTCCTCCACTGTTCATGTCTGGCCTTTCAGTGATTCTATCTGCAGCTTGGGATATAGCTTCAGTTTTACTGTCATTAAGAGGGGAAGACAGAGAGAGTGGTGAAAGAGACAAGGAAAATGGTGGTGGTTCTGTTTTCAGAACTGCAGGGTTGCTGTTCGGCCTCTGAGAGGGTGGGCACTCATCTTTGAGTTTGCAACAATCACGAGATTCTTTCTTTTCTTTCGCTAAAATGTGACCCTTCACATCTTTTTTAACTTTGGGCTCTACCTTAAGCTCAGTTTGTATAAGCTCCTCTTTGCTGTCCACTTCCCAAATATCCTCAATCTTTCTGCGTAGTTTAATTACTGGTAACGGAAGACCATTTAAATCCAGCTCAGGCTCCTCTTTCTGTTGTGACCCAGTTTCCATCACGCAGCAGCTCTTTAAAAAACTATCTTCAGTTTTTGTTTCCAGGCAAGCAGCTGTAAAAGATTCCCTCTCATTTTTCAAACTCTCCATTTTTTCCGGCAGCTGCCCGACTCCCACCTGAAGCTCCCCATCATGCTTCACTTTCTTTTCTACATTGTCTCGAGTAGATAGACTGGTTTTGCATGCATTTTCAACATTTTTAAGGTCTTGGACTTTGCCTGATTTTGTGCCTGAGGAGAAATATAAAGCTTGCCTTTCACTCAGCTTCTCACCTCTTTTTTTCAAACGATGCAGTCTGCTCTTCGACTTCTTACTAGCCTGCACATGAGCCTGAGCTGCCTCCATCTCCATGTTTAAAACTGATACAGAATCCATGATGGCTTTAAAAGGATCACATACAACCAATTCATCTCTCTTCTCTGATTTTAAAGTCATATTTTCAATTCCAGCACGTTGCATCTCCCATACTTTCCCCCTCCTTCTTTTGAAACGAATCTTAAAATTAAGGCCCGACTTTGTGTCCTCCAAATCACTTTGCTGGTTTAATCTTTTCCCTTCATCTTTCGCTTGATATTTATCTGGATCTTTATCACACTGCTCTTGGATTGCAGCAGGACAAGCTTGTTTGTCCTCTCCAAGCTTATTAGCATCATCTTCGTCTTGCCCCTCTGCTTTACGCTTTCGGCCTTTCCTCAGTAAATGTCCTCGCAGAGCTTCATTAGATCTGGAGTGAAGCACTCTGTTCAAGGAATTTTGTTTCATGGTCCTTTTAGGGGTTACACTCTGAAGTGCTGATCTTCTACATTTGCTTTTAGTCTCTCTTCTCACTCTGCTACTCTCCACTGTACCCTGGTTAAGGTCCCGACTCGGCACCGTTAATGAATTTAATTCAGTAGCTTCTTTAGAAGCTTGTTCCAAAGCAGAAGTCAAACCTTGTTCAGAGTCAGTTTCCACAGAACTGCGAAATGTGCGTTTCTTCAGAGGTATGTTGGACTGCATGAGTGCCTGCGGATTGGTGTCTGGATGCAGAGTAGTTGTAGCTTTTGACTTATGAGGTAGTGGTTTGAGGCAGGTGGCCAGCGAGTCATTATGCCCCAGTGACTGAAGTGGCAAACTATCCTCACTCAACTCAGTCTTAGCTGGAACATCTTGGCTCAAGTGTCTCTTGGTGCTTTGCTTACCTTCTGCTTTTGTCTTTAGTGCTCTAGGTCCAATTTTTCGTCTTCTCATAATCCTCCTCTGCACTGAACTTTGGCACCTGCCTCCATTAATTTCGCTCACTTCTGCTCCCCCCTCAGCATTTTGCATTTCCTTAGAGGTCAAAGGAGAAGAGGCTCTTCCTACAATATCTCCCTCTAATCCCTCATCTCTTAAGGGCTTATCTTTTTTAAAAATATCAGATAGCAGAACCTTTGCCTGCTTTATGACAATATCTTCTTCATGCCTACCTATTGGCTGCTTACTCAGGCTCCTACCCGTTTGTTCCGACAGTTCAGCAACTACTTCCTCCTTACATGCATCTTTGACTTTAATTTTAACAGACTGGATGTTATTTTGCCCTGTAGTTTTTTCACTGGACACTATTTTACATTCAGACTCTTTCACTTCCTCTAAGGATCTCTTACTATTACATTTCATATCCACCGATGCAACATTTCTCTTTTCTTTTAGCCTTTCATTTTTGCCTATTTCAATGTCCTGCTGCTCCTTTTGTACACAGCTTTTTTCTTCTTCTGGCACGGTTTGTATTTCGATAACTTTGTCATTCCCCCTGTTCTCGCTGTGGGATAAATCACCTGCAGTTTCACTTGGATGTTGCTCTTTTGCATTTACTTTATCAATGGCCTTGAAAAACATTTCCCTGACCCCTCTGTTACCTTCAGCTGTGCCAGTCTCCAATCCTCCTCCCTGCCTCTGCTGAAATCTGGACACTCTTTTTTCTGACTGTACTGTCAGAGCTGCTGATCTAGGACACTTGCTCCGCCTGCCCCTTTGTCTCACCTCCACTCTTCCGTTTCTGTCTTCAGAGGTATTTTCTGTTTCTACACTTTGTGGCACTGATAACCTTGTTAGGTTGACTGTAAGGTATTGCTTCAGTGATATTGGTGGAGTGTCCCTGGCTTTCTTTGATCCATCTGTGACACTCCGACCAACATCTAAAAAGGGTAATGCTCCGATAGGCTTATTCTCTGCTTGCTCCACAGCTGGATTTTGAGCCACGTCGATGATGCAAGATTGAGCACCACAGCACTTGTCGGTTTGACTTTCTGTGGTTTCTTTTTCAATCTTCTCTTGTTTTATTGCACTAGAGGTTTTGTCAGTCTTAGCAGAGTGACACATAGTTGTAGTGTTAGTTGTCTGATGTGTGAGCGTGGTGTGAACCGTGCTCCTTGTTCTTGAAGAGGTCCTCATGTGAACAGCTTGTCTGTCCACAATTTTGACAGACTTGCCATTAGGACCTGCAGAACTTACTGCAGGTGTATTTTTCTGATGAACTGACATGGAGGAATTTAGAGTAAAAGGCTTTAAGTTTACCTCACTACTACTGTTACTTTCCTCAGGAGTTAAATTCAGTTCTCTCAGCCTGTTATCTTTTGGCTTCACTGCCTCCAGTTGCTGCAGCAAGGCCCTTTCCTTGCTGTTTGGATCCTTGCAACTGATTAAGAAATCCACCGAGTGGCGCCGTACACTGATTTTGAGGTCCCTCAGCGTAACTTGAGACAAAAATGGAACTGTCTGACGCTGGTTGACTGTGGAGGATTTCAAAGGGTGTTTTCCTGACCTTCTGTGCTTCTCTCGTCTCCACTTCTTTGTCTGACTAAGTTTTCTGTTCTTCAATGCATTTCTCCTCATCTGCTGGGTAAAGGAATTTCTTGAGGGGATGGCTATGAATGAAAGACAACAACAAAGAAGCAGTTGAACTTAAGCAGCTCTATAAAAGGGCATTGTTTCTGCTTGTGTGTATGTTTAATTCTACATAAGTAGAACCTGAAAAGCAAGTTAATTTGAACAGCAGCTATAGAAATATGTGAAAAATAAACCAGCTATATAGATATGAGTGAACAAACTCAGACTGTAAGCTGAAACCTGACTGTGTAGACACATCAACAGGGACCAAGTAACCAGTTCGTTAAATTGTTTTACATTAATTTTCAATTCTGTCAGCAATTTATTGCATAGTATAAATTAGTGTCAGGTGGATCAGTGAGTCGATGTCTCATTCATTCTTAGCACACAGCCTAATGTCTAATGGACTTAAATTTTCAGCAGCATATCAAAACGGTGTAAAGGCCTTTCTGATTTTTACCTTTAATTCTATGTTACACACTAAAAAGCTCACTCTCTTTCTGATATTAACATTACAGTAATACAATTTCAGTATTTGAAAACTGACATAATTAAAGCTTCACAATAACTGTTTGCATGCTGTTGCTACAGAAGTCAGCTCAGGTGGCATAACACCCCACTAAAAATACAAGAAAACATTTGTAGAAACAATTCCCAAATCATAGTTACTATTCATAGATCTGCAAACATTTAATTTAGAAATACTGAGATCACTGTGCTTCGCAGGTTTCCTAACGGTAAAGCAACTTGTGAGGTAATATAATAGGCAAATGCTGAAATCTGACTTTTAGAAATCTATATTTAACATATGTCTTATCTAAATTATGATGTAGTTTTATTTTCTTTTTTTTAATGGAATTCCAGCAAGGTTTGTACAAATGTTTGAGCTGAGTAGACCCTAATGAACCAGCAGGACTGGCTGTCCTTAAGGCTTTCACTGCCACTGAACTGATGAGCACATTGTCGAGTTCTTACTATTACAAGCGGTAATTCTTGACATTACTGCATTGTACAACTAATATTCATGTTTAACCTTCAGCCTCTTCAGTGGGGATGACGGGGCTTTTAGGAAGACAGAAATGCAGATCTGTGTTTTGAAATGGATGACTGTCAATATTTACTACACTATAATAACTGACTTGAGAACGATCATTTCAGAGAAAATCCTAAACCGGTTACCTTTAAAGATACCTGAGTGAATTCCTGGTATAATCGGCTTGGCAGGAAAGTGACCCTTCTCTCTGTGATGACGAAGATATCTTTCTCTCAGGCGGTACTTTTGGCCCACAGAGTCCTTTGTTTCTTCACATTCAGGCTGTTTCCCTCTGTGTTTGAAGTGACCCTCTCCATTTCTAAAGAACAGTTAAAATTTAAAAAAAAAAGTTAAAAAGGCTACCAGATTGTTCATTTCTGATAAAAATATATATATATTCAAAAGGATAAATTAAAGACTATGTCAGAGCCAATGATGACCACACCTCTCACAGGTGCAGCATTCACACATTTCATTGCCTTCGCCAAAAAAGCTGGCACCATAGTAACATGTGATCTCCTCCCCAGGTGAGATGGGTCGAATCACTTCAACACAAGCGATATTCTTCTCACTAGGGACGAACTGGAGGAGGGTGAAAAAAAAAGACAGAAAAAAACAAAGCAAAAGACAAAGGTTGGTCTCCCCATGGGATAAAACACAGCAGTTAGGAAACAGAAGGGGAGTGTCAATCTGTACCCAAAATAACATTTTCAATATGCTAAATTTCACAGTGAAAATTTTTTTACTAGATTATGAAAAATATGTAAGAATTTGTCAGAGCAAAACATTTCGATTTGTCAGATGTCTTCTGTGGATGTGATAAATTAATATTGCTGATTACCTTGCAGTTTGGTTTGCAGTCTTTCCCCCCGAAGGACAGACAAAGAAACAAACAGATAAAAGATCTTAAGTTATTACTTCAACCAAAGCAATACATGAGGGACTCAACATCTTCTTGATCTTGTACTGAACTCATTTTGCAAAGGCTAAAAGGCTAAGCTGATTAACTCCCAAACATCATTATAAGATCTTGTCAAAAACTGCCCTCTGAGTAGGCACTCGACAGAAGAATTCTCTCACTGGAGCTTTTGTACACATTACAGTTCACGCTACTGATGGGCACATGGTCCATGAAAAGGAAGCTGCTTGTGCTCAGTTAACATTAATTTTCATTAATGATTACTCTACTGATCTTTTTCCGTGATTAAACATTAATCTTTAAAAATGTCAGTAATGAAATATATCACCACAATTTCCCACTGCCCCAGAAAATTATGTTCAACCAACAGTCCCAGACCTAAAAATCTTCAATAATGACTATAATATTAGATCATTATAAAGATTACTTAAACTTCCAAGTATAAAAGCTGGAAGCAGTAAATGTTTATCTAAATGATTAATCAGTTATCAAACTGGTGTGACTAATTTCTAATCAATGACTAATCAATGAACTACCTGATTGACACATTCACACATACTTGGATATACAACAAAAAAGGTGAATTTTATATTATAAAAATGTATTTATGACTTTCATAACTGAAATTACAGGCCTCTTTAGTAATGTCAGTAATCAACTAGCATCAGAGAATCATTTAGTAAAGACTTTTCTTGTGGGCTGTGACTTCATGTAATAAACGTTTTCATTATTAGTTATTATAGTTTTTATTATTTTTATTGTTTAAAAGTGATAACAGCTTCCAATGTAGTGTTCTGAACGTTGGTATTTGGAATACTTTTCACTGAAATTTATGCCTTTAAAAAATGTAATCCTGGTGAAATGCTCCAATCAACCTCACAGGTGAGCACTCCTATCAGCTTTGAAAATTTGAAATTGGTACATCTGTATGTATGTGTGTACTGGGAAAGAATGATTCATGAATGTAAGCAAGCAAACTCACCATGGTTAATGAAAGCTGCAGGCCCGAGCCAGAGTTGAGCGCAGCGCTTGCGTGTGGAATACATCACACTGAAGTCATTGACTCCTGCTCTCAGCACAGTGCCATCAGCAGGGCTCAGCTCAGCTATACAGCCCAGCAGGACCTCCACCCGCTCTCCAGCAAACCTGCAACAGAAACATTTCAAGTGTCACATATCTGCAATACGTATACGTATACACATAAAAAAAAAAAAAAAAAAAAAAAAAAAAAAAAAAACAGCAGCAGTTGTTGTTGAGCTACATGCTATCTGGAAAAATTAAATATTAAAATTGTGATTACCAGTGCCTTGTTGAGGTTATCTTTGCTCCATTGGTCTCTGAGGAGTATCTGTCACAGGACTCTAGCTTGACACCACTATCCAACAGGAAGGCACTGAGGTAGCGATAGACCTACAAGTATCATAGGAAGTTTAGATGGTGTTCTCACATTCAACCGACAAACTGCAAAGGTAGGTTTCTATGAACATAAAACACATACTAAAAGAGGGAGACTTCCAAGAATAAACACTAGTTTTATGCATTTTTTCTAAAAACGTATTAAGTAGTGATTTTGAGAGACATTATAATTTATATTTATACTCATCTGTAAACTTAAACATCAGCCTACATGTTGTCTCAGCAGTTCCTGTCGATGGCTTCCCAAAGAATTGAAGTAGTCACCAGCCAGTTCACCCACTGTCAGTGCCTCAAATGTTGCACTGAAGTCACGTGTACGCTGAAAGCGTAACAGAGTCTCTTTAAGATTACCCCATCGCCGAATCTCAGGCAGGGGGCTAAAGAGGACAGAGAAGAAGATAACAGCACATAAAGATTTTAGCAGAATGCATCACCATGTATATTTTACATAATCAAAACAACAGAACTAGGAATTGCACAGAACCATAATACATCACACATGTACGTGACCTGCAGCCACAAGGCACTGGAGGCAGAGCATCAATCACATCATGAGCCAAAAAAATGTATATCATTGGCTAGAGCATTATCCTGCAAGATGGAAGGGCATACATGGCCATTCTCCCTCTTTTTTTAGAACTCAGACAGTAGAACTAACTTGTTAACTTGTAACAAATTCTGAAATAAAAATTATGAGGTACCCCATTTCAAGTAATGCGGTTATGTTGTTACGTATACTACGATGCTGTTTATATATTTAGGAACGCAACAATGGGTTATGTGTCGCATTCACCTAAGTTATATAGGTGTGTTCAGGAACACTGATGACATATATGCAAGAGAATGGGGATAGTGCAGAGTACTGCAGATTAAATGTGTTGAGGATTGTTTAGGCATACTTAAATTTACTTTTAACCATCAGTAGTAGCAGTCATGTTTCACTGGCCCTTTATATTAGCATGATACGTTTTATGAACTTATACATTATTTTAAATCATAAAAACATTTCAGTGTTTTGCTAAAATTGTAAGGACCTAGTGGGCCCTTTATAAAATGCTGTTTTTGCACCATTTATTGCTTGTTTAATAATGCACTGTATAGAAATTTTGCAAAAGCATGAATGCATTTTTGTATTCATAGTGTGGAAAATTGGTTTATGCATGTTTTCATACACCAGCTCAATTGTAGAAATAACCAATTGCTAAAATAGTTGTTAGTTACAGCCCTAAATCCAACACTGCCCTCACTTGAGGAGGTTATATTATTTGATGTTTTTGATGGAATTATATTTTTCTATGATATCGATGTATTCATGTCAAAGTGGTGTAGTGTTTGTAATTTTACTGCTTCCGAGATACAATCTATAAAGAGTACCAGGTGCAAACAATCTGTTATATTGTAGATAGTATGTAGTGTGTAGATGTGGAGCCCAAAGAGAGATGATTAATAAACAACTGTTTAAATACAGATGTGTTAATAAGACCCTGATTACCTGATGTTCATTTTGTGGGTGCTGAAGCCCAGCAGTGGGTCCAGCACCAAACTGGTGGCCAGATCATCAGTCTCACACAGCTCCTTCACACTCATTCTAGTGCATCCGTCCATTGCCTCCCACCATCAGCATGCTGCAATCACAGGGGTCAAAGTAACGTTATGACAACATAACAAACCACAATCATCTATCAACTGTGCATTTCTGCAGATCCAGTTGCTAATGTGCATAACATTAGCATAACATTTTACTCACTTGCTAAAATAATCTCATAACGCCGTCATGCAAGCCGGTCTTTATTTACATTCTATATATCATACTTGCACTGCACAAGGATAACGTTACGTGTGAGTAACGTTAGGAAAGTGACTTGGTTCACGTTAGCTTCCATGGTACATTAGCTTAGCTTGTCAGTTTGCTGGGAAAATATGCTAGGTTATCAGCCGCGCACTACACCATGATAGCAGTAGCAGTCGTGCAGCTAACGTAACACCACTGCAACAGAGCATTGATGAACCCCAGGCACGGTCAGCCAATAACCTCTCCCGGTGGTGTATACTGGGCAAACGTTATTCGAAAGCCTACCTGGGAGTCTTCTGTAGTCAACGAATGTATCGTCAGATAAACAATTTATCGCAAAACTCCCCACTCCACTTCACCTACCAAGGAAAGTTAAGTTAGCCTAGCCTAGCCTAGCCTAACAACATAACCAACTAGCTTTCCACCGTCTTATCGCTAGCCAGCGGCATACGAAAATGGAGTCTCCTTGTCACTTCAGTAATTTGTTGGTTTATTGACGACTACAAATCCAAGTATGGATTTCAAAAGACATAAATACAGAAAATACAACGACAAACGACCGTAAAATATATATGTTATGAAGCTAGCTAACTAGCTTTGCAAAAGGCTCGTCTACTAGCAAAAGTTGATTAGCGATGTCCCGTGCAACCAAACTATTATTGACCACGCCCCACTTTGCGCTTATTCGCTGAGGTCAAGGTGAATTTTACTAATCAAACCCACTTCCGTGTTATAAGCTCCGTGAATGGTCAGAATTGGGTTGTTTTTATGTTAGGTTTATTTGTTGATAACAGAGCAGATGTGAGTATTTCCTCGGATTAAAGTGGCCTCTGTTTAGCTGCAGGAAAGCATTTCACAGAATCAGTTACACAGCCAGTGTGCAGTAAGGCTGCTCTCAACAGGAAACCACACATCATCAGCGTCTGTACTGTAAATTAGATATCTAAGGATGAGAGTGTTATTAACGGTTATTTGCATAAAATTATGAGTAATGAGCTCAGTATTTTTGGACTAGTGTTTCTGAGAGGTACTTGCTATGGTAATTTGGTATGGGCAATTAATTATAATTTACATACGGTAAAACAGGGTTAAGCATACAGCTTTTATTATAAGCCAGTTATTATTAGAGGTTCAAGACGCATAGATAAAATACTTGAATAATACCCATAAATGGAAATGTTTGAGTCAAACACAGCAAATTCATGTGTTTTTTAACTGATCAAAGTTCAGAATACAAGTGTGTTTGATTACTGTGTTTGATGTATAAAAACAGGGGAGAGGGGTCAACGAAGTTCCAACATGAAGCAGTTGACCGTTGTACTGTCATTCAAGGGGAGCCAGGGGAGCACCATGGACACACACATAGACATGCCCAGAGGGCAGGACTGGTGTGGTTGCCCACTTAGCAGGTGTTTTGTGGGGTGGAAACCATGGGTTGGCGGGATATGTTTCCAGTTTGCAGGTTCTTTTTGGGAGGAGATTGCATGTATATAAGTATGTGTTCAGTGATCTGTTCTGTTAATAAAAAGCAGCAGCTCTTCGGGGTCATGTGGTGTATGGGGCACAGAAGTCTACATTAAAAGACTGACTTCAGTGTCATTCCTTGGCAGAATCCCGTGAGCCCACTAGCTCGCCACATTATATTGTTTTGCATGAATACTGTGGAATACATAGGAGCTGTGTTTTAAGTCTTTGATGTCCTATCTATTTTAGAATTTACAAATTAACGAATCCCTCTACATTCATTAATTAACACTCAGACTCTGCAGCTTAATCAACCTTCATGAGATATTTATCCAAAGCTGGGGATGAACAGAAGGCAGAAAAAATGGGGTTTTGCCAACAGTGCATCTCAATTGTTGTTGTTGAGAATTGAGAATCCCTCTGCAACCCCCATCACCACCAAGGACAGGTTTTAACTGGAAAACAGTCCAAAGTACTGCAGATTTTACAGGGAGGGCACCAAGGCAATGACACTCCCAGAGATGGCAATCTCCAAGGACTTGAAGTGGAAAGTACCAATCAGTTTATTACCAGAAAGATGCAGCTAATGTATTTTATATGGCTGACTGAATTCATCTACCACAGATAATAATAATGGGCCTACTTTAGACCAGTCCATTTATCTTTCACTTCCTTGGAGCATAAGATAATCAGCTGTTCACTTAGAATCACTTTACACATAGCATGTGATATTACTGTTTGGTGAACACTCAATGACTCATAAATCAGTAGGATGATTTATGAGTTAACACCTCATAGTAGAGAGGGTCAGGCTGCCCGGCTATAAATTTACTGGACCATCACGCAGTAGAGCCAGCACTCCACCGCCTGATGGGAATGTTGCAGGTACATGGCAAGGTCTCATCCACCAGGGGTTTCATTAGAAACTAGTGCTGTTTAATGTTTCCTATGTATTTGTTGATAAAAGTGACTTAGGTTCCTATTAGTATAGTACCTTATCCAATAATAACCAACTAGACTATAATAGAAACCACAGTGTCAATATTTTTTCTTATTTCATGTTCCCAAACAAGATCTGTTTAATATCTGACTTCAATTTTAACTACATTTGTTATCATTTGGCCACCCGTGCTACTGACCCATGCTGAAGTTTGGTAGATGGTGGGTATGGCCTGCAGAAAAAATGAGAAGAAAAAACATTCACCCTTAGGGCACAAAAAATACTATATTTTCTTTCCAAACAGCTGGTTGCTATATGATCAAATTTCTAGTGAATGTGAAATGTTAGTATTTCTCATCTTGCAGGCACATCTGAAAAGAAAACCAGACGCAAAAATACAAATTCTATGTTTTATTTCTACCTTGGTACAGAGACAATTTGTGATTGCTTTGAAAACAAATGTAATATAAATAAAAAATACTGTTAAATTCTGATGTCTTTATTCTTAATTGTAATAATCTAACAATTTCATATCTACCCAACAACAGTGCGGTGCAGAACATCCCTGATAGATTAAAAAATCCTGCACTAATAAGCTTGCATGTATCTAGCATTAAATTTGTCAATAAAAACAATATGAACAAAAAAGAACAGATTCTTAGAGGTAATAACAGTAAATATAGAGTAACAGTTACAAAAATCTTTAAGCAGGTGTTTGTACAGCTGTGGAAATGGGAATGGAAGTGGCCTTTGTTGGACCAGATGACAGATATCTACAAGTTCCATGTTTTTCAGCATGATGTTAACTATTGCAGCAGCCACTGTTGAAGACTCTCTCCATTAGGGATTACCTCCGCAACTTCATATTCACTTTTCTCATGCTATTAGACTTTAATATCATAAATGTCTGTACATGTTCAGATGTCTTTCTAAATCATACATTTATTTAACTGTATCCACAAAAAGGTCAATCAGTAGCATTTGCACATCTAAATAAAGTGTCTTTAAGCAGCATATCACTCTGAACAATGTTCTGCCACAGACTCACCAACATGCCAAAGCTGGGCTCAACTAACATATCATTATCCACCTTAGAATATAAACACAAACCGCATGTTATCTGACTTATACATATTCTATAATAATTGTGCTGATGCATATACAGTATTTTTCTTAGTATATGAATTATACCATTGAACTTTTTAATTTAAATGTTCACTTCCTGAGTTGATCTTACTGGATTGAACATGAGCTCACAAGTCCAATATTTTTTTTCTCTTCTGCCCACCTTTCCCTAATACCTGATGCAGTTATGAGTTGCAGTCTATGCAAATTAGTAGAAAGCATAGCAAGATTCTAAATAAGCTGTACTTATATTGACTAAAAAAAACATTTTCTGGAGGTGCTAAGTGGGAACCCTCTGGTTGAGAAAATGGAGGGAGAAAAGGTGGGGCAGAATGACAGCTGAATTCCACCTTCCCCATCCTCTGCTTAAGTACATGCTTAAGCACTATACACAACTTGACCAATATGTACTAGGTTTGCAATCTAGAGACCTACGGTTGCATCTGCTCATACTTGGACAGAGCGCTGACGGATGAGGACAGAAGGCAGAGCACTAAAAAAAAGACACACTAATTATGTAATGGGGGAGGCTGTGTGTGGGTTATCAGAAATGGACGGAGAGTTACCCTGAAATACTGTAGGAAAAAAAGTATGTTTTCACCAGTTGCAACAGCCTGTACTGAACTATGGCCTGCTGTCACTGGGGACACCCTGTATGCCAAATGAACTTAACACACAGTGGCGGTGATCCATTTATGGCATGAAGTCATAAAAGATTCTTATTCTGTGTCATTATATTTACATATCACAATCTATGATGCATACACAATGATTTACTGAATTGCTATCTATTCACCTGGAACCTACCTGATGTTGCAAGTAAAACTATAAGCTAGATTCACTGGGGATATACTGTACATTATTGTGATTACTGGGTTTGTCTTATAGTACTCACATTCCCCATCAGGTTTAGAGAACTTCCACATAAAAAATTATTACTTAGTGCTATTCAAACACTGCTCTCTTTACCCGGGTTTAACTTGCATGACATGGGTTTAGATTTAGGTAAAGCCACTCTGTGTTTCCCTCACAGACTGAAATGAAGTGGCCTTGACTACAGCACTTCAAACTGCAAAGGTCAGAGCAGTGATTCACTCTCTCATCTCTCTTTCATAGTTTTACCTTTGATCACAACAAAATATGTGGAAACCCTTTAAGCCACTTTTCTCCTAAGCAGGCATCTTGTATATACTGTGCTCTGAGTAAGGAGATTAAATGCACCATTTACTTGTGAACATACAGTATTTGATCATACTGAGCATTGTCATACTGTATCTCCCTCAATGTTTGTACACTGAGCAACATAAGTTCAGTGACCAAACCCCCTCACCTCCTGCTCCTGTCAAGTATTGCTGCTCAAATTCACCAAATGCTCCACCCACAGTCATTTGTGTTTGAAAAAGTAAACATTTGACATTGTGAAGATGTCCCTAGTCAACAACTGATTTTTGTGATTAAAAACTGGTACTTCTGAAATCAGCTTTGGCCTGTCCTCTCCTACAGTTCTACACCTCCACTAAACATTATCTTTGGCTAGATCACACTGAAGCAACATGTGAAATGCCCCTTTGTTGAAACAATAAGTAAACTGGGCCAAATGAGACTTTCCAGCTTCTACAAATTTAGCTACTATGTGTGGCAAAGGTCGCTAACAGACAGGACAAAGCAATGGCAAACACAAAGTGATCAACATGATGGCATGATTCAAATAAATGGTTACTTTTATTTATCAACTTTCAGTGAACAAAAAACAAGCCAAAAAGAAAAAAACAAAACAAAAAGCAAACCATGCCGGTTTCATGTATCTACATAAAAAAAAGAAGCAAAACTATTTCACATTAATGACCGAGTTCTCAAATCATTGGTTCTCAAAGGGGAAGAGAAAAAAATGTTCTCATTGTGAATCAATTTCATTATTCATTATATACGTATGTGGATTCACCTGCACACACATATATACACCAGTGCACCCAGTGTGTGGTATGTGCCGTTACCATTTGACGGTGTGATTTGATCCCACTCCCTTCCCACCCATCTCACAGACAAACACAGACGTCTGAAACAGGATGTACAAAAGCTTGTTTAACATTAAACAGTGCAGGGCCTTAGCATAAACAGTCATGACTCCCCCTACTCCCCTGCGCCTAGGACTGGATTTATACCACAAATGGGCCAGAGCCCATCTCTAAAAAGGAAAACAGAACAGGAGAAGACAAAAGAAACACACAGAATACAATGATTCTGTAGCATTCTCACTTTTTACTCACACACACAATAACTGCACGCAAACAGCCAAACAGTTAAAAATTGTTTTAGAGAGAAAAACATGATCGAACCCTGGACACTTGTTTGCTTTGTTGCCTTTTAGTGACGAGGGAGAAACAAGTTTGGGAGGTAGAGGAAAAAAAGAGCATTGGGCCAACAGGGGGTGGCAGGTTACTGGAGGGGGTCCAACTGGGTGTTATTTCTTGGCCTTGGTGGCCTTGGCTGAATTTCGTGGCGGGGTGACCGGTCTCCCAGATCCCATTCCTCCCCCTCCACCATAAGGATATAATTTCTTATCTGCTGGCTTCAGAATCTGAGTGACACAAAAATTCTCCATTAGTTTTACAGAAAGACACACTTTCTACTACACTCGTAATGATTCACAGTAGAGATACCTCTTTTTCAGTATTCAGAATAAAACTGTAGCCAAAGTGATAAAGGTAAAAACTTTAAAAAAAAAAAAAAAAAAAGACAATAAGCGCCAAGCAAAGTTTTTTCTTTACCAGATGAAAAGCACTAACACACCTGGAAGGAGCACATGAGCGTCTCATCCACACTCATCATGGCACCAGCGTTGTCAAACTCCCCGCAGTAGTTGGGAGCTGAGAACAGAGTGACGAGCTGCCTCTTTGCAAAAAACTCATAACCATCTTCTACAACCTGAGGAGAGAAATGAGAGAGTGAATACTGCACACAGTGTTACCCAACTAAAGCAAAACAACAAAAAAGGGTCAGTCAGTCAGTCAACTGCTTTCTTGGTACCATTTGTGTCCAGCTGGAAGTGAGAAGCCAAACTAAACATTATCTTTGCAAAGGCAGAATTTATAGCTGTGCCATTTTGCTGAGTTAACACACCATTATTCCATTGGCACAAAAATGAAAGAAGACAACAAATCAGGCAGCTTCAGTTAACAGGGGCACAAGGCCTCCTGGATTTTAATCCATTCACAGTAACCAGGAAACATTACCTGATGTGCCCTGCATATTAGGTCCATGTCATGTTTGTGCAAAAATTTGGCCACCACATCTGCCCCAAATGTGAAGGAGACACCACGGTCATTTTCACCCCAGCCCAGCACATCTTTGTCTGGATCAGCCCACAGCAGGTCACACAGCAAACCCTGGTCAGGCACATCTGTGGGCCGCATTACTCTACGGATCTGCTCCATCGACTGAAGATCAGGAGAGAGGCCTGGAGAGAGCATATGCAGAAGTCATACACCCATCTTTGCTTGGTTCTTATCATCTAATGTGGGAAGCATAACATTAACAAGGCCTACCTCCATGACAGCAGAAGATTTTCTCATCTACAATGGCAGCCACAGGTAAACAGTTGAAGCAGTCTGTGAAGGTTTTCCACAGTTTAATGTTATACCGTCGCTTACCTGCCAACAAAAGAGGAGAAATTAGAATTTATTACAACAAAAGTACAGGATTTATGGTTGTTTCTTTTTTTGTTTTTTAAACAGGCACTTACACTCATCATAAAAGCCGTAGATTCGATTAATAGAGGCGCATTCATGGTTGCCACGCAGGAGGAAGAAGTTCTCTGGGTATTTGATCTTGTAGGCTAGAAGCAGGCAGATAGTCTCCAGTGACTGCTTCCCTCTGTCTACATAGTCACCCAGGAACAGGTAGTTGCTTTCTGGAGGAAAGCCTCCATATTCAAACAGCCGGAGCAGATCATAGTACTGACCATGGACATCACCTGCAGGGGGCAGCAGACGAATATAATTTTAACACCATGCTTTCACTACTGCTGGGTGTAACTGCTTTTGCACACAAAGTCCACACTCATCAACTGATACAACTGGCCATTAAAGATGAGCAAACAATCTAGTGCATCATGAACAAAAAGACTATCTTCTTATGCACCAGAGTTAATCTACAGTGCAGTCTTACTTTTGATCACGCTTTTTCTTGGCGACCCCTCCTTGAACCGCCACCTTATTGTGGTGGAGGGATTTGAGTACCCGAGTGATCCTAGGAGCTATG
>NW_018127950.1:650534-661657 GCF_001952655.1 Monopterus albus
GGGAGGAGGCCCCAGGGAAGACCCAGGACACGCTGGAGGGACTATGTCTCTCGGCTGGGCCGGGAACACCTCTGCATTCCCCCGGAGGAGCTGGAGGAAGTGTCTGGAGAGAGGGAAGTCTGGGCATCTTTGCTTAGACTGCTGCCCCCGCGACCCGGTCCCGGATAAGCGGAGGAAAATAGATGGATGGATGGATGGATGTCTTGGCGATTCACTAAAACTCACTGACCCCTCAATTCATTCAAACTCACCACAGACTTTGAGGGGAGCTTCTAGTTCAAGCAGGATTGGCTGGCTCAGGAAGATTTCACGAGACTTGAGGCAAAGGCCACGGATCTCACTCTCTGTCAGCTGGACATTCTTCCCTGGACGAGAGCCCTTAACTGAGGAAAAAAGGGATAAAAAGGCATTTTATGGGTGTCTTAAAAAAAAAAAAAAAAACACTTATGTTTAGACCTGTAACAATGACCGCATGAAGACTGACATAAAGCACAGCAATGAAACATGATCCTGGGATTCTGAGTCAGACCACCAGACGGGAAAGTTAACACCTCCCACCATCCAAATGCAGGCAAATTCTGTTAGCAGTCCAGTCTAACAGCTACATCAGCAGGTAACCACATCGTTTAAAGGTAATAATGTACTCAAAATTTTATAAATCATAAGCTACTAACATAAAAAATTATGAGCCTGTGCAGTGAAAGAGATGCATATGAGAAAACCTGAGCAAATCAGTGGAAACTAGTCTGACGTCAGTTGAAACCCAAGCTAGGACAATAACACAAAACCCACTTCCCCTTCTAGCTGATGTTTACTGCAGCACTGCAAACAGCTTGTTAGGACTACCCTGTCAAGAACCAAAAAACTGCCTGCTAGGAGCTGTAATAACAGTGTCACATCAAAAATAAGGTCAAGGCATAAGGCTGTAATGTACAGTAAAATGTCATGAAACATTTAAACTGTATTTATCATGTAATAATGAAGGTAACCCCCTGCAATCCAGCCACTGATATCTGTTCAGTAGGTCTGTCAAATCTCTCGTCATGCTTTTTCACACTTTTACCACACACACTGAAAGGAGCCAAACACAAATCATGATAAAGACTTGAACAAGGAACCCAAATTATCTTCCTGACAGATTGTCTTAAAAAAATATCACACATCATAGAAAATGTGTGCTGTCAAGGCATTAAATGCTAGAAGAAGCAGGAGTGCAACGTCAATAACAGAAAAAATTCACAAAAGCCGGTCTCAAATGATTTACATCAAACTACTGTTGGACTGCAGCTCATAATGGAAATCAAAATATTTGCTCATTGTCATGCCAACCCTAAGGTGTGGACATGATGTCATCAGTATGTACACTATGTGGCCTTACGTAAAACTGGTCCCGATGAAGTCTGGTTTGTGTCACCGACAGAATCAATCACATCCCCATTCCTACATGTGATGATGCCAAAGCAGATCCTAAAACTAATTTGACAAGTGACTAATGAGAAGTTTCATCCATACAAGTGTAACAGAACTTCCTACAACCGTCTCACTGGCAATTATTATCAAGCTGGGTGTGAACACAGCTCTCGCTAATATTTATGGAGTGGATTAAACAGCTGTCAGGTGTTTAACAGTTAACAGGTAAATAGCCAGACTAATGCTTTTGACACCGAGTCCCAAACAAACAAAGAAATGCACATCAAGATGGATAATAACAGGAGAAGTGTCTCTATGTAAAATAGATTTTATTTTTTACAACATATGTTATTGTACTTGCTTCAACAGGCAAATTCAGAGGCAAAAGTGTACAATTGTGTCTGAAGCAATCATAATTACTCATGATGAAAATCCATATTGGCAGCACAGTGGCGCTGTGGTTAGCGCCGTTGCCTCACAGCGAGAAGGTTCTGGGTTCGGGACCCTTTCTGTGTGGAGTTTGCATGTTCTCCCCGTGCTTGCGTGGGTTCTCTCCGGGTACTCCGGCTTCCTCCCACAGTCCATAGACATGCAGCTTAGGTTGATTGGTGTCTCTAAATTGCCCATAGGAGTGCATGTGCGCGTGTGTGGTTGTTCGTCTATGTGTTAGCCCTGCGATGGATTGGCGACCTGTCCAGGGTGTACCCCACCTTCGCCCGATTGCCGGCGGGATTGCCTCTCGGCCCCCCCCCCCCGTGACCCCGTTCAGGGACTAAACGGTAGAAAATGAATGAATGAATGAATGAATGAAAATCCGTATTCCAATATAACACTAACAGACTTTCACACTGTAACTATTGAACAATTAATTAAACCCTGTTCCAAATGCACTCTGCTTTCAGTTTGACCTCATATACTAAAGATTGAACAACATAATACTAATGCCACAAAAGCAGCATTCAAACTGAAGAACTACATACTTATGAGTTTGTCTTCAATGGCAACTAAAGAAGGAGAAGAAGACAGTTAACTGTTAAAGCAAAGAAAGGTTTTCCAGTGATTGGTCGAGCGGCTTCCTTGTGTCCACAGAGTACCTGAAGTACCAGACCAAGGTTTTGCCTGCCCTAGAAAGGCCGCACCCAAGTGTTTTTGCAGAGCACCTCAAGTTGAATAAACATTAAAAAAAAAGACCTTCAATGACTTATCAGAATGAATCTATGCTAAAAACAACAAGGGTAATGGGCTTTCTTTCACAAATACCGTAAAGCTAATGGTCAAAAAATAGAAAACTAAAATAACTCAAAATTTCCTTCAAATAATTTCAAACTCTCCAACCACCACCTCCCCAAGCTAGAGCTCACCGAAGCCTTCTCAAAACCAAGAGAAAACTCTGCAGAGCAGGCACTTAAATGCAAAATGGCAATATTACAACTGACCAAATTAACTTGTGGTAGCCAGTCATGACTGCACTTATTACTAATATTAATGTCAACTTATCACGGAGACAGAGGAGGGTTAAATTAAATATGAACAATTTCGTAATCAAAATCAGATTAACTCATACTTGGAAACTTTTGATAAATTATCATTGACTTGTGAACATATGGAAACAAAAGTACAGATTATCTTTTCTGATCAAATGGTAAATCATAAGTAAAGTAAAAACCTTCTTGTGAATTGTAGCTGCACACAGAGCACCTGACACTTCATTTCACAGTAAAACTAATCAAGGTTTTAAAGTTTGTGTAAATCGCTTGAAAGGGAGGGTGACAGTACAAACGAACAACTGAACGTAGAACAGCGGTCTCCACCTTTTTTATTCGGAAAGCTACTTTGAAAAAATGAAACTGGCCGAGAGCTACTCATGTTTTATATTAAGCTACTAGTTACATTTAATCACATACTGTATCACAACTTTCCAACAAATCTCCAAACAAAACCAACCGAATACGCAAATTGTTGTATCCAGTTATCAAATATTAATATCCAACACATTTTATATCAAAAACATAAACATCAATCATCACATCAGAATGCCAAGCTCATATGCACCTCTTTTCATACAGCAAAACCTTATTTTATAGATTGCATGTACTGTAGATGTTATAAAAAGTGGGGAAAGTTTGTTATTGTAGTTTGGGCTCCTTATCAACACAAACAACAACGGAGGAAATTAAGGTAGGCTACTTAAAACCCCTTGGTGCCCGACTGCCACAATTTGATTAAAAAAGACATGTTAAACATTTTGTGTACCTTCAGATGTCCACTGCAAATGAATGCCCACAACCCAGCTTAGAAATCATAGAAACATCACACTCCTTATAACTCCAGTTCTGATGGAGTATCAAACCAATGCATTGACAGCTGGCAGTACTTCCAATGGTATGTAGCAAACAGCAACTGTTAAAAGCAAATTTGGCAGTGTTACTTACTTTACTTAAATGTAACCTAAACATGCAGCAGGCCATAGCATAACTAACTGAATCCATAGCAATGTACCTCCTTTCTTGTATAGTAACGTTTCATGTTTATCATTTCATTTAAGTGAAGACTTTTAAGGATTAATGCAACATTGTCCAAAAGAGTTGTTAACATCACTGAATGGCATAAGTGAGGTAAACAAACCCATTTGATTGCCAAATAATAATTTGGTGCTAAAGGAGGGCAGGACATTTGTATATTTGACTGGACTGCAGTTTGAGCAAGCTTACTGAGCAACATTGTTGTGTAACAGTTCTAATTTTATAATGTATGCATTGTAGGCTACATACAGTGCCTTGCGAAAGTATTCAGCCCCCTTGAACTTTGCAACCTTTTGCCACATTTCAGGCTTCAAACATAAAGATATAAAACTGTAATTTTTTGTGAAGAATCAACAACAAGTGGGACACAATCATGAAGTGGAACAAAATTTATTGGATATTTCAAACTTTTTTAACAAATAAAAAACTGAAAAATTGGGCGTGCAAAATTATTCAGCCCCCTTAAGTTAATACTTTGTAGCGCCACCTTTTGCTGCGATTACAGCTGTAAGTCACTTGGGGTATGTCTCTATCAGTTTTGCACATCAAGAGACTTAAATTTTGCCCATTCCTCCTTGCAAAACAGCTCGAGCTCAGTGAGGTTGGATAGAGAGCGTTTGTGAACAGCAGTTTTCAGTTCTTTCCACAGATTCTCGAGTGGATTCAGGTCTGGACTTTGACTTGGCCATTCTAACACCTGGATATGTTTATTTGTGAACCATTCCATTGTAGATTTTGCTTTATGTTTTGGATCATTGTCTTGTTGGAAGACAAATCTCCATCCCAGTCTCAGGTCTTTTGCAGACGCCATCAGGTTTCCTTCCAGAATGGTCCTGTATTTGGCTCCATCCATCTTCCCATCAATTTTAACCATCTTCCCTGTCCCTGCTGAAGAAAAGCAGGCCCAAACCAGGATGCTGCCACCACCATGTTTGACAATGGGGATGGTGTGTTCAGGGTGATGAGCTGTGTTGCTTTTACGCCAAACATAACGTTTTGCAGTGTTGCCAAAAAGTTCGATTTTGGTTTCATCTGACCAGAGCACCTTCTTCCACATGTTTGGTGTGTCTCCCAGGTGGCTTGTGGCAAACTTTAAACAACACTTTTTATGGATATCTTTAAGAAATGGCTTTCTTCTTGCCACTCTTCCATAAAGGCCAGATTTGTGCAGTATACGACTGATTGTTGTCCTATGGACAGAGTCTCCCACCTCAGCTGTAGATCTCTGCAGTTCATCCAGAGTGATCATGGGCCTCTTGGCTGCATCTCTGATCAGTCTTCTCCTTGTATGAGCTGAAAGTTTAGAGGGACGGCCAGGTCTTGGTAGATTTGCAGTGGTCTGATACTCCTTCCATTTCAATATTATCACTTGCACAGTGCTCCTTGGGATGTTTAAAGCTTGGGAAATCTTTTTGTATCCAAATCCGGCTTTAAACTTCTCCACAACAGTATCTCGGACCTGCCTGGTGTGTTCCTTGTTCTTCATGATGCTCTCTGCACTTTAAACGGACCTCTGAGACTATCACAGTGCAGGTGCATTTATACGGAGACTTGATTACACACAGGTGGATTCTATTTATCATCATTAGTCATTTAGGTCAACATTGGATCATTCAGAGATCCTCACTGAACTTCTGGAGAGAGTTTGCTGCACTGAAAGTAAAGGGGCTGAATAATTTTGCACGCCCAATTATTCAGTTTTTTATTTGTTAAAAAAGTTTGAAATATCCAATAAATTTCGTTCCACTTCATGATTGTGTCCCACTTGTTGTTGATTCTTCACAAAAAATTACAGTTTTATATCTTTATGTTTGAAGCCTGAAATGTGGCAAAAGGTTGCAAAGTTCAAGGGGGCCGAATACTTTCGCAAGGCACTGTACCTGTACTGTATATTCTCTGAACCTTTAGGCACGCTGCTCAAAATCATGGAGTGAGCTACTTGTGGCTCACGAACAACGTGGTGGAGACCTCTGATGTAGAATAACGGTGCTATCCGGAATCAACTGCTAAAAGCAAGGTCCAAAACAGTGGAAAGTGGGTATAAATACTGCAGTGCTGATTGTCCCTTTAAACCTGGATTACAGAGGGCTAAGCCCTCACAGAGCTTACCCCAAAGTTAGCCAGTGTGCAACACTGAGCTTATCATGAGGGGTGCAGAAAACAAAGAGCTGGACCAGCACAACAGACCAGCTGTCAGGGTGTCAGAAGTGCTGGAATCAACATTTGGTTTAGTCCAGCACTTCTGACTAAGTGCTAGTGTTCTGCCTGGACTTACATGATATTATGCTCTACAAACATGCTATTAGCAATGCAACTCCCAGAGTTTACTTAGCTCTAGATCTACACAAGTAATCCAATTGAAACAGCTCATTATCCAAACACATTTAATTGGTTTGGTCTCAAAAAACATTTAGCAGGCAGGGGGTTTACCTTGCTGTTGACATAGGAGGCTGAGCTCATGTAGGATAAATTATTACATCTTTTGACACAGCACCTGAAGTGGGGCAGTTATTTTTGAGTCTGCTGTAGTCTTGAACACAGATGATCAACACAACAGTAATGTTAACTGGTGTGTGGTTATTCTCAGCAATAAAACCAAATGCTGACAAAAAAAGGTCACGCAAGTTACACAAGAGGATATAAATACCGGCACTATCAGGCTTGTTTGTCTTCTTCTGTACTTGGCAGACACCCTTTTCTCTGGCCAAATATAACAATCCAAATACAAGACCCTCCAGCAGCCAGCAGGGTCCACAGTCAAACTCCAAGAAGGCAATGTAACTACACATGCATATTTGTGAATAATCCAAATCACCTCCTTCAGCTCAGCTAAGGCTGATCTTTCAGGGCCTAAATTCAAAATGGTAAGCAAACAAAAGAATACAGTCAAAATTATCAACAGTGTTAGGCCAGGGAAATTTCTCTGTAACCAACATTTACTGGCAAACACATTTTCTGATAGTGTGACAAAAGGTTCCAATTTTATAAATCATTTCTTATAGAGGCCACAAGACCCCTGCTCATTCATTCAGGACGTTGCTCTTGTGAGTTACTCAAAGATGTCTCTATACAAACATTTCCAAAGGGGAAACACATAAGTTTACATGTTGGAGAGAACTTCCCTGCCCAAAGTACCTGCCTTTCAAGGACAACTCCAGAGGTCACAACCTCATTCTTGTGCTCTTTAGGTGAACTGTATTTTTGGGTCACAAGAGATTTATGCTTCTGTTTGGTGTCCTCAAGACTGCTGTTACACAGGTATGAATGTATCCTGTTGTTACTCACACAAACAAACACACACACAAAACTCTAAAAATAATACATCTGTCAGCACACACTGCATACAATAGGAAGTCAGATAGGTAAAACCTACTACTTAGGAGTAATTTGTGTTAATCACTCCACATCTGCCTTAAAAATGTTTTACATCTAAAGTGTTGTGAAACTATTCCAGAGCAACTGTTTACAATTTGAAGGATTTACATAATAATCATAACATTTATAAATATTCTAATATGCACTAATGGATTTTCTTTTTAAAACCGGGAGCATACAAGACTGATTTGCAACAAGAAATAATGCAAGCAGTTCATCTCTTGCTTCAAAAACTGCAGAAACTGCAAAAACTGTAATCCTCACCAACAAGTTACTCTGGGCAAGGAGGTAGCTGCAAACTGTGTTAAGATGTGTGCGCAACAGTATGCACAACACAGGACAGCCCACCCAAGTTTTTTTATACCTTCCTCCTGAGGAAGGTATTAAAAAAAAAAACTATGAGCACAAGCCTGTTCTTATAGTAAGCCACTGTCAAACAATGTAAACATCAGCAAGTCAATATAATAATATCTCACTGCCTTATTGCAAAGATCCTCCAACTAATAGCTGTAATTATTCAGGTTAGGGAATTCTCTGTAAGAAAGAAATAGCCCAGCATCACCTCTTCGATGGAAAAAGCTAATGCATTCATCAAAAACCACAGACTAGCCAGTGTAATTTGTATAAATGTGTGAGTTCCTCCTTTTCATTGTACTTCACTCTTTAACGTCACCTGTTTCCCCATGACTTCTACACACACCATAACAATGTGTAACGTTACTGAAAAAAACATAAGTGGATAATAAAACATAATCTTTACACTCGGATAACATTTGTTAAACAACGTGGAAAGAGAATTGGTGACTTGACCTTTCATTCAAATCCAAGTATCTAGTCTGAGAGGTCAGCAGTTTTAACTAGGCTGCTACAGCATTACATGACATCCTTAAATTGTATCCCACTTGTCTGGTATCTACAACACATTTTAACTTACCACAATCAAGACACTCCATATTCTAATTTAAGTACAGCTTTGCACCGTGGGTTTTAGTCCTCCTCACCTTCCAAGAGACGCTGAATTATAGAGTCGATGTTTAATTTGTCCGGCTCCGCCATTTTCTTTATTTTCCGACGTTCTCGGGCAGCGAAGACCTTGGTTTTCCGTGTCGCGCCTTAGATTTCAACAGCAAAAAAAGAAAGAGACGAACACTAGCAGTTACTTATCATATGCGTTTTCATTCACAACTGTTAGCGTTAGCGAGTGTACCGCAATAGCTAAACAACTCATGTTAGCAGACTGGAACAATCAATGAGCTTGAGCTAACCAAGCTAGCTAGGTAGCTACTCGCCAAGTAATGTAAGCTATACATACAGACCAAGTGGGAAGAACAGCATTAGTTAGCAGACCTTAGCTGCTAAACATAAAATGTCCCCGAACCTTGTTTTCAGTTCAAAGCGAGTCCCTCCGGAATGAATATTGTATAAATATTTATCTTCTGTGCTCAACCTTGGCCCCTTTCTCTTGGTTTGCCCCGGTCTCTTCACTCTTCTTGCCAGGAACTTTAAAAAAAAAAAAAAAAAAAAAAAAAGGCCCTTGTTACCAAAGTGTCCACGGTATCATCGAAGGTTGAATCAAAACGACACTTCACACATTTCTCAAAAGATGATTGGTCCATCATGAAAGTTAGATCCGAAAGTTTCACATCTGATTGGACGAATGCTGGGTCTGTCTTTGGCCCCGCCCCAGTCGGTCACAGCGGCGTCATTTGAGATTTAAATAAGAGCTTATAGCCACCCAGTGGTTATGACTGGAATTGCAGAGTAAAACCTGAAAATACTGTCCAGCAAGGTTGCTCCAAAACGTTAATGGTATTCGGCTTCAGTTAACTGATGATATAACTTGGGGGAAACTTTGTTTATCTAACAAGGTCAAAGAAGTTCATTTTAAAATACTCCTGTAGTGCAAAATATGTGGAGTTTGCAGATCATCATCAGAATCAGCTTTATTGGCCGGGTGTGTCGGACACACGAGGAATTTGACTCTACATCGGCTCTCAATATGCATGTACATATCCCCATGCAAGGGGCAAGCAAACAGTAAATCAACATAAGGCTGTGTAATATAACAAAATAAGCAGTATTTACAAGCAACAAACAGTGAAAACAATGCAAAATAAGCTGTACAGACAGTAAACAATGCAGACAAACAAAGGAATGTTCATTGAAATGAGATAAATAGGAATAAAAATAGAGTACTTAAAAATAGAGACCTGTACGAATCTGTATAATCTGTACGAGGTATATTTACAGGTGTTGCACTGAGGGTTATTGTCCAGTCATACTGTCATTGGTTAAGTGTTCATCAGAGTGATGGCTTGGGGGAAGAAACTGTCCCTGTGCCTGGTTGTCTTGGCGCACAGTGACCTGTGGTGCCATCCAGAGGGGAGGAGTTTGAACAGATTGTGTCCAGGCTGTGAGGTGTCTGCAGTGATCCACTCCGCCCTCCTTTTGACCCGTGAGGTGTACAGGTCCTCCATGGAGGGCAGGCTCGCACCAATGACTGAAGTCCACTCTCATCTCCACTGTTTTGAGCATGTTCAGCTCCAGGTTGTTGCAGCTACACCACAGGACCAGCTGCTCAACCTCCAGTCTGTAGGCTGACTCGTCGCCATCTCGGATGAGACCAATGACCGTTGTATCATCAGCAAACTTTAGGAGCTTGACAGAGGGGTCCTTCGAGATGCAATCGTTGGTGTACAGTGAAAACAGCAGAGGGGAGAGCACACATCCGTGGGGGGCACCTGTGCTTATTGTCCGGGTGCTGGATGTGGCTTTCTCTAGCCTCACCTGTTGCTTCCTGTCTGTCAGAAAGCTAGTAATCCACTGATTACTAGGTGGGGGCAGGCACAGTGAGCTGGGTCAGTTTGGAGTGGAAGATGTCCGGGATGATGATGTTGAACGCCAAGCTGAAGTCCACAAAGAGGAGTAAAGCTGCTGCAGGATGTAATGCAGTGCCATGTTCACTGCATCGTCCACTGACCTGTTTGCCCGGTAGGCAAACTGCAGGGGGTCTACGATGTCCTTCAGTTGGGCCAACGCCAGTCTTTCAAAGGACTTCATAACTACAGATGTAAGGGCGACAGGTCTGTAGACGTTCAGTCCACTGATGGAGGGTTTCTTAGGGACTGGGATGATGGTGGAGCATTTGAAGCAGGAGGGGACTTCACACGGCTCCTGTGAGACACACACACTGCTGCTGGAAAAAGGAGTTCCTGGCCACACAAAGCCTAATACATTTATATGTTTTGGGCTAACCCCTTACACAGAAAGATTACAGAACCCCAGATGAAGTCAGTCCGGAGACTCCATCTCTTATCTAATCTCCACATGCTTGGAGCTGCTTCGTCTCTACCTAGTCATAGCAAAATTAAGAATCTCAATGTGTGTGTATGTTGTCACGTGGTGCATAGCTAAGGCATTTGTTAGGTATTTTTAGTCAGATAGACATTGGTTAGACACTTCATGTATTAGAAATGTTTAGTGTAGACAGGATGTCTAGCTCAGGCTGTTAAATGCTTAGTCATTCCCATAAGGGTACTCCAGGTTGTTCATGTTCAAGGATAACTAGATAGAAAGTTGATTACTGTTAGGAGACAGAATGTTTATTATTGTTATTATGACGTGTGTAATCATAATATGTTCTTATGCTTAGTGTCATGACATGTCACTAGATGTCATGTCAGAATGTTTTAGATACACACCACACAATCAACAGACAGTCACACATTGATTTTCTTCATGCTTTGACTACTGCTATGGTCAGCTGCAAAGCTGGCACCGGAGTAGTCACGGTTTGGCGTCCCTGAGTAGTATGGG
>NW_018127950.1:661791-663147 GCF_001952655.1 Monopterus albus
AATCAGCACTGTTTTGAAGTTGCCTGGACTGCTTCGTCTCTCAGAGTTAATAGTGAAAAGAACGGGGGTCCAACACATTCATTCATTTATTCAGACAACTCTCAGATGACTGGTCTGTGGTCCCGGATCAACAAATGGTGCCGTAATCCTGTGCCTGGTTGAGCTGTAAATTTAACATTCGATCCTTAATTGGCTGGGATCCGAGATGGAAGAGTGACTTCCTGGGCCCTTGTCGAGCTGTGCTGCGTTGTCACACATCAACTGGTCGACCACAAACAAGGTAGTCAGGATAAACCTTTGTTATACATAAAAGCCTGCACATTGAACTTGTACCAAATTTTGTTGATGTGTGGACTGCCCACTCTCAACGCATTAAAATGGATTCAAAAACAGTAAGGATAATAAAACACATTTGGTTTTGGAATGATGTGCTGATCTGTTCACTGACACACGTAGCAGTTAACAAGCACATATTCTCACTTTGAGGGATAGAGAATGAGTGCCGTTGATTACAGAATTTGATACCAATAAGGAAAGTAAAATTCATGTTTTATGAGTGAAACTCCGCTACCTCGCAGCAGGTTGTCTCTCCAAAAGTCTGATTTCTTTTGATTTGCCTCCGGTTGGAGCACAGGCAGGGAGTCATCTTGACTGAACAAGATGGTCTGCTAATTGATGGTCCGACACAACAGGGGGGATGGTTTCCTATAGCCGGTGATGCTTTTCAGGCTCCTTCACATAGAGGAGGGGTCGTTGGCTGAAACCTGAGCTTTCAGCTTTTCAGAGTAGCTCCTATTTGCTGCTCTGATCTCCCTTGTCAGTATGTTCCTTGCCAGAGTAGGCTAATCGAAAGGAAGAATATAGCCTATATATTTCAGTTTTTTTTTTACTGCAGGACCTTGCTCATATTGTTCTCAGTTTTTGCATTTTTACCTTTTACATTTACTTTATGTGATAGTTTGAGTTTTTTTCCGGATACAACAACAAATCACTTCATTACATAGTCATTTTATAAGGATAAGGATAATCACCTTTATTGGCCAAGCATGTTACACACAGAACCGATGGCAGCCATCTGCAGTGCCACCTCAACCAATAGCTTTAACCATCGGGGGTAATGGTGGGGTTCAGTGTCTTGCCTAAGGACACTTTGACACGTGGACTGCTGGCACCGAGATTCAAACCTTCGAATGCCTTCTCCAGATCCACAAAACACATGTGGACTGGTTCGGCAACTCCCATGAACCCTCCCTGAAGAGGGTATAGAGCCGGTGTTCCACGGCCAGGACGAAAACCGCATTGTTCCTCCTGAATCCGAGGTTCGACTATCAATCGAATTCTCCTCTCCAGTACCTT
>NW_018127950.1:664343-680803 GCF_001952655.1 Monopterus albus
CAGTCTCCCTCGGGATCTGGTCGAAGCTCTGCCAGAGGTGGGAGTTAAAGATCGCTTGGACAGGGGGTTCTGCCAAACATTCCCAACAGACCCTCACAGTACGCTTGGGTTTGCTGAGTTTGTCCAACTTCCTCTCCTGCCATCGGATCCAACTCACCACTAGGTGGTGATCAGTTGACAGCTCCGCCCCTCTCTTCTCCCGAGTGTCCAAGACATACGGCCGGAGGGCAGATGAAACAACCACAAAGTCGATCATCGACCTCCGGCCTAGGGTGTCGCCACATGCACTGGTGGACACCCTTATGCTTGAACATGGTGTTCGTTATGGACAAACTGTGGCTAGTACAGAAGTCCAATAACAAAACACCGCTCGGGTTCAGATCGGAGGGGCCATTCCTCCCAATCATGCCCCTCCAGGTGTCACTGTCATTGCCCACGTGAGCGTTGAAGTCCCCCAGTAGAACAATGGAGTCCCCAGTCGGAACACTTTTCAGCACCACTCCCAGAGACTCCAAGAATGAGCCAAAGTTATGGAGAAAAACTACCATCTGATCTACTGGTTGTTTTCCTGATTCATCAGTTATTCATTTTATCAATAAAATGTCAAAATTAGAATTGTGAAAACTGAGCTATAGAAAATTATATGTAAACATACAAAAATTAAAAGTCATGGTACTTGGATGTAGCATTGTATTTCAAATTGAAAGCATTTTGGGCTTTTCTGATTTCAACTTCCTCTCTCTGAGATTTTCAGCCATACCTTTACATTTCCCAAACGTTGTTGTTTATGTGAAGTGAGTCAGCAGCAGTCACAGCTGCTGCCTCAGGGTTTAATAATGAGAAGCATACCATGTAGGCCTAAGATGGTGGGCGAAGCAGCCCTGAAGTGCTGTAGTTAGCTGGAGCCAGATGTGAGGAAGATGAGGGCTGGACTGATCAGTACAACACATCTGTGTCTTTGTCTCTGCTTTTATGCTCTATTTTTTAGCATTTGTGTAATGGTGCACCAGCAAACACCCCACTCTGCACGGTTCACAACCCGGTGTACATTTTTGCTGACTTCGGAGCAGTTTGACATCTTAAACGTAGTGAAGGGGGGTGAGGGTCACCTGCTAACCCCCCCTCCGGTCCCCCTTCTTGAAAAGAGGGACCACCAGCCCGGTCTGCCAGTCCAGAGGCACTGTCCCCAACTGCGATGCGATGTTGCAGAGGCGTGTCAGCCAAGACAGACCCACAACATCCAGAGACTTGAGGTACTCAGGGCGGCTCTCATCCACCCCCAGTGCCTTGCCACTGAGAAGCTTCTCAACTACCTCGCTGACTTCAGCTCGGGTGATGGCCTCTGCTTCCTCATCGGAAGACATGATGCTGGGGTTGAGGAGATCCTCGAAGTATTCCTTCCACCGTCCGACGATGTCCCTAGTCAAGATCAACAACTGCCCAACTCCACTGTAAACAGTTTTGGCAGGGCACTGCTTCCCCCTCCTGAGGCGCCGGACGGTTTGCCAGAATTTCTTCGAGGCCAATCGATAGTCCTTCTCCATGGCCTCACTGAACTCCTCCCAGACCCGGGATTTTTCCTCCACAACCACCCGGGCTGCAGTCCACTTGGCCTGCCGGTACCCATCAGCTGCCTCAGGTGTCCCACGAGCCAACCAGGCTGGATGTAGGATGAGACCTATTGGTGATCAGTTGACAGCTCCGCCCCTCTCTTCTCCCGAGTGTCCAAGACATACGGCCGGAGGTCAGATGAAACAACCACAAAGTTGATCATCAACCTCTGGCCTAGGGTGTCCTGATGCCACATGCACTGGTGGACACCCTTATGCTTGAACATGGTGTTCGTTATGGACAAACTGTGGCTAGTACAGAAGTCCAATAACAAAACACCGCTCGGGTTCAGATCGGAGGGGCCATTCCTCCCAATCATGCCCCTCCAGGTGTCACTGTCATTGCCCACGTGAGCGTTGAAGTCCCCCAGTAGAACAATGGAGTCCCCAGTCGGAACACTTTTCAGCACCACTCCCAGAGACTCCAAGAAGGCCAGGTACTCTGCACTGCCATTCGGCCCATAGGCACAAACGGCAGTGAGAGACCTATCCCCGGCCCAAAGGCGCAGGGAAATGAACCTCTCGTTTACCGGGGTAAACTCCAACACATGGCTAAGCTGGGGGGCTATAAGCAAGCCCACCCCAGCCCGCCGCCTCTCACCTTGGGCAACTCCAGAGTAGTGGAGAGTCCAGCCTCTCTCGAGGAGTAAAGTTCCAGAGCCCAAGCTGTGCGTGGAGGTGAGCCCGACTATCTCTAGCCGGTACCTCTCAACCTCCCGCACAAGCTCGGGCTCCTTTCCCACCAGCGAGGTGACATTCCATGTTCCCAGGGCTAGTCTCCGTGTCCAGAGATTGGGTCGTCACGGCCCCTGCCTTTGACTGCTGCCTGATCCACTGTGAACCAGCCCCTTACGAATCCTCCTGCAGGTGGTGAGCCCATGGGAGGAATATCCATCAACAGCAATTCTCTTCCTAGTCTGTTGATAAAGAAAATGCATTATTTTGGTCTCGGTCCTCAGATTTAACAATTTTTTTAAAATGTCCTTATTTATATTCCCATACCTCCTTCTCTCTCTCTCTCTCTCTCTCTCTCTCTCCCTCTCTCTCTCTCTTAATCACCAGTTTATTTCTTCAGCAGGCATATTTCTTTATTGTACCTACCTTTACATTTTACACTTTCAATTTTTTTTGTTTTTTACTACAAATTTTGTACTATTAATTTAAAGTTAAAGTATTTTTAATTTTGAATGTTTATTTGTAATGAGGCTTGTTTAGTGTGTGATATTGTTACTTTTACATAAATCGTGATAGAAGTTCTACCACAAATTCAAAACACAAGGGTAAAACTGCAAAATATATCAGAATGTTCTCTTTATTGTTGCTGGGAACATGGAATTATTCTTACTTGATTATAATTAAGTCCACCCTTGTTACATACTTCATTTGATGTACAGCATCTGTTAAAATACACTGAATATCCAATTAAAATTTCAGCTGTTAAAAAAAATAAAATCTGTGCATTTTGTTCACTGAACATTCCAAACTAAAGTGTAAATGTGTACATATATTGTGCAAACCAAAACTACTACTACTAATAGACTATGACGTATTTGGTTTCACAACATTCGTCTTTCTCATTTTTCTTTTTCCCATGATCCATGAAACTCTTAAACCCAATCTGTCTCGGTTTCCTAAATCAGTCTCCTTATATTCGTCATCAATTTCAACACAGGTGAGGGTATTTACAGGTACAGAAGATGGTTTTTATTTGTTTAGACTGGGTGCATAGGTGGAAAAATGGGCCGGCTTCCTGATGACTCTTTTTTTTCCTGGTAACCTATGATGAAAATGATTCACTCTGCTTCTTCACCATCACTATAATCGCTATCAAAATATCTGTGAACAGTTTTTGATCAATTTTGAGCAAAGACCACTGATACTAATAATAAACACAGTTTTGGTTTTCATAGTATAACTGATGCTCGCAACTGTTGCTTCTGGAAGCTCTGTGGTTTTTCCACTGAGATCTAAGGTTGAAAAAGAGAGAGAAACATGAGTATAGGACAAGCCTAGTCTGGTCTTGAGGTACAACCCTCACGTATACGCCCCTGTCGGGGCTTAGACCCACCCTATATCTAACATTCCTCTACAAATACCCCATCTTATCGTGCAACAGAAAACAGCATCTTCAAAACAAAGCAAAGGCAGAAAACAGGAAACCTCCAGAAAAACTTCAACAGGTTCAGAAGACACCTAATACAAGGTAGGCACCCTGTTTTTTATATCCACTTTTTATTCAACAACTAAAGCTCCAATTGCAATTAACTAAAATGACAGGGGATGAAAGGACTGGGTGAGGATTAGCTGAATAGCTTTTGATGGGCACCAGCAAAAATAATAAAAAGTGCAAGAGTGATAAAGAGAAAAAAGCATGAATGGTCCAACGACATTTGATGGTTTGTGTTTCCTGCTTCCTTGAGGTTTTAGTTCACACGTTTCACCTATTTATTTAAAATTTTATAGTTTGAATATTTTTACATATTTTCAATAAAACTATCTGTAATTTTGAGAATACAGTGACAGAACTTTAAGAAATATGAGTGAAACAAAGTTTCAGATTCGTTTTTCTGCTCTCAAAGTTTGTGATCTGGAGCAGGTCAATTATGATAAAAAGAAAACCATTTTAGTGCTGGTCTAAATCCAGCACAAGTTGCAGTACTGTCTAGGCTATTGGTTTTTCTTGTTTACTTCATTAGATTTAAGATGTAGGAATTGGATAATAGTTATCTGTGGGTATCATATAAGACATTTAGTTTGGTTTATTATGGAGGGGAAATTTCAAATGATAAACGATTATTTGGATTATCTGTATAGGTGGCAAATAAAGGGAAGGAATTTGTCATATTAAAGAAGATTGTTTATGTTTCTTTACACATATACTGCATAAAATTGAACCAAAAAAATAGCAGGTTTCATCAGGTGAATTTTAAATATATTCTGCTCCTTTCTTTTGGTACCTGAATTTAAAAGTTCCTCTGATCAAAAGTATGTTCTTAAACTGAATCACTTTAACTTGCCAGGTCTTTTTTTGTTCTGCCCTGTTTAACTCAAACTTTCATTAACTTTAATCTGTATAAAAATGAATCATAAAATTTCTCTAAAATAATTAATTAAGGGACCGATTTTGTAAGTAATAAAATGTTAGGGAGTGGCTCAGCCAGTTCTAGGTGGAGATCCACAAGGCCAGAGCCTGTCGGGACATGAATTTGTAGCCCTAAGCAACATAATCTTCTGAAGGCGTGTCAGAGGGAAAGGGTGTTTGTTGGCGTATGTGTTCAGCTATGTGATTACAAGAACATAAAAAAATCCCACAGTAATACAGCAGTAATAACAGATAAAGAGTTATTTCATGTTGGATTAGGGGAAGAGATTCAACGACTCCTACTCTCTAACCAGGAGAAGAAATGATGTGAGGATTTATTCAAACAGCACTTAAGTACTAGGAACAAAAAGTATTAACTTAATAAGATGTAATTAATTGTATATGAGCAATGGAGCAAAAATAAACAAAATTATTAGCTTGTACATAAAAGTAGGAGAAATCTTAGATCTTGGGGAAGGCAATAAGAAAACATTCACCCTCCACCAATCGTTGGGGCTAAAATACAAGTTGATAAAAGAATGATATGATTTAGCTGACGTCACAAACAAAACAAAAGGTAATAGAGTACAGAGTAGTGAAAAAACTCATTTTCTCCCTCATGCCTATGTTTTCTGTCTTCATCGTATCTTGTCCAGAATGGGATCTGCTGCAGTTCAGATTGTATGTGTGGCCCTCGGGGTCCTCAGCCTGATTGGGGTCATTGTATGCTGCGTTGTCCCTCGCTGGAAAGTATCTTCCTTCATAGGTTCCAACATTGTAACTGCACAGGTAAGTGTCAGCCTCTTGAAAATATGGCAAGGATGTAAAACCCACGCACGCTCCTCTGTCATACACTTCGAGCAAGTAGTCTTTACTTTATACTTTTCTAAAAGTACAGATGGTATACAAAACCACAAACATTGTTTTTCTTTCTGCCTGTGTGTGTGTGTAGAGCACTCAGGATGGCCTCTGGATGAGCTGTGTAGTGCAGAGTACCGGCCAACAGCAATGCAAATCCTACGACTCCATTCTGGTGTTGCCCTCTGACCTGCAGGCCGCCCGTGCCATGACCATCATCAGCTGCATGTTTTGCTGCCTCAGCCTCCTTATCTTGTTCTGTGGGGCAGACTTCACCACCTGTGTGGAGAATGAAGACGCTAAGCCCAAGATCAGCTTGGTGGCCGGGGTGGGCTTACTGCTGGCCGGCCTCCTGATCATCATCCCTGTCAGCTGGTCTGCTAACACTGTGGTGCAAAACTTCAACAACCCTTTGGTAGCATCTTCTCAGAAGATGGAGCTGGGAGAGTGTATCTTTGTGGGCTGGGGTGCCGGTGTGCTGCTCCTTCTGGCTGGAGGTCTGCTGTGCTGCTTCAGCAGGCCCAGATCTGGCAGCTCAGGGGGAACTGCAAAGTACTACAGCAACAGCGCCTCCGCCCCTAGCAAAAACTATGTGTAATGCCTTTATGAAAGGGACTGTTGTTTGAGAGACAGGATGGAAGGGCATTGTAGCCAGTTAAAAAGAACGGCAAAATAGACAAAGTAGACAGGGGTTATTTGGAAAAAGCTGTAAATATTAATAATGTCTGGCTCCAGTTTTTGCTTTTATATTCAAAGTTATGTTGGTGAGTTTTCCATTTTAAAGCTGTTTTACTCTTAGGTGATGGGTTATGCATAAGCTATGTGAGAGTAAATGGAAAACAAATGCTAGGTAAACTGTAAATTATCAATCAATCTCACAACATTTTAACATCTCACAAAAGTTTTATTTGGGGTGCTTTGATATATATATATATATATTATCAACTAAGATATCCTAACAAAAGAAAAACTGTTGTATTCTTCTTATTTTTCTTGGAATATTTGACTTTAAAAAAGTATTTAAAAGAACAACAGAAGCCTACAGCACAATTCAAATGAGAATAAAAGTCTGTATAAAAGTGTATTTGTGAGAAGAAAAAATAAATATAAAAGAGCCAAATTTTAGATGTGCCAGTAGTTCATATTTTATGTATTGTTTGGATCAACCATTATTAACCTCTTCTGTATGTCTTTTCACACCCATCTTCATCGTTGCTATGATACACAGGTCAAAACAGATCTTTAAAACCAAAAGCCCCTCAGGAGGCCTCAGGGAGCATCTGCACACACCTGTTTCTCTGATGACACCTTACAAAAATGTCCACAATGCATTTCATAGCATTTTATATGACATTAATTATTGCTCATTTTGTTTTGTTTCTCATATTGTGTGATGATAAGTATAAATTATTAAAATTGGGTCTAAATCAAATGTCTGTATCATGTGTTTGGAAAAAAAAGCCAAAAAATGTGTTTTGAAAACACATACGACTTTATTTCAAACTAAAAGCATATATTAAGATAGTTTTTTAACTGACCAGACAAACCAAATAAATTCAGCTTTCCTAACACCTTTTGTCTTAATCTGTCCCTTTGTCTCACTACAATCAGACGCTCACAGCCATTTTCTTTGTCTCATTGTCTTTCTTTTTTCCTCAGTTTTTCTTTTTTCACTCCTGCCCTTTATTTAGATTTCTTGTTTATCAGACTTCTCTAGTTTAATGCTTGCTCTCCAGCTCTCTCACACGCTTGGTCAGATCCTCTATCGCTGCTTTGAGGTCCTTCATCTCCTTCCTCAAGGACTGAACCTCCTGAGAAAAAGACAGAGACAGAAAGGCAGAGTCAAGATGGTTACATAGTAGAGACATATTATCACCAAAATGTACTTAAATATCAAACGTAAAAGTACTCATAATGGAGAAAAATAACCTCCATGGATGTTATATTACTGCATGCTTTAGTATTTAATCATTATTACTGACATTTTGTTTTTGCAATTGGTCATGGTGGTGCCTATATTTTATGTTTAAGCTGAAATTAAGTTGATGTTTGTGTGTAAAGTCTTATTAAATAAAGTGACACTTTAAACCTAAATGCATTGTGGTTGTCAGTTTTAAATGTCTCACCACACTGTTGTCCTGTTGACTACCAGCAGAGGCAGTTGTGGTCTTCAGGAGACTCTTGTGAACTTTGAACTCCTTGGCTTTGGTAGTTGCTACAAACCCATCTTTTAGAGATATCAGAATAGGCTGGCTGTCTTTTCCTTGAAACCAGTCATCAGCTTCGACTGATGGCTCCGGACCAATGGTGTCAGGGTACAGATCTTCCTGGAACAGATCAGACTGCCCAGGCAGACAAGGGAAGAGTGAAAAAGCGACAAAAATGAACAAACTACTCTTAACCAACAAGCTCATTCTGATTTATAAATGTACACTTTACTTTGGTTAAAACAAATTACTTTGCGTGGCACCGTCATGACGATGGGCTCACACTTCCTCTCATGGAGTTTGTAGAACCTGAAGGTAGAAATAGTTCAAGTCATTGTATCAGCCTAGCTTAACACAGTAACTTTCTTTTAGAAGAACTGGACAAGTGCAATGTAAATGTAAAAACACTATACACAAGAGTCTAAATCCCTGCTACAGTGTGAGACTTGTATTTAGACACAGCAGTGCTTTGAGCTAAATGCTAACATACTAACAGGCTCTAAGTGACGTGCTAACATGTTGCTGTTTGGCAGGCAAACCACGTTCACTGTCTTAGTTAAGTGTGTTAGTATGTTTGCTAGTTAGCTCCTAACACAAAGCTCTGCTAATGCTAAAGGGAATGTCGTTAGTTTTGCAGGTATTTGGTCACAGACCAAAGTTTTAGACAAATTCAAAATTTGATTTGATCATGGCACCAGATAAAAATATATAGCATCAACAAATCATGAGTAAAATCATCATTCATATTCCACTCAGTGCCACAAATAAGAATCTCATTGTGGCACTGGAGGAAAAGCAAGGGGATCATCACAGTCATTAGGGTTCATCCTCCTTGTTTAGTCATTTCAGACTCTGGACCAAAGTGATGGATTGACTGACAGACACATAGCCACACCACCAGAATGCACTGAGAAAGGCACTGAGCTGCTTTTGGTTTTATAAAGACATAAAGTGTCGCTACCTGGCAATCTCACATTTGTTGACCTCCAGGCCCCTCTTGGGCATGTATCCCATCCCCTTCTGGCTCTCCTTGCTGCTGAACATGGAGAGGTAGTGGACATAAGGAGCTTCATCTGTTACCTCAAAGTAACGGATACTGCTGTCCCCCTATGACGAATATTTGAAGAACAAGTCAGCCGTGTGCATCACTGTGACTGAGACCAGACCCCAAAAAAGGGTTATTTCGAGGGCTAACCTTGCCACAGAGGTAGACAATGCCAGTGTCTGGGTCATAAAATGGCAGAAGGACACCACTACTGGTGTCCAGCTCCTGCAGGGTCAGGGGCTCTCCAAAGTTCTTCTGTTAAATGAGATTCACATATACAGAGATATAAACATGGCTGATATCCATTGTAACATCCTGTATTTAAAAAAAGGCTGCTTGAGCAAACTGCAGATAAGCCAAGGATTTATTTGGCCAAGCCTGGTGTGGGAGATTGCAGAGTAACACTGCCCTTAGTGCTGTAATCTGACTGTTGTGAAACAGCAGCGTTGTAATACTGTAAACAACTGCCTAGTAACAAAAAAATAACATTTTAAATGCACTGCAAAAGTACAAGATTTTTAAACCATGTCTATAATTTAAAGCCCCACTCTGCTCTAAAACGTGTTCTGCAGTTGAACCTTGTAAATAAAAAAACATTTCCAGTCGGCATTTTTTATAGATTCTGGATGTTTAAATGTTGTTGAAGCCACACATTCTCAGACTTTAAGAACAAGGATAAGGATTATGATTCTTAGTTTAGTTTACTAAAGAGGGTTTTAGTCTGAGACATAAGCAACTGTATGAGTCTACAAGCAGGTTGCTGACACTCACTGGGTCCCACAGCGCCACCTGCCTCTCACTCATGCGACTGAAGCCAGTACTGAGGATCTTCCCATCAGATATAAACACTGCCCTGACAGGCCTGGAGCCCTCATGAGGCTTCTCCTTCTCCTGTGGGTGTATGAGGCAGAGTTAGAGGTGTTCACAACATGGGCCTACAGTACAGTGTTTCAGAATCTTCACAGTCTTGACTGTATCATCTCTCAAGTCCAGTGTATCATTACCTTTTATCTTTAAGTGCTCTGACTACTGCTACTCTCAAGTGAGATGTAAAATTACTTATTATGAGTAGAAAAAACATAATGCTATTACAATTTACATATTAAAATGATTAAATGTAATTATGCAGATATCAAAGTCCACAAAGTTGCTGCATATAGAAGCAGCAAAACTAACAAATTCATTAGCGATATAACAAATCTTGGATATTATAACCCAGCAGTTTTACCTTCTACTTACTTTACAAAATACCCACCTAGACCTGCTGACTCACCAGTTATAAAAACTAGAACCGTCATATCATTATTAGAACTTAAAATATTATTTGAATAATCAATTAGTAGATGTATAGAAAGTTAATCATCAATGATTAAAATGATCAACTCATAATTTATTTTGAAGCAAAACCTCTTAACATCTGTTGGTGCCAGTCTCTAAATATGAGAATTTGTTTGTTTTTTTTTTGTTTTTTTGTCTTAAGTTGTAGTAAGTGAATATCTGAGATGTTTAGACATCTGAATATGCCATTTCAGGCTCTGAGAAATTTTGGTGGGTATTTATCATCATTTTCTGATCTTTTATGGACCAAATGATTAACTGATCAATCAAGAAAATAACCAGCAGATTAATCGACAAACAAAAATAATCTTTAATTATGATCCTGATCATTAAACCCTGTTAGTTAAATGCCACTACAAGTGACCTGCAGTGACATCCATGGCAGCTCTGTGTTATCAGGAGGGACAGCATCAGGAGGAAACTTACCAAAAGGACAGTACCCTTGCGAGGGTCCAGCACCCTCAGGGTCTTATCCTTGCAGGAGGTGAGAATCCTGGAGCCGTCTCTATTCCAGGAGGCGCTGTAGATGAGGTCAGTGTGTACACTGTCAATCCTCACCACTGCTTCCCCACGAGCCACGTTCCACAGGATCACCACATTATCACAGCCTGCGCAGACAACAAGCAATAGTGAGGAAAAGTGAAATGCAGGGGTGAAATGTCACGTTGTAGTTTCATTATCATAATTTCCAGTATGAGTCAAAATCAAATGCATTTGAGGTAAGTAATCTGAATTAGTAAAAGCTGCCATGGCTACAGAGAGAAGAGAAATACCCTATAGTAAATAGAATAAAAATAGAAATAAAAGCTGTGACATGCATAAATCATAGGTTTGTACTGTATATAATATAGTATGAAGTTAGAGCTGGGCAAATGTTCAAGACTACTCTTTAATTTCAGTGGAACTGCATTAGAATAATATAATCCTAACCTGTTAGTGAAGGCATGAATGATTCAGTTGTAAAAAACTAAAAAAAAATGTTTGGTTTTTGTTTATATTCATATTTTCTATATGGACACTGGCATAAATATTCTATTATCATCATGTTATCTATTCAAACAATGTTGCCCAGTCCTAGCATCCGTCAGCTGTTAATAGTATTATTTAGCATCAGTTTACTGTTTAACACAGACAGACTAAGCATCAACCCGAGGGCTGGAGGAGGTGGGTGGAGGGTGCGAGAACTTCCTGTTCACACCTCTGAAAATGTGTCTCATTCAACACACCAATACTACCCTGGTTCCTCTAATGCACGAGTCACACTTCTGCAGTTGCAGCTCCTAATAAGCTGCAACTGCGTTTGTAGTAGGGCAGTGGTCCCCAACCCCCGGGCCGCGGACCGGTACCGGTCCGTGGATCAACTGGTACCGGGCCGCACAAGAAATCATTAATTATTTCCGTTTTATTTATTATCTGAGTCTGAACGATCTTTTATTTTGAAAAATGACCGCATTCTCTCGGTTACATCTCGGTCACTTGAGCGCCAAAACTGGCTTACTTGTGGACATATTCAGCCTGCTCAATGAACTCAATCTGTCACTTCAGGGGAAAATGACAACTGTCTTCAAGTTGGCAGATAAAGTAGCTGCATTTAAAGCCAAACTGGATTTGTGGGGACGGCGCGTCAACAGAGGCATTTTGGACATGTTTCAAACATGAGACTTTGGGTGAGACTGAGCCTGAGTCTTCATTCTCCCAGCTGGTGCACGATCACATGTCTTTGCTTTTAAAAGAGTTCGAGCGCTACTTCCCAACCACAAAGGACCCACGAACTGCCAAGGAATGGATCCACAACCCATTTGTCAACAAACCAGGTGAATCCAGCAGGTCTGTGCAAGAAGAAGATCAACTGCTGGAGATCGCAAATGACGGCGGCCTTAAAAGTATGTTCGAGACAACAACTCTGTCGGTGTTCTGGATTAAAAACAGCCATCCTCCCCCCCCCCCCCGGGCCGCGGTAAAATTGTCAAGCGTTGACCGGTCCGCAGTGATAAAAAGGTTGGGGACCACTGTAGTAGGGGGTTTAAATGTGGGTAATACCTGCACTCATCAGTACATTGTGGGCAGTTGGGTGCCAGCTCAGGATGCCAACACGTTTGGAATGGCCATCAAGCTTGACAACAGGATCTGTGAGCGATGTGGTCAGCCCACTGTCCGGGATCTCCCAAATCTATTTAGCAACAAAGACATGCAGTTTACATAGCACAGTACAGCAGAAAGAATGTCATGTCATGCTGTGCTGAGAACTGAAATGCTTCAAAGATCATGCTGATACAACACTGTAATGGCTTACCATGACACTGCAGTCTTCAGAGCCACTGGCAATGATGTTGTCGTTATGAGGACAAAACTCAATGTCTAGGACCGGGCCTGTGTGGCCACACACAGTGGGGTAGGACATGTCAATACGCCCTGTCTGCAGAGAGGAACACCAAGTAGGATGTTGAATACGGCTCTCAAAAAACCAAAACCAAACAGAAACAACAGGGACAAAAGGCAAAGGATAGAAAAAAACAACAGCTTGATGGATAAAGCAAAGAAACTCCAAGGTAACATACAACTGTGGGGCTAATTGAGATGATGATCTAGACAAGGTGGGAGGAGGAAGATAATACTCAGCTGATACAAATTTCACAGCTATGCCTCCAATTATTCCTGATTTCTCATAGCAGGGGCAGAGAGGAGCATGAACACGAATCACTTCTTCGGTTCTGCTGTGGCCTGATTTGTGTTGGCATCAGGCCTAATTCAGAGCATCATAATAACCAGTATATATCTCAAAACAGGATGAGTAGCTCTGTTTTCACAGTACGTTTCTCTGAAATTTTGTCCCTTGACTCATTTATTTCCATTAAGAATTAAACATGAAGTCATAAATCTTGTTGTCTCTGTACCAAGCTAAATTTTAGACATTTGAAAAACCTTTTAATGCCACACTTTAATACCTGCTTCACAGCCAAAGTATGAAAACATGATGGACAACCAGGAGAGATGATAAGACTGAGAGATATTTATCATTATGTTACATAGTTGTCAGTATGTCCCAGCACTGTGCAACAATAATTCCTAATGATATCATTAATTAAATTAATGCCACCAGGACCCATAGATAGGTTAACTGAGCAAAAACTGATTGATTAATTTAAGTTTTTTTTGCTACAGGTTTCATGGGTCTGACTGAAAATCCACAAAGATTAAACTCTTGTGTGCACAACCCACTGTCCACCAGTCACACTTTTAGTTTATATATGTGTGTGATGCAGTCTGCAATCACACCCCAAAACAGTTTAAAACTAATATTACTGCATATAACATGCAACATTTTTTTGTACATTTAAGACTCTTTAATACATTTAGAGGCTTGTGTTTATGAAGGATACTGAATTGAGTGTTTTATAAGGCTTTTCAAGACCTGCAGAGACCAGGACTCTTTAGGAGCTTGACAGAACATGCAGGTGCTCTTGTGATAAGTTTACATACTTTGACAAAGAGTAGTAATAACTAAACTACGCACAAGATTAGCAGTTTTCTGTTTGTTTTTTTTTCCAGGCACATAAAGTGTAATGAGTAGGGTTTAAGCCATCTAACGTACTCCATACGTGACTGCAGAGCCACATCCTGCCCTGACTGAGCTTACAACAAACTCCTAATATGGTGAAAACTTCTCAACAGCAGGGCATGTGACGTGTAGAACAATTCAAAGTAGGCATCAAACTTCCTTATTCAGCTGAATGTGTGAAGGTTACCGGCGGCATTCAAATTTTTAAAGTGTAAGCATGGTGTTAAACAAGAAAATCACACCAACTTGCATTGGAAATTATCAGCACAACCAAAAATCATCCAGTGACAAGACAAGTGACACAGAGATTCAGGAAACAAGTGCATTTTTCATTTTTGTGCTGGGGTTTTCCTGTCACCAACCTTGCTCAGGGGCAACACCATGAAGGCTCCTCCACCACTGGCGTCCACAATCATGGCCACAAACTTGGGGTTAACTGAGCAGAAGTTGCTGTCCCAGGTCATCTGGGAGATTCGGATGTCATCGTAGCATTGGTCAGCTTTCACAGCCTGACCAAAGACGTGACGGAACTTACTGGTCCTCACAACCTTCCTGGACATGGTGAACTGGAGGCAAAGCAATTAATATGAGGACAGGCTGAAAATAAAAAGGCAGAATTTCATGTGTGCATATAGGCTGTAGTAAAGCCTCAAACAGTCTCTAAGCATGCAAAGAGATCTGATCTGTCATCATCTGAATCTAAGACTCAGTATAACAAAAAATGTTAAAATTCCACCACTGCCACTTTTTACTTTTTGATTTCATGTGGAAATAAACGGACACGACACAGAGAAGCTGAAAAACACGTCACAGGAAAGCTAAAAAAAAAGAGGAAGCTAAAGCTTTGAAAACCACTTCCTCTAGTCCATCTGTGACTGTACTTTCTCCCCTTCTTTTTAAACCAGGATTCTGCATGTTACTTAAATAATTGTGCATGCTGAAGACAAGCACACAAGACAGTATGAGGATGACATAAAAAACTGTACTATTTATCATCAGTTGACCTGCACATGCTTTAAAAGGTTACGTTCCCCAAAGTGGCAGTTACACCACATCCTTCAGAGTAAGCAACAAAACCACTAGCCCTTGTCTCTTGCCCTATTTGCCATTCACACGCTTGTGCTGTAAATTATTTCCCCACAAGTAATCATACTTTCAAATATGTTAAAACATACTACAATGAATACATCTTTTACTGGGAATCAAACTTGAATGAGCAAAGCAATCAAATTATTATTTGCCAGCTGCAAAATGAACCAACTGTGCATCATTTAACAACAGTACCACCAATCAAAAACACTGAGTATGTTTTGCTTTACCTCCATTTGAAGATTTTACTTCCTGAAATCTGCAGCCACCCTTAAGCTCGCACTCAGAAGCCTATAACGGTTCTGCTGCATGTGCATCACAAGACCTCACTGGCTGATCTGCACCTAATTTAATAATCCATTCTACAGTGAGCCATAATTTTATCAGGAGCCTAAATGCACATCAATAATATCTCTCAACCACCCTCACTCTCTGTTGTGATGGAAAACACCTTGTACAAAGTAGGAAACAATTCAATAAATTGAAACGGGAGAAAGTCTTGTTCGAGGCCGTGTGGAACATAAGGAACAAAGATGCTACAGTAAATCTAAATCATTGACATCCTATTATCTTTATCTACTATATAACAAATGCACCTATTACAGGTAAAATGATACTTCCTGCAGGTATAAAGGAACTGTATAACAGAGATGTTGTAGGCCTACCTGGGAGTCAGGTTTGGGGGAGATCAGATCAGTGAGTTTCGGCAGCACACCAAACACTCTGCCACCAGAATGAGGACTCAGAACAAGACGGTAGCTTAAAGTACATCACAAAATGACATGGAGGAAGTGAGAGTTTCGCATGAAGGTGGAAGTGGGAGGCGCCTGAATAACTTCAGTTTTGACAAGTACACTTACCATAAAAAGCGTTAAAGAGCATCAGACCAAAGTGATGCATGGCTGAAATGTACAATTGCATGTTGCGGAGCAACATGACACAGCTGAAAAACTGCTGACAGGGCTTCATTATCAAACCACTACTCTGCTGCGTACACCTACATTTGATGGTTACCTATTATAAAACTAAATGAGCCATCATTCTAAACTCGAGGTCAAGTTGTTTACTTGCTTTTTATGATTTTCCCTCTATCACTGGGGGGATATTCCACACACCAGCATTTTGTATTTCCTGGCCCGGTGTTGCCAGATTCGACTGACACCAAGCAGCCCAATCAGTCCCTCAAATGGACAGTTAAATAAACTTAAACATCCTTTGGAGAGGAGAATTCGACCGATAGTCGAACCTCGGATTCAGGAGGAACAATGCGGTTTTCGTCCTGGCCGTGGAACACTGGACCAGCTCTATACCCTCTTCATGGTGGCGCAGGGTTCATGGGAGTTTGCCCAACCAGTCCACATGTGTTTCGTGGATCTGGAGAAGGCATTCGACCGTGTCCCTTGCAGCGCCCTGTGGGGGGTGCTCCGGGAGAACGGGGTCCGGGGCCCCTTGCTAAGGGCCGTCCGGTCCCTGTACGACCGGAGCAGGAACTTGGTTTGCATTGCTGGCAGTAAGTCAGACTTGTTTCCAGTGCATGTTGGACTCCGGCAGGGCTGCCCTTTGTCACCGGTTCTGTTTATTTTTATGGACAGAATTTCTAGGCGCAGCCAGGGGCCGGAGGGAGTCCGGTTTGGGGACCACAGGATCTCGTCTCTGCTTTTTGCAGACGATG
>NW_018127950.1:681458-690986 GCF_001952655.1 Monopterus albus
CCAGAGGAGCTGGAGGAAGTGTCTGGAGAGAGGGAAGTCTGGGCATCTTTGCTTAGACTGCTGCCCCCGTGACCTGGTCCCGGATAAGCGGAGGAAAATGGATAGATGGATGGATCCTTTGGGTTTGTCTATTACAGTTGTGCATCAGCCACTGCTTGCCAAGCAGAAAAAAGAAATGGTTGTTTGGGAAAATCCACCTAAAAGGTGTACTCACACATTCACACACACATCTCAATAAAAGAAACATGAATAAAAGAGATGTCCTATAAGCAATGTTAAAAATATAGACTTTTGTTTATTTCACAATCATTGCTGGGGACTGAGGAGTGTGAGAGCCTGTCTGTTACATAGGACGCTAATGTTGGACAGATGTGTAAAGCACAGCACAAGAACAAACTGTCTGTCTGTGTCTGTGCACGTTAATTTGCGAGCACACAAACAGGGAAAATGCGCACTCCAGGGATGCAATTAACCCCCCATCAGTGCAACGTGAGAAAGCAAACTGGACAACATACAGATTTCATGCTTGTATGGGTTCTGCAGAAGAGCTCATACACACATGTGTATATACAAACATGGCCTGGAAATATAAATGAACAACCCTGGAGGATAACTGCACACCAGCACTGACAGGATAACAAGCTGTCATTTAGGTTCATATGGCTGCAGTGTGGCTACAGTAATGCCTTGTAAGTGTGTGTGTGAACCTCCACTAGATGGAGCCACACTCACTCCATTATTATTTTTTAAAATGCCACAATATTGCAGATATGATAAGATAACAGACAGACCCCCCAAGGTAGGTCCCATCATCCAAAAGGAAAGAGCAAGTTTCTTTATCTGTACACACAGAACAGAGTCACTGTTAGGATCCAGAGAATAACAGTAATCATAATAATCAGTATATAACAATACAGGTAATCCATTATAAACAGGTCATTAACAGGCTATCCGGCACCTGTGTTATTAAAAAAAATTGTTACTGGTGTTCTCCCACATCATGTATTTTTTTAATTAACATACAGACAAAAGGACAGAGACCAACTTTCTGGCCAGGTTCCACTACTATTACATGGTTTTCAGAGAAACATTCACTCTCCACCTTCGCTTTCCCTTCTTACTGCTTTCATAGTGTAAACAGACTGGACAAAGAGAGCAGGTGGAGGTAGACTGATGTTTCACAGCCATGTTTCAACAGCAGAAGTCAGGCCTCAGATGTTAGAGCTACTGTTATGGCACCCTGAGAAGTGGGAGGCCCAGGATGTTGGAACAAAGCCCTCTGTTACAACGGGTCAGAGAGCCGTTTTAACAAACACAAATCAACGTCACTTTTAACGTATCCTTCGGCTGATAATGCATAGATAGACCAGTGGTAGTCACGAGGTATTCACATGCCTGCCATGATTCCCCATGATGGTCACAAATGTTTTTCCTCAAATGTCTAAAAAAAAGTGGTTAAAAGATCAAAAGCATTCTTAGGGTCGCAAAAAGCCAAACTCTACATTAGAACTTAAACCAATTTCAGTTATTTTTTGTTCTGTTGTTCACATACATATGGACACCACTAAGCAAACACGTATTTAGGTGCATCCCAAGTTTATTATGTGCACCAATGTTTCCTTCACTAGCAGCTTCCCCTTGGGTCTTAGACCTGCTCATCTAAAATGCGAGGAAAAGATACAAGGAAAAAATACGAAGAGAAAAGAATAGAGGAAACACATTTTTAGAGACATACGATGCCCTTTCCTTTGATCCTTCATTTGAAGAATCAAATCACCAACTGATTTCCAATAAAGGGGCATGACAGACCATCCAAGACTTCAGTGAAGGATGCTTTCATGTATCCTCACTCATGGCTTCTCCAGGCAGTCTTCTCGCTCTTCGGAGCTTGGGATGTCCCTGATCCTCACTCGACCAAAATGACTTGCAGTTCAAGCTAGAGTGTGGATACCCGAACCAAGCCAGATGGGACCCGTCAGTACCCAAGGGCTCTGGCCGGGTTTGGACAGAAAATTAGAAATTATGTTCGGGTCCAGGTTGGGTTTGGACATGTAGGTCAAACTTTAGGCTAGATGACTCATATGTCTGCTTTGTTTAAATATATAGGGGGAAAATGCAGTACAAACTCAACTGCGTCAGGCTCGGGTCCAGTTCGGACATCATATGCAATAGCCCTGTCGGGTCCGGGTAGGGTTTCGACGCCACACTCTCGGGGGGCATGGGTGAGGTTTAGACAGAAATATGCAGCCCGATCCATGCTCTATTCAAGCGGGGATCGAGGAATGAGGAACAATCACATAAGAAACTTGAGATGCAGCCTTTGATACTAATCTGAAGCACCTCACAGAGCTGTGACTGCTGCCCTCTGCAAAAGAGAGCAACAGCTTCTATATGGCAAACCATTAGTCCCATCAAAAATGATTCAAGGTATGTTGTCTGCACTGTGTGTGTACTGTATATAATCTACATACATGTATTTACATTATTTATATGGACTTCAAATATGTTTCAGAAATGTAATCTTCTTTGATTCAAAGCCCTTTTTCAGAACAATGAACAGTGCAGTATAGTTGATAGTGATGTATTGCCTCTGATCTGATCAGTTCAATCATCTTCCTATTGTGGCGACCGCCCCCAAGCCCCCCACTACCCGCACAGTCATCTCCAGGAGTGAGTCAGAGGCCTGTGGATGGCTACAACAAACAAACAATTAGCTAACACTATGACACATCAGATTCTGTTTCACAACTATTTTCATGCATTTTTTCAGGTTCACTCTATAACCAAAAATACAATAGTTTCACCTTTTACATTGTACCACGCTCATAATAAATAATAATCGGCGTGTCAGCGTAAGGCTGGCAGACGTACAGTATCTGACTCTTTATCAAGGCAAAGGGTAGGGTGCAGTCTGAAGACTGGGAAATCCTTCTTTACCTATGAGTCAGTGCTAGCACAGGAAGCGGAAAATGTGCTACACCTCAGATGCTGCTAATTTGGCAAGATACAGTGTGGGATTGGCAACTAGTTAGTGGACGGCTGTGACACTTGGCATACAACACAAATGCAATGCAAATGTCTGCCTGTAGAAAGGAAATCAGACCTCAGTCACTAGTCTTGAGTATGTGGTGAAGAAACAATTCCCTTTACACAAGAGTAGTAAATGAAATACCAACACCAGAATATGGAGCCAAAACAAACATTCGCAGCATTTCCACAAAAGTGATGTTAACTTAAACATGACAGGAAAAAAAAATTCCTGCTTAATAAAACACTCCCTGACTAAACTCTGTTCAGGTCAAAACAGGTAAAGGAAAAAGTTAACGATCAATCCCTATCAATGTATCAGTAAATATTCTAATACAGTGTCCTGAGGAAAACTGATGTAACATCAGAAATCACGTTGTTTTTTTTTGTTTGTTTTTTTATGGATTACTGTGATACAAACAGGGTCAAGTCTTTTTACTCTGTGACTGAGGATTTGAAAATTGCTGAAAAAAAGTGGTGGGGGGGGAAATGAGAACCTAATCCTCAGGATTTTCATGGTTTGAATACAACACAAGATTTTCTCTGACCTCTAATTTGATCCATCATCCACCGAGTCTGCACAGCGGCAATGCTGCGGCAGCTGAAAGTCAATTTCACCTGTATCAGCAAATAAATACACCTGAATAAATAAAAAATAAATGTATCTCATTACAGTATTTTGTGCATAATGTGCCACAGATTTTTGTTTTTATCTGGAGTTTGCCTGATTAGAGTTAATGTCAAATCATGTACATATTTCGAGAACTTACAATTACATTTAAATAACTGTAAAAGTTAGCAAATGTTAAATGGCAACCACTTAACTTTCATTCTATTCTGTTGCCATGTGTACATCAAAATTGAATGTACCTATTTCAGAATTAATCATAACTGTTGTCATCTAATGTCATGTGTTATGTCTATATATTTTGTATATACAAATACATATACAGTTCTGTACAGAAATATACAGAACAAATGTGCAAAAAGTTATAAAACCACATCTTCAGTAAAGAAACAGTGCTGACAGTCATCCTGACAATGGGATGTCATATAAATGTACAAGAGTAAACAAATAGGACATAAAGTCCCATTATAAAAGCTAGGCAAACAATAATGCCACTGAACAATGCAGCTTGTAAACGTGTGCACTTTTGTTTCGGACTAAAAATACCTGTATTTCATTGGCACTGAGTTCGCGTGCAAACAAAGCCGATAACACTGCTCAACCGATCCTAAAAGCAACCTCAAGCAAATAAACTTGCTGCAAACATGCTAGCGCACTCAGGAATGAACCCATTTTCATCTCCTTTGATCATGTGACAGTTACGACTGACACGCACATGAAGAGCCAGTGGCAGAAAACAAGGAAACACCAAACAGAACAACCAGTCCAGTTAAAGCCAGTCATTTGGACGAAGAGAAAATTCCATGAGTGCTCAGTGCAGCACCTGCAGTATGTACAGTACATGTAGTAGAAAAATATAGGCGTGTGCATGTTGTGTATGTGATGTGCATGAGCTGAGATATGGATGTGCTGCATAGGTAGCAACAGTGACATCTGAGGGGACTTTGTTAAAGAGGTGGTATGATGGAAAACTACAAAATGAGCTTTGACATGGATCAGGGTGATAGCGGAGCTCCTCCTCTGCTGTCATACCACTAAACTGTCTCTGCTGTATTTTTATGCTTTTTAAAACTTGGAATCAAAGACAAACCCACTTCCTGTAGAGTGCTACACTGAGAGCATAGGGAGCTAAATGAAAATAGCTGTGCTAAAGCTAAGCTAGCTGCCTCCTGCTACGTCTGAAAACATAACTCTTACAACAGGAATCTTAAACATGATACTACAGTTCTGAAACATCCAGTTGAAGCCTCCAGTCTCCACCAGCAGGTTCCTCTCCTTCCCATTCAGGATCAGACTCTGGTTCATATAGCTCTAGGTACTGTCTCGCATTTCCAGCTGCAGCCATTAGGCAAGGTAAAGCTCAACCATAGGAGGGCTTCCATTATTCATTAGGCCTTTTTCTGATTTGCTGATGCTGAGATGAGTCATCACATACAGCCAATCAGAGTAGGTGCTCATGAATACTGTACATTTTATGTTAATAATTTCCAAAACAGCCTGCTACATGACAGAGGAGAATCTGGGCTGTTTGTACAGATGGACATAGAGAGATCTGAACAACTCTGGGTGAATAAAATGCCACAGAAATATCAAAAAGGGTCATAATACCACCTCTTTAAGTAAAAGCTTTAAACTCAGCAATAGCCTTTTACTGAAGCCTTCACTTATTACTTTGTAGTATTCAATGATCTGTCAATGATCTTTCAATGATCTACTATTTAAAATATTTCCATTTTACTGTGCATATGTGTGTGTCCATATACACTTGTGTGTCCACGTTTGCGGTGAGAGAGAGTCAAAATGCTTGTGCAGGTTCCTTGACATACTTTTGCCTGTATTGGCAAAATGTACAGAGATGGACCAAGATATGAACATTCTGAGTCTGAGCGCATGAGGCAAACACATGCACAGACGGCATATCCTCTGACCTCACTTCAGTATCTCATTCCCCTTCCCTCTCCAGACAACCCCCCTCCCCCCAGAGGTCTTAACCTTACGTCCCAGGTGAGGGTTTGCGGGCTGCTGGGGGGACGGGTGTCAGTCTGAGGGACAGTTGTAGCTGCTGATCCACAGCAGGTCGTCCAGCACCCCCCAGTGTAGATAGAGGATGGAGCCCACCACTAGTACATGCATGATCTGGTGGCTGTTGCACCAGTAGTCAAAGAGGCCCGGGCGGAAACGCTCCGGGATGCGCATGATGTTGATGACCCCGCCCAGCACAGCCAGCGCATCCATCATGAGGAAGTGGCGTAGTGAGGTGGGGCTGCCGCCACCCAAGCCCACCCAGCGGAGCAAGAAGAAGGAGAAGCGGAACAGCGCCTGCCAGGCGAAGGAGCGCAGCCTGCGAACGCTGCTCCGGGCCGTCACTGCACAGTAGATGGCGTGGGTGGACAGCAGGATGTAGACTAATAGGGCCACAGTTTGGATGAATGGGTAGCACAGCAGGGTGGTGTAGACAATGGGCAGCGCCCCTGAGACAAGAAAACACACACTTAAAAGTCAGCACAGAGCTTGAGGGTCCAACTCAGCAGTAACACAACGCCTGACACACATCACCCAGAGGTCACTGGAACAGCAACAATCAGATCTTCTAATATCCACTCACTGGCTGACTGGGTGTTAAATGCAGCTCATTTTCATGCAAAAGCTTCTTAGGAGACTAAGCTCTGGTGAAACTTTCCAGCAGGACAAAAATAGCTGAAATTTGGTGGAAAAAAAATCATTAAATCCAGAGAGAGAACACTTTAGGCTTCACAGATGCAATTAGACTCATGTAGAGCTAACACTGATCAATACATTAGTTGATCAAAAGACAATCAATTTGTAATATTTAAGCCAAACATTCTCTCATTCCAGCTTCTCAAATGTAAATGTAATCTGCTGATTGATTTTCACTGATTTATGGTGTTTGAGCTGTTACTGAACACAGCACAAAAATCTCACGAAGGCTGAAAGTTTTTTACTACTTTCTGGCGTTTTATAGACAAATGACCAATCGATCAATCGAAAAGTAATGACAAAAATGATAATAAAAACAGTTAATTTCAACGCTGGACTCAACCTGCGAAAATATTCTTTATGATGACCTATTCTGAATATTAATCAGAGTTCATCAATAGGTTGTGACATCTTCTACTTTGGTCCCAATAATGTGATTCTATACAACACTACATTTAAGCTCGGGGTGGTTAATATGATACTGTAGGAAAAATATGTGTAAATCATGGCCAAGAAGACGGAGCCATTTGTTTGACTCAGCGGGAACAGCTGCTTTACATAAATGTCTTAAAGCCTATCCTATCTCATATCACAATATTAATTATTATTGTATTATCATCAGTACAATATGGGTCAATGTTCCAAGTGTGCAAGTACATAAATAAATGCAAAAATAATGCACTTGTCTTTTTTGTAACAGGGGAATATAGGCCCCATGGACAGATCAATAATCATTTCAGAGCGTGGATCATTGCTTGCATTAGCCAAGTATGCAGAAGTAAGATTTGTTCTGACAAATCAATACTGGTAGACCTCCAAGCTAAACACTTCCATGGTGAATCACTGACAATCCATAGGGCAAACAGAGCAGCAATAACAGAGGGATGGCTGACAGTGAATCCAAATTGATTAACAGTGAAGAAATGCGCTGAGCTTCAAAGAAGAACACTTACCCAGTGTGTTGATCATGCAGATTCCGCACACGTCGAGCTTCAGGAGGGTGTGGTAGACGTGCTCCCCTCCCTCATGGTTCATGAAGAGGTGGTAGAGCACGGAGCCCAGCTGAGGCGACAGGCAGGCCAGGAAGTGCACCACGCCCAACCATGTGACGCTGATCTGAGACCAGGGGATGTTGAGAGGCAGCAGCACCAGGAAGCAAAGCAAAGGGATGCCTGTGGAGAAGAGGGACAGACCGACAGAAATGGCACAGGTTAACGGAGTAGGCTTTACTTTGGCTGTAATTAAAAAGAAATAAAGCTCCTGTCAGAGTTTTCATCAAATCATCAAACATACCTGAAACACATGCTTTTATACCTTTGCCTTACACATTGAGTGGCATGTACCTAATAAATCTAGTTTACTTTTTAAACTGTATTCTGATGAAAACTTTGTAAAGTGACATATATTGATGGATTGTTTCTGTTGGAAGTTTCTTCTTTTATGCGTCCAGTGGCTGACTAGAATCAAAAGGCTGCAGTAATGCACACATTGATATGAAAACCATCAGGCTGAGCATGATAACATAACACAGAAACTGTGACAAAACCAAATTAAGGTGTCATGTTTGTTGTGATGGATTATCTGGCTCAGGACTTTCTGAGCCTGTGGATGTAGTTTATCAAACTGTACAAGCACAGGGAGCTGTGAAGGACTTCCAACTCTGCTGAGTGTGTGCAGACACAAGCAAGAATAATATGGAACAGAGGGGAAACCTACATGATTGGCAGAAACCTATCACTGTTGCCCTCTGAGAGAAAGCCAACATTCTCACTAGGTTCTTATTTTGATGCAGCAAAGGCCCAGGCTGCTAATGGCTGCATAGCTCCAATTTAAGTTTCTGTGTTTGGCAGGGGGAAGGCGCTCATTGCTATGTGAGCAATTCCAGACCTTGAAATTTGATCCACATAAAGTTGTTACAATCATTTATCACTCCATAACACACACATTGCACTCCCTTCCCCCAGTTTTAGCTCACTCTGCATTTCCCAGCATCAAAGCGTTTGTCCTAGCCAGGTGTGCAGGCAATGCCATCTACTGTAACTCATCTATTTTAAGTATATTATCACTGCTCGTCCCCCAGCTTGAAAAGCCCATCCCTACTTTAAATGTGGTTTTGAACACTTGCTACCACCTGGTAGTTTTGGTGGAAAACTGTGGCAGTGTTTACTTTGATACAGGACCATGTTGGATAAAGTATTTAGATCCTTTACTTAACATCCTTTACTTACTATATGAATTCTGCCACACAATAAATGTAGCAGTATAACACTGTAAAGATACTCCATTATGATGAGCATGACCTATTAATGATGAACTAATGAGTAAAGTAGTATTTGACTGTTGTCAAACTGAAACCAATTAAAAGTAGATTTTATAGCTGAAATGATTAGATGACTGATAAAATATGTTGATCAGTTTGTTAATAAAACTGCATTTTTTCCGCACCTTTTAAGTAAAAGTTGTGAACAAAATGCCAAATTCACACATGATATGATTTGTCCTGCAACTGAAAGCTTAATATTGATATATTACTATAATATTTATAGTTGCAGCCCTACTACTTTGATCATATTGTAGTGACCTCCGGCGCGGAGGGCATGTAAAATTATTATCAGCAAATTAACTAGCCTAGTAAATACAGCTGTCAAATAGCTAGTGGAGTACAAAGCAGCTATATTTCCCTTTGTACATATACTGCACTTCAACCCAAAGTAAATGAAAGAACTCTAATAAAGTGCCTTTTAGAATTTTACTTAAGCATAGACCTACAACTAACAAATATTTTATTAACAAATAATCTGCCTGTGATTCGCATGATTAAACATTTGGTAATTAAAATGTAAGAAAATGGTGAAGAGCACCCATCACAACATTCTTCGGGCCAAGGCGACGTTTGAATGACTTTTTTTGTCCAACAGTCCAAAACCCCCAAATATTACATTTGCAGTAATGTAAGAGCAAGGATCAGGGCCGGCCCGTGGCATAGGCAGTATAGGCAAATGCTAAGGGCGCCGTACATCCAGGGGGCGCCAGAAATGGAGGAAGAAAAAAAGTGTAACTTCCACTATTCTTAAAACTAGACTTCAGAAAAGAATAAGCCCACCACATTAATTTAACTGCATAGCAGCAAAGCCTACTAAGTAGTAGTAGTAGTA
>NW_018127950.1:695197-700254 GCF_001952655.1 Monopterus albus
TCATATGTTCAGTTCAATTTTTTGTATTTGTTTCTTTAATTCTTTCTAAGTATTTTGAATGTGCAATTGCTTTATTTAAATAAAAGAATGTCCAAGACAAAGCTGTTACGTTTCTTATGAGTATATACACTAGCAGTGGAATTTACTGCGATGCAACGGGGCGCCACCTGAAATCTTGCCTAGGGCGCCAAATTGGTTAGGGCCGGGCATGGCAAGAAGAGCAACAAATCCTCCTCCCGGAGGCCTTGTACCAGCAAATTTTGCATTGTTTGAAAACACACTTGCTCCCGGTGATGTCACCGGTGTGTAGATGCGTGAGTGCTTGGGAGTGCGAATGGGTGAATGGCCGAATAATGTGAAAGTGCTTTGAGTGTGCTGTAAAAAGCATAGAAAGGCGCTATACAAGTATAAGACCATTTTACACTTAAATGATCACTCAGTTGTCAAAATAGTCTCCATTTAATTTGTAGTTCTTAAGCAGAGTTGGAACTCTACTTAAGTACAGTACTTTTAGTAATGTAATTAGTGTCCAAGTAGTCTCGATGTCCTAGTGTTCAAGTCAAGTCCTAGTCACTAAAGAGTAATCTAGTCCCCATTACCAGAGTCATCAATGTCTACATTAAACACAATCGACACACAAGTCCGATTCATCAGTGCTCAAGTCCATGTCAAGTCACGAGTCCTGAAAATCTGGAGTCCAAGTCCTGGACTCAAGTCCTCCAACACTGGTGTCCACTACTGATGACTGATACACTGGGGGTATATCACACTTAGAACTTGCCATCACTCTCTAGTTTGTTGTTGTTGTTGTTTTTGCAGGGAAGAAACCAAATTATCTGAATGTTTTAAATGTCAGATATCTATGTGACTGTAGCTCAAATGGTCTCATGTACGTTACAATTAGTCCTGTAACGTTATATGTGTGTTAACAAAGTCACATACGCTACAGAATTCTCACTTGCAGACTGAGTTTCTGTACTCACCGTGAGTGTATATGTTTCCGAGTTCATTGTGCAGGTAAAACAGGCTTCTGATGCAGTCCTGCACAGAGGAGATCGGTCGGTATCCTGTTAAAACGTATTTGTTGAACTGAAGATGTGGAGGTGAACTCGCCCAGTCCAGCAGCCTGGGTCCATTTAAAAATGCCATAGCAAATAAAATGGTTAAAAGGACGCCGCCGAACAAGTAAAAAACGGACTGTACACCTATATACACGTTTAGTAAGATTATTGTGACTAAAACCCTATGGGATACCATTGGAGTTCGTGTTTGTTTGGGGTTTTCAGGACTGTTAGTCGCCTATGCTTGGCGCTAGCAAGCTCACGTCAAGTCTGCCAGCGCTACCCGGCGACGGTGTATCCCTGCCGCCGCTACCTGTGTGGGTGTCATCCGCAGGGCTGGAGACAGACACGGCCAGCCACATTCATGGTGCATGCTCGGGGCATCTTTACATTTGGCATCTAAAAATCATCTGTGTAGCACCTACAAGGCTGGAGCAGTTAAGAGCCAAAACGTTGTTCGTCATGTTAAAGCCACTTCCTCATTAGTTAACATTCCGGTGCACCAGAACAGGCTGGAGCACGTCCCGGGTAGTGATGCTGTGGGAGCCGCGAGTCCATCCAACTTCAAGTGATGCTAGCTTGATCCTAGCGGTCGGTAGAGTATTAGCAGGTCATTCCTTTACTTTAATGGAATCTATCGGGTATCATATGCTCAGTCCAGTTCCGTATGGTGCTGGCTAGCTTTCGTAATGCGATTAAAATGGTATCCGTGATTCTGGAGGGGAGATTGTAGGAAGTACTGCGGGCTAGCAAGTCGGGTTGTCAGCTAATCACGTCCTGTAACGGGGGATGAGGGAGCTGATACTTAATCCGAGTGGCTCCAAACGGGAGGCTGTGGCTCAGGAGGTAGAGCGGGTCGTTTCCTAACCGGAGGATTAGTGGTTCGATTCCCGGCTTGTCCAGTCAACATGTCGAGGGGTCCTTGAGCAAGACAGTGAACCCCCAGTTGCTCCCGGTGATGTCACCGGTGTGTGAATTTGGGAGTGCGAATGGGTGAATGGCCGAATAATGTGAAAGCGCTTTGAGTGTGCTGTAAAAGCATAGAAAGGCGCTATACAAGTATAAGACCATTTACCAAACACACACGGTCCGGTCCGTAAAGCTTGTATTTTGTATCTGGTTTGTCAAATCGTCCACCATCATTTTTGGTTAACTGTATTCCTTGAAATGCAAGGTCTTCCCCGGCGGCCTCAAGTCCCCTGCATCGCCCCACACGACTGTCAAGTTATTTGGAATAATAACCACGGCACTTCCGGCCTTGGTTTTCAAAATAAATTCTACATCTAATGCAGGGCACCTCTTGGGTATTGGTGTATCTTCCCTACAAATTTGTAATTCACCAAACTACCCAGTCCAACAGACATGCAGTAAACCTGAAACACTGGGGCTCCTGCAGTTCTGTGGCCCTAGAAAAGATGGTCACAGTTGGTAATCCATCTTAGTCTCCCTTAACCAAGTGGCAACCTCCAAAGGTGAGAAACGAAGCCAATGCAGAAGTACAACAACCTGCAGTTCCTTGAACAGCCACTTAATGGCTTCAAAAGGGAGTCAGTCCCCACAGACTCCCACGTTAAATTGTCCAACTTTACAGCAGAAATAAACATGTTTACAGCCTGGTACAAAAACGGTTGTGCTCTCTATATCTAATTTCCCCTTCGATGACAACTGTATTCTATTCAATATTCAATATTCTAAACACGTTAAAATACTTTTATTTAAAGAAAGAATTCTATTTTGAAAGCAAACTTTATGAACTTCCGGTCTCATTCTGGTTGATTGGGTTTAGTTTGATGCTGATTGGCTGCACTTGCAGCATAAATGCCACCACTTGACTGAGCTGCCTTCAATACAGCAGGACATATATGGTAGTTATCGCTGAGCTCACAGAAAAAGAAAATCACATTTACATTTATTTGTAAGCAACTACTAATAACAGATTTATTTATTACAACAACACGTCTTTAGCTTTTGTAGTAATATTATAAATACTATTATATTAAACTTAGCCTACAGATAAAAAAGGTTGGCCTTCAAGAATGTTTCCACAAGCCTAAATGTTGAATTTTCTGAAAATAATTACACAAGAGCAACTAAATAGGCTACTAGGTCTATTTATAATTGTGGAATATGCATAGAAATTGTGGGAGTCTTTCTAGGAGATTTTAATTAAGAGAAAAACATGTCTCATCTCTGTAACACCAGTCATTTCTAGTGATGTGTTATAGCTGGAGGTCTTTTGACTATGACGAGAATACGGCCATCTTTATCAGCGAGGCTTTCACGTAGCATTTACCATTAGGTGCATCCCCTTTGAACAATGATTGTTATTTATAAACTATAATAATACCCACACTTGTGAAGTATTAATCCACAATCCAGACAGACTGTAAAACCTTCAAATTACTTGCAGTTATTATTGAGTAAATCCAGTTTGCACACTGAAAGCTGTGTATAAACCAGTCACTTTGCAGCTATGACAATCTGAGTTCAGTGTTTAACTCCTAAAGGCCTATGCTAAGTGTTGCTTGACCTACAGGATTTTATTTTCTGCCATTACAACACAAAGGCAACAAATACACTTGGAGTTAGAAATTTCTCACGAGTACTTGAATGCAGCAGGTGAGGAGGACTGCTCAGGACCTGGATGAATCACACCACCTCTACCTCTCACCTCCCTCTTTTGCTTGGACCTAATGACATGTAGACAGCTACAAGCTACAAACAAGGCCCCCTTTGCTCTGGGCCATATGTCACAAGTTAATCAGATAAAGTTAAGTTGTGAGAATGACTCCCAATTCTCCAGAAAGTGGAAAAGAGACACAAGCCTATTATAATAATTAGTAGAATTAAATTCATTTTAGTCAGCAGCCTATATTATTTGTCTTTGTGCCAATAAAAATAATTTTTTATGCATGAATCATTGCAATAACTAGCTTTTATTTAACATTTAGCTGTTGCCTTATCTGTAATGGCAGTATCTTTAAAGCCAAATTTAAACATCTGCTTTGAAGGGGAAAAAAGCTGCTCAACTCTGTAACCAATGACTGTATTTTATTAGCTTTGTTTAGAAGTTACTTTGCTTTTAATTTGTTTAACATACACTTTTTGACCTGGTGCATGAGTGTTGTTCTGTGTGTTAAAATACTCAGACGTGGCTCTATTTTGTTTATTTTACAGTTTTTCTCAAATGCTAAAACACATTTCACAAACGTTTCCTCCATGTTCCCCAATGTCTAAACACAACACCCTTTTCTAAAGCAAAACAATTGAAAACACAATGCTCAATTTGTGAGAAGGTTCTTTGTTTCATAACTGCCAATGCATATTTTTGAAACTTTACAGTAATGGATGTTCTTAGATCTCTGCATAGGATTAGGCATTTAGATTTGAGAGTTTCATATGAAGAGTATAAATCTATAGTAAATTCTGCATGTACACTACTGTAACACAACTCAATGCAAAAACAGAATCTATTGCACACAACAGTACTCTTGAAAACATGATCAGGGTGTGAAGTTTTTTTATTTACTTTATTCACATCACACACACACACACCACAATCACTGTGCGGCATCATGTCGCTGAGCTGCATCGGGCCACATCACCTCATCCACATCGCAGGCTATATTGTCTCTTGCCAGGCACCGCGGGAAAAACGCCCTGGAATGGCGAATCCATCCTTGGAAGGCCTCCACTGGGATGTCAACACAGGCCAGCTCCATTGCCCTTAGGAGGTTCTCTCTAGTGTATGGTTGTCTGTCATAAACCTTCCATCTCCATGATGAGAAGAACTCCTCTATAGGGTTCAGGAAAGGGGAGTAGGGTGGCAGACAGACGTTTAAAAAGTGGTTACTGTTGGTGGTGAACCACTCTCTGATTTGGTTTGTTTTGTGGAAGCGTACATTGTCCCAAATGATCACATAAATTTGATGTGCGGGCCCAGGATGGTGTTGTTGGCGGTCCAGGAGGATGTCTTTTAGCTCCTCTAGGAAGGTG
>NW_018127950.1:701037-709730 GCF_001952655.1 Monopterus albus
GATTTGAACTCCTCTTCCTCGTTGGCCTGCTCCTCTTCTTCCATGGCCAGCTCTTCTCCCTCCTCTGACTCGAATTCCTCTTCCTCTGACTCTGCCTTCATCCATTGTGTTTGTTTGGAATCTTCAGCAAACTGTGCACTCTGAACTTGCTTTTGTACATGTGGTCACAGCATTAGCAACAAGTGTCTTCAATTTGGAGTCGTTGTGTGTAATGAATGACGCCAGGTGTGTTCATTGTGTTCAAATATTGCTGACTGTGGCAAGCATTTTGCACCACATGAGCTTTCATTTGAGAATATGAGCAGAGTTCTTTTGCAACTTGTGTTTTAGCAAAGAAAAATGTGTTAAGATTTATGAGAACGGAGGATTGTGTTTTGTGAATTGTGTCTTCATGTGAAATGTGTTTATGATATTGGAAAATGATGGCTAGATTTAGTAAATGTGTTTAGACAACTGGTCATTTGGTTTAGAGGATTGGCTTTTGTGTTTTAGCATTTGAGAAAAACTGTAATGTAGATTCTTCTATGTTAGTATTTTCTCAAAGGGGGTTCACTACAATTTTTTTTGTGATAGTCTTAACAAATTGATTATTACTGTGCAGTGGTGGAACAACATAGCTCCGGGCCCAGGTGCAGACCATACTACCAGGCCCTCATGCCATAATTCAACTCCTTTAAAAGGACAACAAACAATAGACTCCTAAAAAAATTACACTTCACCTCACTAAGTCTGCACATTTCTGAACATCACCTAATGTGAACACACACAAAACTGCATCACTAACTTGCTCATCAGCAGATAGAAACCAGTGACTGTACTCACAACATTCTGCTGGTCTGGTGCTATGGAATATTCTCCATCATCAGTCTTGGTCAAATTTCTTGGCTTCTAAAATGGAAAAGTCCAGTGTACAGTTCCATGGTAATGAAGGAGGGACCACTGGTCTGCTAACCAGGGCGTCTTCTGTTTTTTTAGCTAATGTTAGGTCATCTTTGCCCACGGTTGTTGACAAACCAAAAAAAGAATACAGTTGCTTAAGTTTTGAAATGTAACTACACTTTCAACTAAACTAAACTTTCAAATCTTGGTTCTCCTTTCTCTTTGAGCACCACACTTGCCTTTGTATGTCTGTGGCATTTTGAATGAATGCACGATGCTTTTTTTCTGAAGCTAGCTGAGGTTCTACAGTAATAAATGCTGGGAGGGTGTGTTTGATTTACGTAACGTTGCAGGCTCCGTGGGTGGTGTAAATGCAACTATAACATATGAGAAGGTAAAATAATGATAACGTTAATGGTAGCATGTAATTACTTCTTCAACTGACTTGGTATTGCTGTACATTGTTGATGTACATTATCTGAATATTGATGTTGTCCTGGGGGCCCACCGGTGCAGTCACACCACTGTGTTATTTTCACCGCTTCACACCTACTATCAAATGTGAGAAAAGCAACAAATTAACTTCACAGGTTTTGAACCGTCACCACATTTTGTTCCATTGTCAATACCACATCACCTCCACATTATGCTCAGCCCTATGTCCTTGTCTTTAAAAACAGAAAGGACTGATACTGATGCTCAGTCAAATTCATGCATGCAGCATGAACACGCAAAGCAAAGGTGAGGCTACAAAGATTTTCTCATTTTGAAATATTCTTGAACTTTATTTCAAAATGTTTGACTTTCAGTGGGCTTTTGAATAGTAATACTGCTACTTACTACTAATATTAATAATTATATAACAATTAGAATGGTACAAAATAATTTTTTTAAAAGGCAAAATGTGAAATTCACAGGTAACCACTGAAGCACAGCACAGAAAGGTATGGTGTGGTTGCTTCTCTAACTATGTGTGAAAATCCTGTATAAATTATAGTCTTAAGATGGTGAGACCAGGATATTTTTATTATAAAGTTGCGCATAAAAATTACGTGCCACAGTGGTACCAAAAGTCAGTCCAAAGGGACGCTGGATGCTGTTGAAAATGTATTAGTATTTTCCAGGGTTGACAGAAAGATGCTGCTATTAAGTGAACATACTGTTATGCTTAATTTATTTAGCATGTGGTAGAAAGTGTTCAAGGCGACTTCATGGAATTCTATTTTAGTCTGTTAGACCTGACCACTGGGCAGCTTGTGCTACAGTAATGAACTGCTTCACTTGCTCATGTTTGTTCAACTAAGATGTTTCTTTTCCAGGATAAACCATCAGTCTGCATCACATTGCATCCAACTTAAGAAAATGTTCCTGTTGAATATTTGCATCTGTGCTGGTCTCATGCTGTCCCTACCACCATGTACATATCAGTCATGCACAGAAGGGACACCCAGACAGTGCCTAGAGGCAGAATTTGCTCCAGGTTCTGATTTGGCCGGGGAAGGCTTTGATATCACCAGAATGGAACGTAAGGGGGCCTTCGTGATCGACATGAATCAGTGGAAACGCAAGGACAAAAGATGCACCCTATGTAGCAACCCTTATCTGGAGAACAAAAAGCAAAAGCTCCCTTTGTCCGTTGTGGACTGGAGGCCAAAGCAGTCCTGCAGCATGAAAATAGCCAGTAAACTCCACCGATCCAGTGAGTCTCTAGTCAGTTCCAGCTCCTTTGCAGTTGAAAACAACTGGAAGGTCAATCTAGATCTTAAAGTAGGGAATAAAGGTGCCTCTTTTATGTTCGCTGGTACCCACTCTAAACTGGCTGATTATTCCATGGGAAAAACAAAGGATGACAAATTCAGCTTCACAACTCAAAGCATGTTCTGTGAGTACTACAGGTAAGAAGATAAAGAGTTAGATGAAACTTGTCTTCACATATCCAGCTACTTGTGAAAATAAGTGTAACACTGTTATACACCTGTTTCATACTGATCTGCCTTCTGTCTTGTCTGGTTTCTCACTGTGAACAGCTATCGAGTGTCCAACACTCCAAAGCTGCATAAAGAGTTTTTAATAGCGGTTAACAAGCTCCCCAAAATCTACAGCCCAGATTACAAGCAACGATATTACAAACTGATTGACAACTTCGGAACCCATTACATCACAAAGGTGAATGAATAGAAAAAGCAACTTCATCAAAAAAAAAAAATAATATATATATATATAAACACACATATACTGAAAAAAATGTAGAAAGTAACACATGTATCATATAATTCCAGGTGAAGCTGGGAGGAAGTGTTCAATCAGTGACCAGCATCAGGCAGTGCCAGGCCAGCCTGCAGGGCCTCAGCTCGGAGGAGGTGCAGATGTGCCTGGAAGCTGAGGCATCCGTCAGCATCAAAGCCACAGTAAAAGCTGAAACAAAGCACTGCAAGAAGGACATTGAGAAGACTGAAAGTAAGACATCCTTCTCCAGCCTCTTCAATGACAGGTAAAGAATATTCTTCTCATTCAATTATCACATTTTCTACTTATTTGTGCTACTTAATGACTAGTTTTTGCTGCAGAAAAGCTCATGTGGCTCAGCTGTTGAAGCATCTCTCTTTTCTACAGGTTCACAGAAATAAAGGGGGGCCACACCCCAGAGCCAGATCTTCTATTCTCTGCTGACAAAAATCCATCAGCCTACAAGGAGTGGATGAACACACTGCCACAGAATCCAGACGTGGTCTCATATTCACTGGACTCGCTGCATGAATTACTGCCTGTAAATACCTCTGTCAGGAAGAACATGCGCTTGGCCATCAGCCATTACATCCTGGAAAAAGGCCTGTGGAAGAACTGTAGTGAGCCCTGTCAGGCCGGCATCAAGAGCGACTCCAGAGATTCCTGCGTCTGCCAATGCCACAATGACCCTGCTGTAAACCAAGACTGCTGCCCAACGCGCAAGGGCATGGCACGGGTCATCGTAACTGTACAACGGGCCGAGGGACTGTGGGGAGACTACTTCACATCCACAGATGGTTATGTAAAAGTGTTTTTCAACGGACTGATGGTCCAGCGTTCCCCTGTCATTTACAACAACAACAACCCACGCTGGGCTGTGGTTGTCGACCTTGGCCCTCGGGATGTGTCCTCAGGACAAAGAGTGAAATTTGAAGTGTGGGATCAGGACAACAACTGGGACGACGACCTGTTGGGACAGTGTGAGCGAGTTGTGTCTGCTGGAGTTAAGGAGGATCTCTGTGCTCTGCACCATGGCCGGCTGTTCTACAAATGGGAGGTGAAATGTGCTCCGAGTCTGAGTGGAAGTTCCTGCATGGACTATAAACCTTCACCTATGAGTCAAAGTCTGAAGAAGCTGTATGTGTCCCGTCATGCTCACCCTGTCCCAAAGGCTATGCTGAGAGAGATGGGTGTGTTTGTGGATGAGCCGAATCCATGGAGAAACCAGTCTTACTACAGAGATTCAAAATATGATATACTGTAACACCCATGCTTGCCTGTAATGAGGCTAATGTTCAAGGCATTAGCATCATTTTACAACATTCATGAGGTTAATCTAAGTGAAAGTTATTATCTACAGTGACGTGCGGTCAGGGGAGGCAGGTGAGGCAGAGCCTCCCTTGTCAATCTTGAAAAGAAAAAAAAGTTAAACATAAAATATAATAAATGTTAATATTTGTCGGCTGGTGTGTGTTGTAGGCCCTTTTGCCGTTCGAATCAAATCTGGACTTTCAATCAAAACATTTTAGACAGTCTGGACATTTTTGTCCAGAAGGATCTTCTTTATTGAAAACATTTGTTTTAATATTGGATTCGAACGGTAAAAGGGTTTGTAATACATACCAGCTGACAAATGGATTTTGTGTACAAGTTAGCGCTTTGAGTGTGCTGTAAAGCATAGAAAGGCGCTATACAAATATAAGACCATTTAAGACCATAAAGGTAAGACCATAAACCTTTATTAGTTCTAGTTAGAAATAAGCTCAACTGGAATAAATTTTAACCTCAAATTAAATATGGGTCACGTTTGTGTGAAGAATGCTGATATGAGATATAAAACATAACGCATTGTCTGTTAACAGACAATTTGTTAACGGTTCATTTGTATTTGAACCTCTGACAGTAAAAGAGTGAGTGCCTCACCAGCTGTCAACCTCACCGCACGTCACTGATTATCTATCACTCTTATCCCACATTAAATCTCTAGTGACAACAAAAAATCAGAAATACATCTGTTAGAAAATAACTGACAAAGTGCAAATCAATATTAGGAAAACATCCCTGATATCTTGTGTGTTCAAGCTTTCTTATACAGTATTACCCAAAAGTAAAATTAGAACTTGTTTGAGACTGTTAATACATGCTATACAGAAAAAGCAGTTTCATATCATGCCATTTTCATCATACAGTGCTCACTATCCTGCCGACACTGGCATGGTTGTCCACAGAGAATATGTTCTTGATCATCTTAAAGTTTCTGCAGTCGTGGAAATGTAAGTTTGATTCAGTGTGGCTTTTACTTACATCCTTATTTTTGCAGTATTTTTAATGTTTTTTCCTCTTTGCATTTTCAGCATTTTATTGCTTCTATAGCTACAAGCATCTATAATGTGCACTAGTGTGTTTTATGCCAGGTTCAAGTTATGCAATTTAAACCTGATAACAGCTCAACCCAACAGTTGTAGGGCATCGGACATGACAATCGATCTGGAACACTTCGTGACATGCTGAAACAAAATCATAAAATTGCCTTGTAGATTTTTTACAAAATTTAACTTCCATTTCTAAAGAGGGTGAGATGAGCGAAGGTTAGCAGTGTTTTATATTTGGACCAGTCCATTGATGAAGAGTGTATATGTTTAAAATGTTTCATATTTTAGTTAGTGCTTCTCCATAATGCATTGCTGTTTAATACAGCATTCATGCTGATTTAAGTTTTTTAATACATGAGTCCATGTATTTTAGTTTTAATTTGTTGTTATTATTACCTTGTTTGTAATTGTAATGCCTTCTTCTCTATGAATTTCTACATGAATTGCTTTTATTGAGTATTCAAAAATAAATGTTTTTTTAACATGGTAAAATACTCACACATTCATACTGAAGCATTTCTTGCTGAAGCCATCACCTTTGGTACCTACTTCTCCCACAGGACTCACTTAAGTTTTATCACAGCTCATCATACATAACTACTTCGTGTTTGTGATATACTTAGGAAACTGTTCATTTGTGTGTGACGGTCACCTGTTCTCAGCCAGTAGCTATGGCCAAAGGCCACCACCACTTCAGAGAAATGATGGCTTTGTGGTCTTTTGTTCACTACTGACTGGAAAGGCAGCCTAACTTTGATGCTGCAACTGTCTCTTTGAATATGTCTATAGACCACCAGCTCCTCCTCCTCAGTACTGGATCTACTCAGCATGTCAAACCACATTTTCCACTGCGCTCTTGAAGACCACTGTCACCTCACACTCACCGCCATCTGCATCTCTCTTTTGACTATTAAATACAAAGCACTGACGTTCGTGCTCACAGTTTCACATATGCAGCATGAACAAGGCAAGACAAGGGTGAGTCTATGCCAAACTGCTCGCAGTATTCTTTAACTTTATTTGAATATACCTAACCATATGTGGGTTTTTAAATATGTTAAGATATTAAAACAAACTTTTAAAAGGGTTAATGAATTGGAAAGACCTGACAGTAAGGTAAAATACTCCTCATTCTCATGTTTTATGATCTTTAAATTGTGACTAAGTAAAACTGAAAGGAGCAGTTCATTTGAAGATCTAAGAAATCTTAAATTGGATTATAGAGATTTGAGATACACACTTGTGCCAATCCAAGCAGTGCTTCAAAGCAATAAAAAAAAACTCTCGATACAATTGCTATATTTCACTGGTCTCTCTTCTTGGTACAAGTCACAGGAGAGACAAAGATGACTGACTGACACAAAAAGAATGTTACAGTAGTCAAGATGTGAGGAGATTAAACTTTTAAAGCAGTCTCCTGATCCCTAAAAGACAGATAAGGTTTTATTTTTGAATTAGCTCTAGTTTGGAAAAAGCTACTGTACTGTAAATTACAAACTTTGTCAAAATTTAAACCAGATTCAAAATGACACCTTGTCTAGTTAAACCAATGGTGGAAACTGGGAGGCTTAAAATGAGGTGTTTTGACTTTTATGAGAATTTTATATGATTCTCATTTAGGTGGAGAAAGTTTCCGGCCATCTAGTGCTTGACATCCTTTAGGCAATTAAGAAGAGATTTAAAGGTGCCCTGTCAAGTTTTATTGAATACAAACAGCATGGAGCATATGCAAACAAATGTTAGGTTTATATGAAGTTCTTTTTTTCATCAAAATGTCTTTGAGTCAAACAAATGTGTTGACTGTATTTCCTTCCTCATAAAACATGCAAAAACCAATGGGATGGGATGTTTCCTAAAAGCAGACCAAAGTACAACAAAATAAAAGAGGTCCTCCAAAAGAGCCTTGAGGTACACCACAAGAGACAAAAATAAAGGGAGGCAAAAAGTTACTATTCAAAAATGAAACCAATCTATAGACTCAAATAGAAAGTATGACTACAATTGAAAGACCCCAAAAAACAGAACGGTAAACATTATTAAAAGCAGCAGAAAGGTCTAAAGGAATTCAAATTATTCCCTGAGTCAAAAGAAAAGCTTCTACCAAGATGTCACATAAAAAAATCACAATTTTGAGATTGGCTGATGTATATTGCTGATATTTGAAGGAGGATGGGAGATAACAGTTTACTAAAGAGATGTTTATTACTGCATATAATACCAGGCCAGAAAATGTCAGACACTTCTTTACAAAGAAGTGACAGAGTTACTTCTCATCCCGCGAGCAACTTGATGTAGTAAGAAACTTCTTAACTTGCTTATTTATTCAACTTTTTTCCAGGATAAACCATCAGTCTGCATCACATTGCATCCAACTTAAGAAAATGTTCCTGTTGAATATTTGCATCTGTGCTGGTCTCATGCTGTCCCTACCACCATGTACATATCAGTCATGCACAGAAGGGACACCCAGACAGTGCCTAGAGGCAGAATTTGCTCCAGGTTCTGATTTGGCCGGGGAAGGCTTTGATATCACCAGAATGGAACGTAAGGGGGCCTTCGTGATCGACATGAATCAGTGGAAACGCAAGGACAAAAGATGCACCCTATGTAGCAACCCTTATCTGGAGAACAAAAAGCAAAAGCTCCCTTTGTCCGTTGTGGACTGGAGGCCAAAGCAGTCCTGCAGCATGAAAATAGCCAGTAAACTCCACCGATCCAGTGAGTCTCTAGTCAGTTCCAGCAATGCTGAAGTTGAAAACAACTGGAAGGTCAATCTAGATGTTGATGTGAAAGAAAAAGGTGGCTCATTGATGCTTGGTGGTACCCACTCTAAACTGGCTGAATATTCCATGGAGAAAACAAGGAATGACAGGTTCAGCTTCACAACTCAAAGCATGTTCTGTGAGTACTACAGGTAAGAAGATAAAGAGTTAGATGAAACTTGTCTTCACATATCCAGCTACTTGTGAAAATAAGTGTAACACTGTTATACACCTGTTTCATACTGATCTGCCTTCTGTCTTGTCTGGTTTCTCACTGTGAACAGCTATCGAGTGTCCAACACTCCAAAGCTGCATAAAGAGTTTTTAATAGCGGTTAACAAGCTCCCCAAAATCTACAGCCCAGATTACAAGCAACGATATTACAAACTGATTGACAACTTCGGAACCCATTACATCACAAAGGTGAATGAATAGAAAAAAAAACTTCATCAAA
>NW_018127950.1:709893-716982 GCF_001952655.1 Monopterus albus
TGACAGGTAAAGAATATTCTTCTCATTCAATTATCACATTTTCTACTTATTTGTGCTACTTAATGACTAGTTTTTGCTGCAGAAAAGCTCATGTGGCTCAGCTGTTGAAGCATCTCTCTTTTCTACAGGTTCACAGAAATAAAGGGGGGCCACACCACAGAGCCAGATCTTCTATTCTCTGCTGACAAAAATCCATCAGCCTACAAGGAGTGGCTGAACACACTGCCACAGAATCCAGACGTGGTCTCCTATTCACTGGACTCGCTGCATGAATTACTGCCTGTAAATACCTCTGTCAGGAAGAACATGCGCTTGGCCATCAGCCATTACATCCTGGAAAAAGGCCTGTGGAAGAACTGTAGTGAGCCCTGTCAGGCCGGCATCAAGAGCGACTCCAGAGATTCCTGCGTCTGCCAATGCCACAATGACCCTGCTGTAAACCAAGACTGCTGCCCAACGCGCAAGGGCATGGCACGGGTCATCGTAACTGTACAACGGGCCGAGGGACTGTGGGGAGACCACACCACACAGACTGATGGTTATGTAAAAGTGTTTTTCGACGGACTGATGGTCCAGCGTTCTCCTGTCATTTACAACAACAACAACCCACACTGGGCTGTGGTTGTCGACCTCGGCCCTCGGGATGTGTCCTCAGGACAAAGAGTGAGATTTGAAGTGTGGGATCAGGACAACGACTGGGATGACGACCTGTTGGGACAGTGTGAGCAAGATGTGTCTGCTGGAGTTAAGGAGGATATCTGTACTCTGCAGCATGGCCGGCTGTTCTACAAATGGGAGGTGAAATGTGCTCCGAGTCTGAGTGGAAGTTCCTGCACGGACTATAAACCTTCAGTCAAAGTCTGAAGAAGCTGTATGTGTCCCGTCATGCTCACCCTGTCCCAAAGGCTATGCTGAGAGAGATGGGTGTGTTTGTGGATGAGCCGAATCCATGGAGAAACCAGTCTTACTACAGAGATTCAAAATATGATATAACACCCATGCTTGCCTGTAATGAGGCTAATGTTCAAGGCATTAGCATCATTTTACAACATTCATGAGCTTAATCTAAGTGAAAGTTATCTATCACTTTTACCCCACATTAAATCTCTAGTGACGACAAAAGATCAGAAATACATCAGTTAGAAAATAATTGACAAAGTGCAAATCAATATTAGCAAAACATCCCTGATATCTTGTGTATATATAACAACCATGCTTGGCTGTACAGAGGCTGATATTGTCTAGTAAGAATCAGTACATTATTCAAATTAGGCAAATGGTTTTATCCTTAACTAATACTGAGAAGTGCATCACTTCACCACATGGTAGCACATCACAGAATTCTTATGTGTTGACAAAGCAGTTTCAATTCAGATATGAAAATTGTTCCTAAAACTTGGTATATTCAGGTTATTTTCAGTTTAAGTCGTTAATCATCCATCCATCCATCCATCCATTTTCCTCCGCTTATCCGGGACCGGGTCGCGGGGTCAGCAGTCTAAGCAAAGATGCCCAGACTTCCCTCTCTCCAGAACTCTTAATGACTTACTAAGTATCAAGTAAGTCATTAACCAAAGTTTTAATTTACAGTTGCACAGTTTATAACTTCTGTTTGCTGAATGATTTGTTTTTGACAGCAAAGTGTTGTTAAATCTAGGCTCACAGAAATCATCAGGAGCAAGATTTAGATGACTGTTGTATTGTTATTAATGTAGAAACATTTAAAATATGAACAAAAGCAGTGACAGACAAGATCGTTTTGTCCTGTTCATATATCTGCATATTTGTATCATATGTGTTCTATTGTAGATGTTGTTTTTCACAACATAGCAAAGCATATCCGGTAGATGATCCAAAGTTTTATTCATTATGTACAACATATGTACTAGTGTATTTTAATCACAGTATAATTTTGTGTATTTATATTACATGGCTGTTTATCCACAATAAAAGCAACTGTCTGTAGTATTTCATGCTTCATTGTATTAGTTTTATTTTAGATTTGAATGTTGGTGTTCTTTTTGTCTTCAGCTGTGTTGCCTTCATGAGAAAGGAAGTGGTAAGACTTCCTGTGTACAAATGAGGCTTTGCTTACGCAATTAAAGAGAGCGATGAACTCACGTAAACATTACACAGAAGCATCTATTCAGCATCATGTGACAAATATAATTTATTGTCAAGGTTTCATTTTAACATTACTTTAAAAACAGACAATTTTCTTGCATTTATATATTTTGTGTTCACCATCAACTTTTCAGCATTGACAGAATAAGAACGGTGGAGCACGGCAGGTTTTGGATGACAAGACAGGCTTGAGTAACAAATGTCTCCTTACAGACAAAGACATTCAAAAGATAAAAACAAACAAGACAATGGGACAAAATGGAGAGACACATACAAAAAGAACAGAGCACATTATGGAAATGATCCACTGGAAGAAGTCCAAGTCATTTGAATTAGCCTGGTTAAAGACAATGAGGACATGGGGCAGAAACACAAAGACACTGAATCAGTAAAAGATTGGATGAGAACAAACACGAGATTTTGCACAGTAGCAGTGAAACCATACAATATCATACAAAAATGTCCAACAAATCAGTTTTATATTAAATGTAAAATTCAAATGGTCTTTTTTAAATACAAAATAACAGATATGTCAAGCTGATTTTCTCAAAAAATGAAAGAACCTGCTTCACCCATGTAGTGAATTTTTTACAAATAGTTGTGTGCTTTAGATGGCCCTTCATGCACCGAGTGTAAATCTTCCTTCACTCTCACCTTTGTATCCCTTTCCCAGGGCACCGTTCGCTCCACCGTATTTTCCACCCTGCTCCCCTGTGAAAGGATCAAGCCAGTTCTATGTCATGAATGTGGCCCAAAGGAGGCAGCAGCAGTAAGACAAAAAGGCTTGATAGGTAGGTTGAACTTTGCAAAAAAGAGCTTCTGACTTTTATTAGTAGACTCAGCCAACTCACTCTGTGGGCTCCATATCCTTGAGTGGACACTAATCTATAATACATGTTAGTGTATTTTTTATGCACAAGCAGTAAAAGTATATATTCAGAGCACATAAACAGCACAATTGGCTGTTCAGAGTTCATGGTTCTAAAATAACTTTACATACTTTGTTTGACTCCGAAAAATGTGTTTGTTTGAAAGCGTAGCAACAGTTAAGTACATACAATCACACACTAATAATGTGTTAAAGCTATTTCACAGCTCGGCAAAAGCTCACCAAAGAGAGTAGCAACTGATAATGAATGAGGAAGTCTGAGGTTTTATTGCTTACCCAAGGCATCTTGAGTCACCCCTAGCTGTGCACCGTAACCTTATCAAACACATGCAAACGAATTTACACTTACACAATGACAAATACACAAAATACATTTATCTTATGACCTGGTGGTGTCTGGACTTCAGAAGCTAGCAGGAGAAATGTGCTGCTGAGGGCGATCCATAAAATTTAAAATCTTGATTTTGTACAACATACTGATACTAAAAATATTTATTGTTCTCATTCTCATGCAACACTTCTGTGAACTGAACTATTATGCACTGCTGTGACAAAAAGACACACAACAAAGGATGTGTGCTTCTCTGAGTGAGAGAATGTGTAAATTCACCTGTTTGCCGAGCTCCATATCCTGCACCAGCTTCTGAAACAACACAAAACAAGTAGGTAGTTGGACTTCAACAGGGGTAACAGTGAAGAATTAGACAGAAGTATTGCACTGAGCTATAATCACACACAGCACAACATCACCTTCATGTAGATGGGGAGTCTACTATCTCTGCTTACTGTTAATTCATAACAGTTGTAAAATGTATGAAAAACTACTCTTTTGCTTAATGTTTCCCTTCTTATCTCATTTTAGTATTGTTCAGTTTTTACTCGTATCTGTTTGACTCAGGGCTTCAATCTCTGTTAGGACTTATCTGGTTAAATGAAAACTAGTCAACTCCCCCTCAGTACTTTTTCCATCGCCCAATTTGTCACACTCAGTCACTCATTCTCACCATAATTGTTGGTGGTTTTGGCACCTTCAGCACCAATACTGAGCTGCTGAGCAGCATACGGGTATCCACCCTCACCTGAAAGGATGAGATGTACGTTAAATGTGCTAAAACATCAGTGGCGTTCTGGCAGCTGTCATGCTATGGCAAACAAATAGGGTGGGTGGGCTTATTGTAGCAAAATGAGAATGCTGTACATTTTTGTGTGTTTTTCTTTGGGTTTACTTCTTTAAACCAATGAGGGCCTAAATCTGGGGGGTTTGATTTCATTTATTGTACTGCATAGCACCGTGAAACTGTGACTGAATAACATACCAGTGAAGTAACTTGACTTAAAGCTACAGTTTGAAACTTTTTTCAAATATATTCATTGTAGTAATCTGCTCCAAAGCTAGTCTTAATGTGGAGAGGTGGTGTCGAAGCCTTCTGTGACCCAAACTCTTTGAACAGCACTGGCAGCAGTGCTAAGACATTAGCTTCTAAAAGGTTTTGAGTGGGACTGACCTCTAACCAATCAGAGATTTTCAATTATTTCTGCATGATCACTAAGTTTTGTTGCATTCTCATTTACTGTAATTTCATAACAACAAATATCTGAAGAGCGTGACAGAGCATAGTAGAGCAGGGAGAGGGAGTGCTGGGTGGAGCAGAATGGAGTGATGTGGTGTTTCATGCTAGTGCTACCTCAAGTTACATACTGTAGCTTTAATTTCAGCTTTAGAATCTCATATAAAGTGTTCTGATAGATGAAGCAAAAGAGGGAAATGTGTTATTTCTATGTAACGAGACACCTCTCAGCCAACTCTTGGCAAAAAAGCAAAGCTATTGTTTTAAGCCGAACTGACTCTTGACTCCAACTTTGTTCAGTTGGACACCTTTGTATTTTCACTGGACATGATAGAACTTCTTCATGATAGAACTTCTTACTGTGTACATAAGTTTGAGTTAACTTGCTACAGTGTGTAATATAAATGTACTGTATTTTACAAAATTTATAGTTACAAATGAAGTTGACCTGACACTGATGTGCAGCTCCTACCTTCCAGTCCAGCTGGAATCACTGGAGCACCACCATAAGGAACCTGAGCGCCTCCTCCTACTGCAGGAAAAACAAAAGCTGATAGTCAAACTGGCTTGTATTTCTTCTCTTTTCTCACACTTTTAAACGTTTGGGCTATCATTCAGTATTGTGCTAGCTACTGCTTCTGTTCTGACTCATGCATGGAAAGCCACATTGACAGAAGCTTTGACTAATAGTGTGACAGAAGGATGAGGTCATGTCAATGCCTCTCACCATATCTACCACCGGTTGAGTCCAGTCCCACACCAAGTGCTCCTGAAAGAGAACAAGAGGGGCTTCACTGACAAGCTGTCAAACATCAGGGAAAATATATTCAGACAGACCTCTTGTCGGTGAATTGGAGGTTCATTTCCCTCCATGTGTTTATTGGTTTCTCAAAAAGTAACAGCATTGGCTCAAATGCTGAAGTAGAGAGTACTTTCAATTGTCAGGTGTAGTTTTTATGCTGCATTTATTGTCTGATTGGAACTATTCTACCTTTTAATAGAGTATCAACTCATAAGTTACTATAAACCAACTTAAACTATTACAGATCCTACATAGTGTCCTCTCTGATGCTCCTCTACCCTTAAATGTCTTACCATACGCCCCCTGGGCTTGTCCAGCATAGCCTCCTGTACTGAGAGCTTTAAAAAAAAATCAGAAAAATATAAATGTGAAGGTCAGACACAGTTTTTTCATTAACTGATTCACATGCGAAGAACAAACGGAAAAGCATCTACAGGAGCAGAAACCCAAACCACAAGTGGTCAGCTTCTATACATGAGAGGCAATAGCTACACCCAGTGGATGACACTGGACATGTTCAGCAGAGGAGGAGCCCCTTGTATTCTCAGATGTTGGCGGTTAAGCATCTACGGGTTAGTGCTATCGCCTGTTGTGTGTTTCAGCAGGTTATATCACCTCAAAATTATTACCTTCGCTCTTCCCTGCTTTGTTCTCAACACCACCAGCTAACTCTGCGGGGTAAACAAGCCCTGAAACATAATTTTAATTAGCACTAGGATTATGTCAGTGAACCTTCGACTCTTTAAACAGACTGAGTTCCCCTTTTCCTCCCATTTTTTTTAAGACAGCACTCACCCGCTCCATAACCATCAGTATAGCCATTCCCATAACCTGTGGAGAGAAGGGGCTATATGTTACTATACGTTACTTATGCATGCCTGCCCAGATAATGCTGTTGTACCAGCATTTCCACCCACAGAGAGGACAGAGCAAACACAGTCACTAAACACTCACAATTTGACTGGTGGGATTTCAATTTTTCGGTGCATGTACTCATAAGGTGCCACTTACCGAAACCATTGCCTGCTAGAGCACCCAGGTATCCTGTTGCTCCGTCACCATAGCCTGTGAAAAAAACACATTCAAAACATACTGTTGTGGATATACTATCACTAGTTGTTTAATTTGTTTAACAGAAGATATCCATATTCAGCCTGGAGGTGGAGGAAAGGATGCAAATAGAGACAGATGGACAAATTATGCACAGCTTCACCAACTGACTTCCACATTATGCCTTGGGTATACTCACCTTGTCCAAGTGCAGCAGCAGGACCTAAGGTTTATTTTAGAGAGTTGGGAGTTAGAACACAGTGCAAAGCAGAAAATGGGTGCATAAATCCCTTCAGTCACAACCAAGCAGCAGCCTCCGAGGCTGAGAAACAAAGCCAATGCGCTGCCAATGACGTGCCAAAACCTGCAGTTCCTCAAAGGCCGCTTGAGGCCGCCTCAAAAAGGGAGTCAATCCCCATAGACTCTCATGTTAAATTGTCCAATTTTACAGCAAAAATAAACATGTTTACAGCCTGGTACAAAGGACAGTTTTGGTCTCTATAACTAAATTCCCCTTCCATGACAACTGTGTGGGGGTGAATTTTTTTTATCCTGCCCATTTAAATGATATTGAGACTAAAATTTATACATTTAATTAAGGGCATGGCCACTTTGAGTGACAGGCAGGAAGGATCAGCCATAGGAGGCATGGCCAT
>NW_018127950.1:717001-720658 GCF_001952655.1 Monopterus albus
TCTAGAGAGCTCCACTCACACGTCACCTCTTTATTTTTGGGTTAGGCTTAGCAGGCAGGGTGACGCGCTACCAATATGGTGACAGCCAGACATGAGCTTCAAAAACGCTCTTCAGAAAACCTATGGGTGACATCACAGCCCCATCACAGTGGGTTTGTCCAGTTTTTATTTACTGTCATTAGTCACAACAGAGAACAAAGAAGGAAAATACCTCCATGTTTGCCAGCTGCACCACCCAGGTATGCTCCCTGTCCCAGACCTGTGGGGAGTGAATGGAACAGCTTTACCACAAATAAAGTAAACATATATCAACATGTACATTAAGTGCTTTTGTTGTATAAAGTGTTAGTGCCCAACATTACCTGGTCCATAAGCCCCAGGGCCCAGGCTTGCTCCCAAATAAGTTCCTGCTCCACCAATATAACCTGTGGAGAAAGTCAGCACAAGCTAAGCAAAAGCTTATTTATGGGGCTGGTGAGACATGATCCCTGACTTTACTCTCTGCCACCATTTATACAGAAAACTGTGTCAGTTGTTCGGTTTTTGATTGAAAGTAAATTTGAATCCAACAGAAACAAACCCAGATTCACTATAAAGCCAAATATCACAAACAGGTTTAGCTCGGAATCACTGTCAATACTTATATATGATTAATATAGTTTCCATTTATGAGAAATACAGTAAGTGTTTGACATCACATCTAGTGTGCCAAAGGTGCTTTCTGTCATGACCATCAGTAGCTAACCTTTTAGTTTCATGCCCCTCTACTGAGGCAATGCCTAAACCATGGGTTCCACCTGAACCAGAGATCAGGGGTCCATACCTTGTACTTGAGGATTTAGAGAACTATGACTACAGTTTTCTACAACAGTCCCATGGACTCTAAACCCATTTGTGATCTTTTACACCCTGCCTGTCTGCTGCAGCCCCAACTTTGTGAAAAAGAGAATATATTGTTTCTGGCATCCTGAGTTTGTGAACGAGGTAGTGGATAGGTTCTCTCTCCTTGTGTGCAGAAAAATAGTTTCTGGTGTCCCAACTTTGTGGAAAAGAGAATATATTGCTTCTGGCATCCTGAGTTTGTGAATGAGGCAGTGGATAGGTTCTCTCTCCTTGTGTGCCTGCAGTTGCATGTCCAAGATATTTGCTGCCTTTTCCAACATAAGGTTTAGACACTACACTTCCCAGTACATCTGACAGATCACTAGTGGGTTCACCATTCTGGGCTTGCCAATTTTGCTGAACAAATGAATCATATTCTCTTGCACTAAGCACCTGAGAGGAAGCAGAGCTCAGGTTTCTGATGTCTTTTTCAAGGGGCAGTTCCCTTCTAACACCTCCATCTGTCAATGTGGCTCCATGGTTTTTCTTTTCAAGAGCGTGGGTACATAGCTTTCTCCTCCTTGTGGTTGTGAAACAACCAGGTCAAGATTTTTACTCTTTTTATCAAGAGGTGTTGTAGATCTGAGTCTTAATGACTTAACTTCTGAATCAAGACTTTTGACCTCTATTCTTGCTTGTAACTGAAGTGTAGTATGGCCAAGAGTACTGCTTCTTCCCATTGGCATTTCAGGTCCGAGACTTCTGTCTCTGTTTTTGTACAAGAAACCAAGTGCTCTGTTCATTTCCCTCTTCAGATCTTGAACAGCTTGGCCCAGAGTGGCCAGCTCAGGTCCACCCAAATCTCCTGCAGACACACCTGGCAGAGAAACATGAGCATGCATTCATGACTTCTTTGTGGCTCAGAGACAAAAGAGTTTCTTCGAGAGTGCACACTCCAGTGGCCAGTGACAAAAATATTACTATTCTGTATTTCAATTCAAAGACAAGTCTGAAGTTAATGCAGAATAACTCATCATCCATAAAATAATCAGTACTCAAATGGAGGTAATTCAAGATTAAATTGTGGCAGGATAAAAACCATTAAGGCCTAAAATTAGCCCAGGACAGAGTCATCAAAGAGACAAAGTACAACTGAAGCCACACTTTGGAAGGACACACAGTGTTTTGCCAAAGCAACAGCATGCTTGCATAAAATATGACTTGAAAACAAACTGTTGCCATCCCAAATTTTTTGAAATGCCATAAAACTCAGCAGTGTTACAGCACAACACAAAAACACCACCTGACTCAGACAGCATCAGTGTGTGTCAAACTTACAGTACACAGCAGAGGTTTTGAAAAGCAGACTGAAATAATTCCACTTTTACAACCAGCTTCACTCATCATGCACATGCAAACTATAATCTAATTATACGATGATACTATAATCTTTTGTACGATGACAAACACAGTCAAACATCAGCATCAATCTCACCTTTGCACACAAATAGAACAGAGGAGCTGATGGTAATATGACATTAGACAATATGATTTCATGCAAACAAAAGCAAACATCAGTGAAGACAGCTTTAAAGAGGTAACACATGAATTCAGCACAGAACAAAGTACAAACACCACAGGCGACGTGGGTGAAGGTTTGATTATGTTTTTGTTTCTTCGTCCTCTATCCCGTGGAAAACCCAAATCTGAATTCCTAATAACAGCAGATAAGGGGACTGTCATAATTTCACTTGCTAACATGCTAACTGACATAAAGCCCCAGACCAACACTAAAGCCAGACGGGCCTGCAGTCTTCACAGTTGTATAAAAAGATGTGACAACGGAGGATATGATAAATTAAAAGGTTCAGCGGAACAGCACAAATGCTGGATGTGGTTTTGCAACATAGTGCGATAATAAATAATCGGATTATCACGATCTCTTCTGTGTAACCAAACACATGACTGAGCGCATAAGTGCGAGTCTGTGGCAAGACCATCAAGAAAATCCCCTCCAGCATACAAATTCAGAAACTGAAAGAAAGTAATAAGTCCTGAGGCGATTCATCATTTACCTTGTCGGGCTCCAGGGTAGCCAGTGCCAGCTAAAGCCCCATACCCTGGCAAGAAAAAACAAAGTCAAGTTCAGAGGACATGGAACAAATCTTTAAATCTAACAAGCACTCTGAATGCATCACCAATGCCCTAGGTGTTTCTCAGCTCTACAAGGACAGTTCATTTGCTGAGATGCAATCTGCTCTATACATCATGTTCACGTGTGACAGAGTGAGATTTATCAAACAGGCACAAGGTTTATAAAGAGCATAATTCATTCTGTATGCTGTTGCATGAGCATAAAACACAAGAAAATCAAGGAATAAACAATATAATTATTTACCTGGCAGACTGCCAAGGCCAGCGCCATAACCTGGAAAGTTACCAAAAAGAAAAAGAAAAGGTTAAGTTAAACAACAAAAAACTGTCATTAATTATCAAGAGTTTAACATTCAAAAGCTCCACTAATATACATAATCAAGATTGTGTGGATGTGGTTTGATCAAATTTGATTATGTCAGCTGACAACATCGAGAAACAGCCGTAAAACTGTCATAAGATTTTGATTCTAATTTTGCTAACTCTCACTGGTGAAAGGAAATACATTGCCTCTTTCAAACCGAGCTCTGCCTTCAAAAAAACAAAACAAAAAAACATACATGCTGACATCTCTAACTGTGCTGTCCTGATGGTGATTTTTAAGTTTTGTAACTGGTAGATGACATCGTCATTCCAGTCTTACCACGTTTTGCTCCCTGGCCCAAACCCAGTCCTAGTCCA
>NW_018127950.1:720672-774305 GCF_001952655.1 Monopterus albus
GCATTCCTGTGCCCAGACTGGCACCTGCAATCACAAGAAAAATATCTAGTTATTGAACACAGCAATAATCCACAACAGGCATCAAAGGAAGGTATGGGCTGTAAGGGTTTCACTGTCATACCATAGGGTCCCTGGATGCCATATCCACCTTGCTTCAGTCCTGCTTTAGCACCTAAACCAAGAGCTCTGTAACCACCTGTGAAAACAACGAAAGAAACACAGTTCCCATTTTGTTGAACCGGCCAACAAGTATCATTCATGTGGACCTTAAATAAACAGACTGTTTCTCTGCTGTGGAACTGGAGGTCAGAGGTTTTTGGAAGAAACCTCAAAGGATAGGAAAAACTAATTTTTTCTTTGCAGAACAATAATATCATGAAATGATAATTTAAAAAAGTTTTGTATATAAAATACTGTCTTTTGCCACTTTGCAAACACATGTACAGTACCTCTCTTTGTTCTCTTATTGTATTTTTGCTTTGCCTCTGAGAAGTAACTGGAATCACACGCTTACCAATGCTGCAACCTGTATTATACACAATAAAGATTTGTCCTTAAGACAACTCACCAACACCAAGCTGAGCCCCTGGATAACGTCCAACTAAGTTAAAAAAAAAGAAAAAGGAAAACAAGAAGAAAAAATACAAACATGACTTATCTGAAGTGAGCGATAGAAGGACATTAAGTGCACAGAAAGCTAAACAGACTTAAACATACTTCCAGTCTTCATTGCTTTGGTGCCATACCGGGTCCCCAGTGCTCCAAGGGCACCTGTAACTGTGACAAAGTAGAAAGAGAAGCAGTCAACACATTTACCTTAATTAGAGTTTTGAGGTGTTTAAACTTTATGAGTATGTTGCTTCATATTTCTACTTCGTACATTTCAAACAAAAATGTTGTATTTTTTGCTCCATTTGTCAGACATAGTTACTTCATATATTTGGATTTTACATTAATATGTTATCAGTTTATAAAATATAACGTGTTGATACAGATTAAGCTACCACAAAGGCCATAAACTAGGTAGCTTCACCTCCTTACAATGTGAAACTGCTATGTAAACATTAACATATCTCTTATATCGTATACACTGAATAATATGTATAATAATGTTAAAACAGAGACCCCTCTCATTCTGCAGTATTACAAGTCATTCATTTTTTTCAGTACATTTTCTTGACAATACTTTTACTTACATGGACACATAACTTTTCTTTGTAATAAGTTATTTTTTATATTGTATTATTTCTACTTTTACTTAACTAAAAATTCTGAATATGTTTTTCACCCCTGAAAAAATAGTGGAAGACGTTTTACTACACTATTTAATGACCATTAGTCCTACGTTCAAGAGATATGCATTCACCTTACATTCATTATACAGGTCACGTGTCAGGCAAAATTCTGTATGACACTTTTAAAGTCATATCTAACATGTCATTTGATCCTCAGGATATATTTCTGACACCTGTAAATGCAGCAACATCCAAGTCACTTACAGTAGAGCACATCTATACAGTATATGATGAATGCACTCTGAAGTCACACTGCTGTAAATCTGTCCATTCTACAAATCAGTCAAAGAAGGTAATAATGTCCATCGCTTTGTGGCATTAGTGTTTCATTATACATATTTGGACTTTCATCATTAGTAAACTGATTGGTGTTAATGCATGCTAAGAACATCACTGACCTCCAGGTCTTACCCCAACACCAGCGCCTGAAGAAAAAACAAAACACAGACAGGGAGAGGAGAGACACATTAGTACATTTCACATGTAAGTAAAATTCCTTTATTTGAGGTTCCTGCAGTTATTACTTTTACGAAGCCTTGGTCTGTGGCTATAAGCTAGAAAAACTCCATTAAGTTATCAGTGTTAGCTAATAGCGTTAGCCTAGCTAATCTAGCTAATGTTTCAAGCTAATCCAAAACTGACTTTTTGACCTTTGACCTGTAGGTAGTTAGCAGCCATATATGTCTGTGGTTAGCAGCCTGCTGACCTTCAAAAGTCATGAATTGTCATGAAGGGGAGAAAACCTGTGTTCTTCACTTCTGAAGAAAACCAAAAAATGTACATGCTTGAGAAAATTTTACCCATTTAAAAACTGCATGACAAACCTCTGGTTGACAGCACTCTACCCCAGGACACACTTTGGGGTTTAACTCCTGAAAAGTTGAAAACATCATGACCTTAAAGCTGGTGGTGGTTTGCTTTTCACAATTATTAAACAAAAAAGGCTAGAATAAATAAACACATACAAAATATTGTTTGTTACAGTAGAAAGTAAACAGAATTAAATTTGTAGTACACAAAAACAAACTGCAGTATATAAACAATATACACAGTATATAAATATATGTAAACCCTCCATCTTCTGTGTGAAAATGTGCACATAATAAAGCATGCATGACGCACAGTTACTATAAAATACAAGGCTGACAAGTCAAGTACAACTTTCCACAAAATTTTGTATTTTGCAGGAATAGAAGATAAACAGTAGTGTAAATCAGTCCAAACAGCGACTGCTGTCTTCTGCATTGATGTTCTGGCTAACTGAGGTCTCTCAGGATGTCATACGAGCTATTTAGACTGGTAAACTGTACTCTGAAGCCTTTACCATCACCTCTTTGCTATCATTATTAAAGTAAAGCCTTAGAGAAGAGAGGATAGAGAGACAGAAAGACAAAAATGAGTGACTGTGTAGAGCCTGTTAGTCATTCTCACAACTAATCATCAAATTCTGCCTGCCTCTGCCACCTTTTCATCGTGTCCTTTGATTCAAAGAAATTAGATAACAAAAACCCACAGTGACGGTGGAGCCCGCAGTCAAAGTCTAGTGCGTTTTTCTCCCTCAGTCTCACAGACATGATATTTAACAAGTATGTGCAAGTGAGTCACTGAGGTGCTCAGCCATCAGAGCTTTGGCACGATGAAATCATACTTCTTTTGTCATAAGCTCTTTGATCTAATCAGTTTTCCAGTCAAAGTTACAAAACAACTTATCATGACAATACGGGTATAAAACACAATGATGGCTACATGCAAATACAAAATTACCAAAAATTATAGTAGGTTTGTGTATCATTAACCTGACTCTTAGCTTTTTGCTCAGTCAGTCAAGTATTGTAGCAATATTGTATTTTAAGGCAGTGATTGTATATATATACATACATATATATATAAACACATACCTACATTTCTCTCACACAAAGGTGTGATTATTTTCCATCTATCAAATCAGATAAAACCAGATCATTTGCAAGTACATGAAAGTTCTGTTGTAATTTGCATTAGATGCCAGTAGAGTAATTAACAACATAAGATAATATTTTTTGTGATGATCTAGTTCTAAAGCTGAAAATGAATCAAATCTGTTAAAGACAAAATCATTACAGTCATTACAAATTTGACCAAAACTTAAAAAAAACTATTCATAAAATATGATTTGCTTTGATATAAAACCCGTGTTATGTCTGTATTTATGTAATGTCATGATTTTCTTACCTCCTTGCAAAGTTTGCTGAGCCAGCCAGAGAACCACCGAGGTCTGGAGAAGAGCTCGAACCAGCATGATGGAGAGTGAGGGCAAAAAAAAAGTAAGCAGCACTGACAGAGAGCAGGAAGAGCAACGGACAGACAAGGTAAAGCACCACAGCCCTCAATGTCCTTTATATTATCCCTGATACACTCCCACTGACCAGCCTTCTAAAGACACACACACTGGTCCTATTGAACAAAGCCAAAGGCTCATTGAGATTCATTTCCATTAGTTGTGACATCTCTCTCTGACACACACACACGCACAGCAACTGAGATTTTATGTTTTTTCCAGCACCTAAAAATTCATACCCTGTGTTAACTGTCACTGTGCTTGGCATGTAGTACACAGACAATACGAGTGAGTGTGGTGTACAGTATGAGTAATACAGAATAGCACACTGTAGATTTCTATGTGATGTTGAACAGAGCAGTAGTAACTGGTTAAGGTTAGGCTAAGGCTGGGGTCACGAGACATGACGGTTAGGGTGAAAGTTAAATTCAGTTTAATGAAAGAGGAATCACATATCTATGGGGAAAACAAACCTTTTCCCCCAGAATCTACTCTTAACAATAATCGTATAAGCATCAGCAGTCGGCAGCTCTATAAAGTAAAATAATCCCCTGTGAACAATCTCACATTTAGAGGCACAAACACACCGAGACAAATGATCACTGAATAGCCTCACAGAAATAATATAAATACAGGGTCCTCACCCTTGCGCAAAAGGAAAATGAGGATACCTCTCAGCTCTCTCAAAAAAAAGGTTTTGACAGATGGGATGAAGTCAAACAAACTCACCTGTGTCAGACATGTCTTCGCTGTGTTTTGTTAGCTGTAAGCATTACATCCCCTAAAAGCAAGAAGGGAGAACGAATGAAGACATGCAAAGAGAATCTATTTAAGTAGCATAAATACCCTGGTGAACCATGAAAAGTGTAGAATAAACACTATGAATTTATGTCTACTTGAGCCAGGAACCTTATAATTTAATAAATAACATGCACCAACAAATGTTTAAATGTGGAATCACACAAGCAGACACACTGCTGTACAACCCTCAAGACTGACACCTCCATTAATGCTTCATTTTCAAGGGGTTTCCATAGGTTTCTACAGAAGATAATTGTAATCTCACTTACAGTAAAACAGGTTGCCATCTGCCTCTGGGCTCTGTGTGTTGCTACAGTCTGTTGAGACTGTGTACAAGAAGCATTAGCCCATGGTGGTGTCAACACCAGGATCATCTTCATATCCTATAGTGTGGGAGGCCCCTTGTCTAACAGCCATTTCTGTAATGTTTAAGTTTAGGTCTTTACCTCAGACACAGCATCACTCAATGCAAACATCTGGCTGGAGAGGCACATGGTTATGCTTTGAAAGAAGCCTGTTGTTTTTATGCCACCAGAGGAAAACTCAAAGTCACATGTGCAGACCACCACGTCGTCTTCCATGGTGGTACCTTAGCATAAGACAATAACATAGCCCACTTCTGACTCATGACTCCTTCAACCATGATTCACCTGTAAACATTTATCTGTCTGCATGTTTCAGAGGTCCCATAAAAAACATAAGATCCATATGGATAGTGTAAATTATCAAGAAGATATGTCAACGCTTTCAAGAGAAAAGCCGGTGGTTGTCAGAGTAAGACAGAGCTGGCTCATTTACCCAGAGAACAGGGAGAGCAATGTCTGCAGAGACACCTGTACAGCAGTTTCATTGCGGCCTGTCATACTGGAATCACTTTGAGTTGATGCACTTATAAAAATTACATTCTGTGGTTGTTATTTTTATCTGTGAAAAGAAGAAAAGAAGAGAACAAAAACCTCTAAACAAGTTTTAAACTTGACTTACTGATATACTGTGCATACAGTATGTCTGCTAACCTTAGCGTAGTGGTGGTACATGCTAGCCAAGGAAAAATGATTCCACACAAAATGTAGAATTTGTGTAAATGTTTTCAAATAGCCCATGCAAATCAAGCCTATTTTGATAAGATAAGATTCTTTATTATCATTGCATATTGAGATACAACAGAACTCGGTTCAGGAGCGATCCACTGCACACAGCAGCATATATAAAATATAACTAGGCCTTCTTGACCAGGTGTGACATGCTCAGGCTTCAGATAAGGTCCTCGGATACATGGACTCCAAGGAACCTGCTCCACCAACTCCCCATTGATACAGAGTCCAAGATGGTGTGTTTGTTTTTTAGTTTCTGAAGTCAACGATTTTTTTTCCCCTTTCCTTTTTGTATTGAGGTTCGGGTCATTATCCATAGAACCATGCAGACCCATTTATTACCCATTATGGTTGTGTCATCTGCTAAGGTGTTGGAGTTTCCTTGGTGGGTGAGAGCTACTGTACAGTATGTGGAACGCCACTGAGTATGCGTCATTTGCGGATCTGCTGATCTTGCAGGCAAACTGGTGTTGGCTGAGATCAGAGGGGATGCAAACCTTGATGTGGTCTAGCGCCAGTCTCTCGAAACACTTTATGATGGTGTGAGAGCAACCGGCCAGTCATTCAGGCTTGTGACTGGTGAGGCCTTGGGTACAGAGATAATAGTGGCAGTTTTTGGACAGACAGGGACTGTGGCTTGTTGTACCGAGCAGTTAAAAATGGTTGTGAACACTGCAGCAAGCTAGTCGGATCATGCCTTCGGTGCAGTGCAGATGTAATTAATGTTAAGACTATAAGGTAAAACAGAATGGGCTTAGCATTAGATGCTGATTTTAGGTAACAAGGAAAATGTGCAGGACACACTGTTCAGATGTGAAACAAATTGGGGTAATTTTCCATTTAACTTTTAAGATGTGTAAGCTAAACAATATTTTTCACTTCTGACAAATATTGGAAAAATCTATATAGGCCCATTATACATTATATTGTTAACCTGGCACAAAGTTGTCAGTTTATGCTACATTGTGTTTGTCTAAAAACCTTGTGCCACCAATCTGCTGGGGACAAGGGAATCATTTTGATCTGTACTGTATATGCTACACTTAAAAAGCCACCTCTGCAAGACTGGTTATGATATACAGCTCACCAGATGCTGTTACATTGTACTCCACTGTTCCATTTTCATTCAAACAAACCAAAATGTTCCACAGAAAGTGTGAAACCACACATGAGCATATACACAGATTGGAACACAGTGGGCAGGAGCACAGTCAAAAAGTGAATGCTTCTGTACCAAAGGACCTGAACCTAAATTCCATGCAATTAACTTCTTTAATTACATCTATTAATTAATGTATTTACTTTATTACAAAAATATACAATACACAGAACTTCAAATATGAGGTATTTTAATTAGGAAGCTGGAAATCTGCAGAATATGTGCTCCTCAGCTAAAAATCTGATGGAAAACTGATGAGCTTGAACACCTTCACACATGGTAAAATGATCACTTTCACCCTAAGATACTTAAGTTTTAGACTCTGACAACTTTTTATTTTTTAAAATGGGGATTGGAACACTTGCACTTGTTAGAGGCCTTGTGCTCATCTTCTTCCAACTGGTCAGGCACTGTGAGCCACCTCCAGGGGTCATGTTATTAGTGTTCAGGTCCATGGAGCAAATCCAAATTGGGACCTACAGAGCGATCATGCTGAAACAAATCCTCACACATGTGTTTCAGCTGAACCTGTGTCTAGATGAGCAGGTTCTGTCAGACAATGTCAAGGACTAAAATCTGCTTACAGTAAATCAGTCTCTCAGCCAAAACACTTTGAACATGACATTTACTTCAGTCAAAGAGACAGGATATTACCATTATTCAAAATTCAAAACAGTTTGAACATGACATTTACTTCAGTCAGGGAGACAGGATATTACCATTATTCAAAATAACCTCGCAGGCAGAACCTAACATTGACTTTTTAGTCAACAGGAGTCAAGACTGTCATGAGGTGGAAGGTTTCACATGAAGATTTATTAATGCACAACTACCAGCAGTCAGTGGTACTGTGCATTTCCACTTGCATGTTGATTTGACAATTTAGGAATACCTCAAAGATGTCACATAAAATGTGTCAGCATCTTGCTGCGTCAGACTGTAAGTAAACATCCACTCTGCAAATAACAGACACTGAGCTCTCATTCCACCTAGTGTACAGAACTTTCCACTGTAGAGAAACACTAGCCCTTGCACTACTCCAAACGCCCCGCTGTCTCAGTCCGACTGGGATAATATTGATGGTGGATTCAAACTGCTCATGGTTTTCTCAGGTGTCTGCACACAGAGGGTCATAGGATCCCAGTCATACTCAGGCCATTACAGAAATAATTAGTCACTTACAGAAATAAGTCATTTCCTTCACCAGCTTAGCTCCTATTCTTCTGTCTTGTTTTGTACAGCTAGCATAGTTAGATGCTGACAACAGCTCAAATTAAAATAGCAGGATAGCAGAGAGGCACATCCAGATGTCACATTTTCACTTCATTTATCAGACAGCATGTAAAAATCTTAGTTAATGCACCTTTAAAAAAACTTAAAGGTCACATGCATTTCCTTGTTTTCTGACTTATCTACAATGTTACAACGGTGAATTATCATCTTAGACGTGAACTAAAGATCAAAAAATGAGGTGTACATATGTTCTAGCACTTCTATACAGAAGAAGCAACTCAGTTTATACATGTCTCGGAAACTCTCACTCACAAGACTTTTTTCTAACAATATAAAGTCTTATGTGACAATTTACAGACTTCTTTGAATGGTCATACTCTCCAGGCAGTTGCGCGTTCACGTGAGCTTGCCTGACATCCACTAGTGCCATTGTAAAAGCGGAATTTTTCGAATGCACATGGTTTCGTGGATATATTTTACATCCTGCTGCTGCACTGTGACCAGAGGATGTGGAGAAAAACTGGGCCTGAGGTTACTGCATGTCCAGGAATGTTCCTATACAGGGACTCGTTGTTTTACCTGACCAGGTCAAACCTACAAGCAGCCAGCCTGTGAAGCCCCCATGATGGTTAGTGATCAGCTCATCAACACTGGATTCCCCCAGAGCACAGTACCTGTTTGTTTTGACTGCTTGAGGCAAGTCTGTCAGCAGCATGTGATGTGTTGCTGGTTAACCAGCGGATTAACGATCCATGATGTTATTATCGGTGCTACACTACCTGTTGGAATTAATTTCACTACTTTGGGACTGTATGTGGTCGTGTGGGGGAAGACACAACAGCCACTGGTTGGATTTACTGACCTTGGAGCTACATGAAAGGGAGCAATGTTTCCACTACTCAGTGGGATTTAACAGTAAGTAAAAAAAAAAAAAAAAAAAAAAAACAATTCACAAACAATTCACGGTTTGAGGTATTGTCATTGTCGAAAACATAACTTATTTGTCAATGTTTTTTGACAAATAATCTGACAATGTTTTACCCAAGATTAAACATTAAACGGCTGGAAATGAACATGCCATGAGCTCTTTAAGTTTTCATATTCCATATCATAATCATCTGTCCTGCTGTATTCCAACACACATCAAATCAACTTTCTTCACTTTCAAATCCAGCTTCAAATTATGATAGCACATCTGTCTTCCTCCCACATTCGCATCTGGGCCACAAATCTAACCTGTCTGTGTTATTTCCAATGTGAGTTTTCAAATAATTTTCTATGATGTTATGTCTAGACAAAGCATAGCCACTGTCCATCACACATTAACACCTCAGTACTCTTCACTTTTCCAAAACTGAAGGTAGACTGAATAATAGAACTGGTAGCATTTGAAACCATGTTTCTATGCTATAAAGTCTCTGTCCAAACACAGTATGAATGAAGAGTTTAGATTTTGGCTGCTCTGAGGTGAATGCAGGAATACAATATGAGCCCAGCAGAGACAAAGCCACAGAGATTTACAAGGAAAGAGACAGTACTGTTACAACTGACGCAGGCTGCTTTCACCCTTATCCAACATCACAGACACTTACTGCATTGCACACAATCCACAGCTGTCTTTCTCTTGGCATGAAACATACACAGACTGGGGTGTGTGGGTGTTAGAGGACATTATGGAGGATAAACACCACTGAACTCAGTTCACACTTTCTGTTAAATTGTAAATCACAGTTTACCCTTATTTTATGATAATTTAAACAAACTGATTGTAAGAGAAGAGTCATGAAATGCAAATATGAACAGAAAATGCAAATGTATATTGACTTCATGATGTTGGAAGTCACAGTTTATCCACATATTTATTTAGCCATCACTCCTGTGCACTTTGCTGTGTCAAGTCTACACTGTTTCCTCTGGCTGCTGTGCATCTACAGACCCCACAGCCACTGACGGAGTCGCGCTTGTTCATCAGTTACACATAGAAAATCCTGTAGAATCAGTTAATTCTGTGAGCGGCTGTCTGTCATGTTCAACAACAGAGAGATGCTGAGGGAAAAGCTGGGTCCTGCTTACATGAATGTTATGATGGGTGGATGTTTTATGATCGACATCCACTAATCACAGCAGAAAAATAAAGAAAAACATAAGTTTGTCTCTAAAGTCACTCTAAAATTAAACTCCTTCTGATTCGTGTACCCTGTGACAAAGGATTACAGGTTGGGTCAGAGGTTAGGTGAAGCAACAGTGTTTTGTATAAGGGGGGCACAAGCAAAAAAAGGTCAGGACCCAGGAGACTTCATTTGCATGTTTATTTAAAAGTATTAGTAATTGGCTAAACAGTAAATTAAAATGACTCTTCATAATTAAATGACTGCAAAAATACAGTATGTATTATACATCGTAATGTGTTTCTACATTAGTCTACGCTGTAATTATTTTAAATGCCCCTGTATTGCAAAATGTTTTTTTCTGTTTTCATTCTAATTGAGTTTTTGCACAATGACATGTTAAAAGGGAGTTTCCACCTCACAAATGCAGACAATGGTGCCATGACCGAAACAACACTCTTGACTGTTCAGCGGACTGAAGTGTTGGTGGCAGCACAAGCTTATTGCACCTATGTATGTGTCTGCACGCTGAGTCCTCAGATGGAGCTGGTGGTGAACATCTGCCCACAATAACACAAGTGTTATGCGCTCAGACCGGCTGCTTGCATGACTGGCTGACATCACAGCTGGCTCCTGCTGCTGTTTGCACTGCAGCCCAAAGCTGCCCAGACTGAGACAACAAAGGCGTTACTAAAGTTATAGCAGAAAAATCAAGAATTAAGACTCAAAGGGAGAGCGCAGGGCCATAAATAATGAATTCTAACTTGAGGCACAGCCTTTTGAAATAATATTTCAAAGAAACTGCATAAAAATATTACTTTTGAATATCATTACATTTTTTTCATCTTTTAAAGTTCCAAAAACGCTTTCAGAGTTAACACTCCAGCCTGTGTGCGGGTAAATCAACCAAAATCCAAATGTATAGTATGACCCAATTTTGATATTAAAGGTTAAACTGGTGAACCAGCGACCACCGGTTGGATTTACCAACCTTGGAGCTACATGAGAGGGAGTGATGTTTCTACTACTCGGTGGGACTTAACGGCAAGTTAAAAAAAAAAAAAAACATGTTCTGTGTCTGTTAATGCCTTGTTTCTGTAACGTTACAGAGAATTGTTGTAAGGCTGGAGATGTTACTATGTTTGCTTTATGCCACTTAAAATATGGGGTTTCTCAATTACCTGCTTTGTTTAGAGTTTTACACATATACCGCTGTTTACCAATCTATGGAGGAGAAATTCATACTAATACATGCGTCGCGGTTTGTTGTGCTGTTCGCTTTCGACACAACACCGGCTGCAAGAGTTGTGTGCATTCACAAACTGTCCTCTCGTTTGAAGGAAGAGACTTTCTGGCTCTCTGGTTTTGAAACAATTACAAACTATTTGGAGTTATGACGGGTGCCAAGATAATCTAGAGGTACCCAAGATTAAACATTAAATGGCTGGAAACAAGCAAAATGAGCAGTCATGGGCACTTTAACACAAAGACCAGAGAACAGGAGTCTTAAAGGGGTATTTCAAGAGTTCATTTCAGCACTACTGCATCTGGTGGGCACTCCAGTTTTTCTTTACAGGTTTGGGACTCCATGATTTAAAAATTTCACCTCAGGATACCAGTGTTAATGTAATCTAAAGTCAAGACAGATCAGCTGTGGCCTACACAGAGCTGGCCCAAGGCATTAGTGAACTAGGTGCCTGCTTAGGGCTCCCATAGCCACCAGAGGGGTCCCAAGAGCATTCGAAATGTCCAACAGGAGAGCTTGTTTGTGCATATGTGCACTGTAATGGCCAACAGCTGCATTTTGATGCAAGTACAGTCTATCAGATCCTAATGGTAGGTTACATGAAAAAAAGCAAAAAAAAGTAATATCACAACAAAGGAAATTTCTTTGGAGCAGATAAAAGAAGAAGACAAAGGATGAGAAAATAAACATCAAGATAAAGGTATGTTTGTGTGACTAACTGCTAATTGTGTGCTGGTTTATTTTGCTGCTTTTCAGTACACCACTTAGTATTTAGCAGTTAGTACCACGCCTGTGAGTTTGCTGCTTTTTAAGATTACAAACCATAGAAAGGTAAAAATATGCCAGGTTGACAATAATATGATTTAAGAAACTGGCTACAGTTAATAAAATTGATAATGGGTGTGTTAGATTTACCTCAGGAGCCATCAATGAGGATTGATCAGCCTCCTGTGCTGATTTCAGTCATTAGTCAGTAATGCACCAACACACCTCCTCCTCTGCCCTCTCTGTCACATATTAGCCAGCCTTTGCACTTGCCCAAATATAAACTAAGCTTCTTGGCACAGGGACAAACTGCAGTGGGGAGGAGTCTGACACATTGAAGTTAGTTCAGGACAGACTGAAGGACAAACAAGCAGGAAGAAGACTCTACAGAAGAATAAGAGGATAATATACTATACAGTATTGGTACTGCCTGCCTGCCTGAGGAACAGTAGGTTTTCACCTGATTTTATAATTCTGTAGCTACAGGAGAGCTACCAGCACTCGTGACAGACAGCAACACTAGTAGGCCTGACCTCAGCCCTGTTGCAGATAGTTGTTTGTTTTGTAAGGGGACATGTAAAGGATCGTTTCTGCTAATAATCATAAATGTATAGGATTTTACACTGATTTATGTAGAAGTTCTCTTTTGTTTAGATTTGATTTATTTTAGTGTTGATTTGTTGGTTTCTGGCTCAGTGTAAAGCTTAGGTGCACTTGACATGAAACTAGGCTACATATAAGCAAAGCTGGGTCATTCTACTTGGACATGCCCATTACAACGCATTGTCAGACTTGTCACGATCCACACGTTGGTATGTGTATTCAGGTGGGATATTTCTAACCGTTTCTATACTTCCTGTGCAGATGTTTTATCAAACTTTCTTTCTTCTCGACCTCTACAGATGTCTCTGTCTCCAGCCACCTTGGCCGCGCGTCGGGTGTTTGCTGCTGCCGCTGCTTCAAGCCATGAAGGGGGAGGTCAGTGCATCTTTACCGACCTATCCAGCCAAATACAACCAAAATGTATACAAGCAACCAGATTCAATGCTTCCGCGTGCAACAGCTGAACAGTAACGAAAATGCCTGCAGAGCTGGCAGTCACGCTCGTTAACGAATCAGGAAGTGCGCTTTATTATTGATATGGAGGCTAGATAAGGCGCACCACAGCCTATAATTTGTTTCAGCATTGCTCCCATTCTTTGATTCAGTCACTTTAATTTGTTGTGTTTTCTGCAGCAAAGACGTGGAAAATACTGACCTTTATTTTGGCCTTACCGGGTGTCGGTGTCTGCATGGCCAATGCCTTCCTGAAGATGAAGGCACACTCGCATGAACAACCAGAGTTTGTGCCTTACACTCACCTGCGTATCCGCACCAAGGTGAGTCTTGCTTACACTCCTATACCTTTATGATTAGTGTGGGATAAATGTGCTTTACCACACTTATGCAGGCTTTACTAATATGCTGATGTGCCTCATTCCAATATGTTGGTGTGTTTCGTTCCAGAAATTTCCCTGGGGCGATGGAAACCACACCCTGTTCCACAATCCTCACACCAATCCTTTGCCTGATGGCTATGAGAGCTCCCATCACTGAGGGGATCACACGCATTTATCAGCTGTTTTGCTTCAATATACATGGGTTGATTATGGGCTACTGAGCAGAGGGTCCAAGTGGTGCACACAGACAGGAATAAAAACGACTTTGTGCTGGATTACAATGAGTCTTTTTTTATACATCTAAAGTACTGCTACATTTATGCAGTGTTCAAATTTTATATCAAAAGTTTTTCAGACAAGAGTGGTTTTACGTCTCTTTTCCGTTCGACCATACTGAGCTACAGTATTTCAAGTGTTGCAGTCTCTCGTGGTGTATTAATAGAAGCTGCCACTAAGGGGCGCTAAGCTACAAACTCAAATCTTGCACACAGGCTTAAATGAGCAAGTCTGGTAATATTTTGTTAACCCAAACCCGCTATAGGAAATTCCTCTGTGCCACTCAGCTCGACTGTTGCACAAAAAAATATAAAGCAAACAAATTAAAGGTTTGCATTTTCAGTGGGAATCAGTGGTGCTGACAGCCACAAATAAATATGGAACGCTGGACAGTACTGAGAGATGGTTTTGGTCTGGAGATGATGAGTACCCACCAAATTTTATAACAACAAATCCAATAGCTGTTTCACTCTTTGTTGTGTAATTGAAATGATATAAGCAACATACATCATCTTAGACCACTCAGTCAAATTGCTGTGTCCATTCTGTACACCAAGTCTCAAGAAACAAAAAAACAAAGGCAAAGTGATGTTCAAGCAATATATTCAGTGACAGAAATTCATATGGAACAAGTGAAACCTATACACCGTATACAGGCCATATTATTTCTATGTACAAAATAAACTCTGATAATCCCAGTACTTCTAGATAAATGACACATCAATTATAAACAACTGCTTAGCCTTTTTCCCCAAATTAAGAAAATGTTAAAATTAAAATTACAAATGTCAAGTTAATCCAACAAAGGTAAATTATAACAAAATGATGCCATGCTGTGGCAGTTCATGTCAATTTACATCCATGCTAAAAAAAAATTGTGCATCCAAATTATGACAATAAACAATCAGAAGTCAGTTCTGTTAGTGCTCAGGAAATTCATCAGAGATTACTCTGCACCTGTACTGTCCACTTGATAGTACAAGGGCAGGTTATAAAATTAATGGCAACTCTTCTAGAAGCTTAGATAATTCTCACTTAATTGTGCCCTCTGACTTCATGTCATTGGACTCCCCACTCAATACTTCCTATCTCAGCTCAAAGCTATTGTGGCCAGACTTAGCAGGTCCCGTTTCAGAGTCTCTGTACAGTCAGCCTCTCTGGCTAGTCTGTGAAGGCAATCACCAGCAAGGGAGAAGGATGAGAAGGGCTGAGAACAGTCCTGACAGCCCAGCAGCAGAGCCAGGCAGGCCCGACCCAGCGCTGGGTAGCCGTAGTGCTGGGAAAACCAGTATACCTGTGGGAGGAGAGCAGCCAGGGCCCCACCTCTGGCACCAGCTTCTGACTGACATAGCTTTGCTGATTTCAGCTGTGAATAACTTTTTATCAACCTCTTTGGTCTTAATGTCAACTCTTCTGAATTGAGTGATTTGTCCACCACTGAAGCACATCTCAGTTTGGAAACTGGAGTGGCACTTTTGATTGTCTTCTGGCCCAAAGCTGTATTAAGTCCTCTGTTGGACTTTTGAACTCTTCCGGCCAAACAGGATTTCTTATTATCTGTTTGTGTTAAGGACCTGTTTGGTTTCTTCATCTGTCCTGGTGAATTTTCTGTTTGCATTTTGGAACCAGTCAGGTCAAGCTCAGATGTTGGATTAGCCAGGGCCTCCTCAGCGGACTCGAGGCATTCTTGGTCTGTTTTAGATGCAGCCTTTTCAGCATCGTCCTCTATGGGAGCTGATGCAGCTCGACTAGCAGCCTTGATGGTGCAGGACAGGAGAAGAGACACACAGAGATCCTCCAGCTCTCTCTGCAGCTCAGTCACCAAAAATCTGCAGGCTCCAATCATCATCTGGCCTAAAGATGTTTTTTGGAAAGTTAAGTCTTCTGATGAATGTTCCTCCATCTCCTGTTGGCAGATACTCAGTCCTTCAAGGACCAAGGTATTTAAAATGTGACACTGTCCTTTATGCTCTCCATCTGTGAAGCGACACCCATGCAGATAATGCAGTACTGGTAGCAGCATTCCTGTGCTAACATCTTTGATGTGGATGGCCTCTTCTGATTTACCCTGAGCTTCTACAAATCTGCCTCTCAACAGAGCCCTGAAGTATTCAGAGGCGACTTTGTGTGTTCCCTCCACCCCGGCCACAGCCTCTCTGTTAGCTGGGACCTGAGTCCCGTTGTCCAGCAGCAAAACAAGATCAAAGTCTGAGACACTGTAAGGACAGAGGTCAACTAGGCGGGGCTTTTTTGAAGGAGGGGGCGAAACTCTGCCAGTTTTACTGACTGACTGTGTTGCAACTGGATGTACATGTTTCTTGTCGAGCTCAGTTTTAACGCTACGTGTCAGGGTGGACAGGCATTCAATCAGGAGAGAGAAGTACAGTGAGTGGAGCTGAGTGATCAGGCCTGAATGTGGTGAATTACACAAGTCAGAAAGCAACCTTCCACATTCCATGGGGTTATCTTCATCCACATCATTGTCATTACAGACAAGTGGCTGCAGAGCCAAGAGCAGCCCTCCGCTATCCAGAAGAAGTTTCTTCAACAGGGACTTGTTGCTGTTGGGAAAAAAGAAGCTTGATAAGGCTCATACATTGGCTTCAATATATGTATTCAGAAACCTTCACTTTTTGTAGAGTTTGTGTTGTGGGTTTAATTTTAAATGGATAAAACTGTCTTTTTTGTCCTGACATGCAGTGTTTTAGATGCTGAAAACATGAACTGGAGTATGGTGGACCTATCAGCAACTGCTGAGTTTTGTCAGGATTCAAATACAAAAAAATTTGCAGAAATCCAGTTTTTTATAGCAGAGAGACAATTTTCTAGCTTAGCCATTGATGAGGAGTCACCCAAACTTACTGAAACATATAACTGTATGTCGTTGGCATAACAGTGAAAGTTTAAACCAAAGTGATTTATAATACCAACAGGATATATGTAAATGGAAAAGAGCAGAGGTCCAAGAACTGACCCTTGGGGAACTCCATATTTCAGTTTAGAGGATGTCAAAACTGTGTTATTATATAAAACACACTGCATCCAGTTAGTTAGGTATGACCTCAGCCAGCATAATGGAAAACTGTTAACTCCAAAAGTCTTTTCCAATCAATCAAAAAGAATGGAATGGTCAATAGTATCAAAAGCAGCACTCAAATCAAGAGCAAATAATACAGATGTTTGTTATGAGTCCATATTCACCAATATGACTGCTATTGCACTTCTATTGTATTGTATTCTATAGTGCTATTTGCACTTCACGGCTCCCACGTAGCATATATTCTCTTTACATTATATTGTGTTCTTGTTGTGTTTTTGTTGTGCTTCTTTCACTTACTGCTTTAAAGTGCCTTAGATTTGTGTTACTGCCTATTTAGATTTGTGTTATTGCTCATCTACTTTATATTTCACTTGTATTTTGAAGGCAAAGTAAGCATTTCATTGTACAGGGAAGCACGTTTCCTAACTGTGCATATGACAAATGAACACTTTGACCTTTAAAGACATTCTCAGTGCAGTCTCAGTAGAATGGAAAGCACACAATGCAGATTGAAACATTTGCTGGGCAAATGTGCTGATAGCTGTGAACAAACAACTTTCTCCAGCACTTTAGAAAAGGGAATTAGAGATAGGCCGATAACTACTTAAAAGCTCCTTATCAAGATGAGGTTTCTTTAAGTCAGGCTTGATAACAGCAGCTTTAAAACTCAAAGGAACAATACCCATAACTAAAGACAAGTTTAGTATCTTTAATACAACAGGCTCAAAAAGTGTCCATAGATCTTTAACAATTTTAGCGGAAAATCGTTCAAAAATACCATTTGCAGCCTTACAACTAGCAACCAGCCTAGAAAGAGCAGTAGGAGATAATTAAACCTACGACACAATGAAGTCTGCAAAAAGTGAAGAGGTCTGAATACTTTCTGAAGCCACTGTATATATCAAGTGTGTGCACATTTCATCAATGGAAATCTGAGACTACCTTTGTAAAGACATAAACAAATACAAATAATCCTCTAAATACCATGTAAATATTTCTGGAAATGTTTGTTTTATCGGGCTCTCTCACAGGAATGGCAGAAAATGTCAAATGTAAATTGAAGACATAAAAATGAATTTTATCCAAGAATTTTTTTGATTAATTGTCATGATTTCTACACTCATCTAGTACTCACCTGCTGATTAACGGCAAAGATAGTGCACAATTCATCTTGTCTGACTCGGAGCCTGACAGCATCACATGGGTGAGAACCCCGGAGCCAAAACCAGACTCACACTGGACACGCAGATTATTGAGAAGTGCAACACCTACAAACATAGTCAGGACACAATTACGTATTAAATGCCTTTGTATAAAACAAAAATATTGTGTTCAGTTACATAAGAGCTAGTTCTTGAGCATCATGATTGTCAGAAGTAGGGATGCACAGCCCGGTAGTGACCTTATTTTCATTGCATCGAGTAGCTGTGTGACTGATCCATTTTAAATACAGTTTATTTCTCAAGGTCAGTATAGAACTCAGTGTTTCCACTATCAGTTGCAGTCATGGCGGTGAGCTGAGTTTTTAGTGGCGCAGCAGCTTGTCTTACATAAAAACAGCTGTAACAATTTCCACGCAGTCAAGTATACAGTAAATATGTATGAAAACTTTGTTCTCACTTGGACAGATACCCTGCGTTTATGTATCAGAACAGGAAAAGCTGAATAGGATCATCCCTAAAGAGTCTTTTCTGTGTTCTACATGTCATTTAGTGCCTATGCACTTACTGAACACATATTAAAATGTTTCATTTTTTCATTTTCTGATTGAAAATGTTTAACTTACCAAGTTGTTTAACTTTGGCTTTCACTCTGCCAGTCTGCCTCACTTCTCCCTCAAACCCTCCCTCTCTCTGGCAGAGAAGGTGATGAATCAGTGCTACAGAGCCAGTTCGAACCAGTGCCTGCAAACAGTTTGGGTTGCAGCTCAACCGGCAAAGCATACGGAAGCACCTGCTGCTGGGGTCCCGGTGCTGGGTGAGGTAGTAGAGCAAGCCAGACATGATGCCTGAACTGACCAGAGCAGCACTTGGGTCGGTGGCGTGGGAGAAACGTGACAGCAGCAGCAGGATGGGAGACTCAGGCGTCCAGGGTTCAGGGTGGTAAGGGTGGTGGTAAGCCATCGGGCGGGGCAGAGAGGGAGGGGTATCAATGGTCACCTTAGTCAAAAAAGAAAAAGCCTGCTGCCTCCTTTGGTGAGGGGATGAGAACTTGGATGGAAATACTGGAGTCTGGGCCATTTTAGTGGGAGAGGAGATACTAGAGGAAATGGGTTGGGTTTGGGGTATGAGTGCATGGCAAGGCTGAGGACTAGAGGGATCAGCGATTTTCCATGAAGATGACAACTGGGGCTGAGCTGAAGAGGACACAGGGGAAGGCTGAGCAGCCTTTTTAGAAACAGAAGAGGCAGCAGAATTGGATGAAAAAGAAGTTTTAAGAGATTTAGAATCGGGGTTTGGGGGTGAGGTTTGAGGGGATGAAGACGCCGTGATCTGAAGACTACCCCATTCCCTGTCAACACCAGAGGAATCCAGCAAGTCCCCCTCAGAAGAGATCAATCCCTCAGACACCAACCAGGACCTGAAGAGTGAGAGAGAGCAATAAAAACATGCACAGAGATTGGTAGAATAATACATAAAGAAAGCTGTGTACTCTATTTGATTGTCCATACCTGAGACTTAGAAAGCTGGACGAGCATAGACCTTGCTCCCTTCCAGCTTCCTCCTTCTTGGAGCCCTCAGGAGAAGGAAAGTCAAAGGAATCAAAACACGATGAGGGCAGGAGTTCATTGGGGGATATGCTGGAGGAGATGCTTACATCCATCTTCTCAGCAAATTGGTCCTCTCCTCTGGTGAGCTTGACTAGTCGTGCAACAAGCAGAGGGACCAGCCCTAACTCCTGCAACTGCTCCATGGCAGATTCATCAAAAACAAAGTCTACACAGGCCAGGATGGCTAGCCGGGAAAGAGGATGAGCCTGATGAGCAGACAAAAAGCCAATTAGCACCTCCAGTCCATCACTCTCCTTCACCTTGGCCCGATTGACGGCTTCCTTGCAGCACAAGCACAGCGCCTTGAGAAAGACTCCAGACTTCAGTGGGTCCCTCTTCACTTCGTCAGTGAACTTTGGAATGACCCCCAGTGACCCCACCAGAGGGCGCAGGCACCCTTGGGAGCACATGTTGGCCAAAGTTTTCAGTGCCAGCTCTTGAAAAGGTTTGCCAGACTCCCCCGACGCCATGACACCAAGCTGAGCAAGGACCCCTGAACGGGACACCTCCCTGGCACATTCGACACCACAGCCACGGGTCAGCTCGTGGAGGGTCCTGAGTGCCACTCGCCTCAGACCATGGGGATATTCTGGAGCGATGAAAGGGGCAACAGCAGATAAGGTCCCTTGGGTGAGCAGTGACAGGCGGTTAGAGGGTGTATCTGAGAGGTAGAGGAGAGCCCGAGCAGCCGACTGAGCACATTCCAGTTTAGGACAAGGCTCTTTGGGTGAAGCAGTAGTGGGGGAAGATGGGGCAGAGGAAAGAGACACACAGAGGAGGAGGAGAGGAACACCACCTGTATGCAAAATACAGAATGTAAATGAAAATAAAAAAAAAAATGTTATGCAGTGAGAAACACTAACCCTTCAGACTCACCAGCAGAGTGGATCAGTGCTGAGCTCTCTGGATCCATGGCCAGGTTTCCCAAAGCCCGGGCTGCTCGGTTCTGGACAGTCTCCAATGTCATATTTCTCTTTAGGATCTCCACTGAGACAGTCAAGAAATTTCTCAAAATGACTCATTACTCGTTGTGAAAAAGATTACTGCAAACAATGTGTTTAAAAAGTCATCATTCTAAGACCTCATAAGAATGTAAGTCTGCACCTACCTACAATATTGATTCCATCAAGCTTCCGTACCTATAGTGCAAGATATTTAAATGAGCAGTTTTAATGAGTGATTTAATAAACACTCAGTTCAATATCTCCTCTGTTATTCTTTTTATCTCACCTCTGTGCGTGTCTCCAGCTCAGTGCAACAGTTTGCCAGAATGCTCAGAGCCAGGTCCAGTGGTTTTCTGGAGCACTCTGGTTGTTTAAGTAGGTCCAGCAAGGGCCGGAGACCCCCTTGAGTTCTGAATCTAGCAATACCCGCCTTGTCACCCTTGATGTGCTGTGTTCGAATAGCAACCAGGGCCCGCCACTGAGAGTCTCTGAACCTCCTGTCTACATCTTTGCCACTGCCTGAGTCAGCCTTACCATTTCCCTGATGTTCAGCCCCTGGTTTGGAGAGGTGAGCCAAGCACCAGGTCAAGGAAGACTCTGGTGACAATGGGCGCCCTTCTTTAGAGGATGCTCGAGAATGTTTCCAGTCACCTTGTCCAGGTGATGATTCCATGGTCTGTCTGACTGGCAAACAATGGGTTCACTTTATCTTACCTCCACTCACTTTAGACAAATATCACAGACAATGTGGGCCATCATTTGTGGCTTCCAGTGAAAAACTTATTTAAAAATTAAATTACATATCCTTCCATATCCTTGGTCAGTGTTTTGTTACCAAAATCAAATCAAATCAAATCATTAAACCGTTCGCTCGGCTGGTCAAAAAGTGTTCTTACGGAGTTCATTCATATTTTTTTTACCAAGGTTTCTGCAAAAAAAACAGTCTGGTTAGAAAACTACAGATACCAGCACAAAAAAAGTTGTACCACCTGACGCCGCAGTTAGTGACGGGAGATGGAGTTCCAACAGCTTCGGTCCACTCCCTGAAAAACAGGCCAACATCGTGAGAAGGCCGAACAAGCGTTGTTCCACGTAATGGACGTGGCTTTGTTCAGTGTAACATATTTTGCACATCAAATAACGAACTAAAGCCCTATTTGGTCAATGTTTTGTTACCACTGGCCGAATAATTTTTGTGAAACAAAATGCAATCGTCTGTATTAGCCGCTAACGCCATCTTTAGCCAAACAACAAAACAGGGGCGGTTGAGTGAGGGAGCAGGGAGGGAAGAGGTGGGTTAGATAGATATACGGTGGGACTTGTAGTTAAAATTTTGCTGCCTTTCGCCTCTCGTAGTTCATTTCCTCTCTATAAAAACTACATTCCCAGTGACAGTGAAAAATAGTAGCTTGTCGTTCATAACCTTAGCGTTTAGGGATTGTAGTTTAGCTGGTATAACAGACTATTCAGAAACCAGTTTGTATCAACTCAAATGAACTATACTTCCCAAGCTGCTTTGTGGCGTTGTTATAATCATCGTTGTACTCGATGCGGAAAAATGCATCGGTGCCTTTGAGAGGTTGTTAAACTCCACGATAAATACACCGCAAAATATAATCAGATCTAATTAAAATGATTATTTTTTAACAACAGCATGGAGGTGATTGAGACAATTGTGATACAAAGTGCTGAAGTGGAAGGAAAGGAAGCGGTCGTGACCAGTGTGGACGCCGATAAAGCTAAAGCAGGTAGGTATTTGCATCTTAAGTTGAAGTAAACAGGTTTCACCCAGTCATCGCATGATGCGAGGAGGGCCTGATGAGTGTGCAGTACCTGTCTGTTGCAGTCTTTATAGTCATAAACGTTGATTCATATTTTGTTTGTTACATAAATCGGGATTATAAATCATATTCTAATTAGGTTTTCAAAAAGGTGTTAAAGACAGACTGTCTCCTTTATCTTTTTAAAAAGCAATATACAAGGTCATAGTTACATCTACCTATGACATGATCCACCACTGTTTTTTATTTCTAGAATTTATCTGGACACTGCAGGCTACATGGCATCTTGTCAAAACCCGGCTAGAAATGGATCAGGCTTTTGATCAGCCAGTATGCAAGAAAAAGAAGCTTTGGGAGATGGTGGCAGAGAAGGTGAATGGCAAACTGAGGGAGTCGGGGGTAACTGATGTCACTGTGAAGGCATACGAGTGTGATCTCAAATGGAGAAACATGCTGGCCACATACAGGAAGAATGCAGAGCGAGCCAAGAGGCTGGGGGTGGCCAGCGTCCACTGGGAGTTCTTCGAGGCTATGCATGAGGTCTTGGGCAAGAGCAGGGAGGAGATTGATGCCCAGCGCAGGGCCAAGCTCAGTGGGACTAGAGTGGGTAGGGCCATTGCTAGCAAGAGGTTTACCCCTATCCTCCCCACACCTCCTGTGACAGCCACTCCCAGTCCTTCCCGGCTTCCACAGGACGTCCTGCAGCTGTACATGGAGCTGCAAGAGAGGAAGATGAACATGTGGGCCCAGCAGAAAGCCTTGGAGGAGAGGAAGATAGAGGCCATCAACAACTTGGCCCAGGCCATCTCCAGTCTGGCACAGAGGAACAGCACACAGATGTCAAAGGATGGACATTAGGCCAGAACAGATGTGAAATTATCAGAACTTCTTATCAAAAGCCTTTATAGTACTGCATGAGGGAAAGTGCTTTGAGTATATTTGTAATAAACATTTTTAGAACGGTCATACTGGTGCAGTTTTACTTTTTACCTTTACTGTCTATAGACAGCATTAACAACTTAAATATCAGTTTCATATTTCAACTTCACATGCAATATGTTCTGCTCAACAACGCTGCAATAAACACAACTTTTGTCGATTTTTTTTGTCCAGCTCCAATTACATTTGAAAATGGGTAACATGAATAATAGAAGTGTTGAGTATGTACAGACAGAAACTCTAAAGATTCAGTTAAAATAAACCTTTATTTTACAGAACTTTTCATTTACACAATCTCACCAGCAAACCTCATCACATCATGTCCGTTCAGAGTCAAAGCTTTTAAACAACAAATCGGAGATAGCGTCACGTCTGCACACACCCTCGTCATCCACCTCCCCCTCTCCTTCTTGGATTATGGGTTCCTCTTTCTTGACTTCTCCTTGAATTACTTGTCCCATGTCCAAAAACACATTGTGCAACACACAGGCAGTCAGAACAACAGCTCTGGCTCGCTCATAGTTCCCAATATCAAGATACCTGAGCCTTTGAAATCTGGTTCTCAGGTTGGCGACAGCCTGATCCAGAATCTGAAAATGCTCTTCCAAAGTCTTGTTAAAGAGCTCCTCTTGTAGGCTGTGACTTCTTGTGTATGGGGTTAAAATCTGAGTAGTGAGCGGGTAGCCGGCTCGGGCCACAAGGCAGGAGCCGGGGGGCATCAGTTCAGGATGCTGTTTGAGCTTGTCTCTCAGAGTGATGCCTCTGTCCATGTCTGATCCTTTGCTGATTCTACAGTGTAAGAAATGCCCTGTATGGTCACAAACGAGCTCAAGATTTAGCCAGGAGTCAGGGTGGGCCTCCTTCTTCATCCTCTTCACTTCAGCAACTGTGCTTTCCACGTCATGTTTTCCTATTGGCAACCGGATAGGAATCTGAGTGCATCCCAAAACTCCCAGGACCTGAGGAGCTTTCTGCACCCCCTCCTCATCCTCTGGACTGAAGAGTGGGAAAAGGGCCTCTACAGCCTCTCTGCCTGGGGAACAGAGAGAAAATACCATCACCATTACCATTTTCAACCCAGATTTTGGACTCGTTGGCAACATTATACTGATTATCACACAAATTTCCCTCAAACTACTACAGTATGTAATCAACCCACCGACAGGCCATCTGATTTGCTTCTCCTCCAGCATATTGACACGCTCACAGAAAGAAAAGAAGATTCTGTGGATGTTTCCCTTCTCTAGGTGGAAGCGGCGGGACACAGAGCGGTAGCTGACTCGCTTAGAGAGCAGAGTGAGGGACAGCAGGACTGTGTGGGACAGAGACAAGCGAGCCCGTCCAGCCATTCGAGCCCTGGATTTGGAGCTTTGAAGCAGGTCTGCAATGTACTGATGAGACAAAAAAAACTGAATAGTCGTTAACAGTGGCCATTGTCAGACAGCAGATTTAATGGATATGTCAAGTAGAACCATTGACTGTGGGCAGAACTGATCATTCACAATGCAATAATACAATTACATTTAGAATTTAGTGGTTACAGGTAAAGTGATGATTGTGGCCTTGAAGGTGGGACAATTCCACATATTTCCAGTGTAGTTTCACTAGTAACGTTATCACTCAACCAGTACAAGGGAAAAACACGACAATAAGAGTTGTAAACATTTTAAGGAGTCAGACATTCACATATAATGTCGCACATAAGTGCATCAGGGGACACATGATTACCTTGACTGCTGCACTGTCCACTGCATCCAGCTGCTCCCAGGGCTCTGCTGTCTCTTCCTCTTGGGGCCTGGATGTTGTGGTTCCTGTGTGCAAAACTTTGGCCCCCATGTCTGCTGTGCTCTGCAGTAACTGTACGTATAAAGCAGGAGGAGAAAGTGTTTTAACTTTTGCTAGTAGGTCAGCTTCCAGGATCTCTTCCACTGTTTGGTCCAGCCGCTGCTCCAGCTCGCCCGGAGACAGAGGCTGCCATTCCCGCTCCACCATGTCCAGCACGGCTCTACCCGCCGATAAAACACAGTCACTGACATCCATTTGTACTGGTGATAGATAACCCACACACTCTTAGTCTATGCTACGGTAGGGGTAATCGGTTAACCAAGTCATTTGTCGCTGCACAGACGGGTAAGGAGTCGGGCACTAATAGCGACCGTTGCTAGCAAAATGCTAATCTCCCGACTACTTTAAACTATGCTGCCTTCATGTGCTGTCGTAAAGTTCAAAATCCTATGAAACGTTCAGGAACCAAGAGCGAATAAGTCATGTCAGATCTACTAATCTTAATATTATTACATTGTAAAATGTGTGCATTAGATATCTTCTAAAACAGCACCTAAAGATATTGTTGTGATGCTCATCTTTCATTTTGTAGACCAAAGTTTGGTCACCAAAAACACAACCACGGCTTGCTGTAAAAACTTGTGTACATACCGGTGATGGCACAACCACTAGCATAGGACTGATTTTAAGTATGAATGTATTAAAATAGCTTACTCAAATCATGTGTCTGTCATGAACAACTGTACCGGCCTAAACTGTTGTATATGGCAAAGACTTTTATTTTGTACTATAGGAAAAGATTGTGGGTGTTTCCTGTTTTAATGAGAATTCAAGAACTGGTTGTATTCCTCAGTGTGCAAACATGCATAACAATAACTACAAAGGCATTCATTGCAAAAACACTACAGTGGACAGGGGTGAAAAACATTTGGTTTAATTTTAAATCAGTTACAAGTACAACTCAGATCATGTCCCACTGTTTAACAGCCTCAATTTGCAAACTGCTCTCTGTAAAGTCCGACAATGTTATTCTACACTTTAGGTCAAAATATCCTTTCCTGTGGTAACTAAGGAAGGGTATTTGTTTATAGTACTTTTTTGAGGCCCAGTGTTATATGTGCTGCAGAGTTAAATTGTTTTTTTTCACCCTTAATTTTAGAAAATCTATGTGTATTAAGGTATTAATGGCATTTAATACAACACAAGTTGCAGCATGAACTTAAACTAAACGGTCAGTGATTCTGGGATAATGGAGGATCACACATGCAGCCCACTAATCTTTTTTTTTTTTAGCATAAAATTGTTTGTTTTTCTACAATTAGGCCCAACAACTGAAATTAACATCTCCATGACTTCATCAGCCACAATCAGAAAGAACACTGGCTATTTCTTGCCTCTGTTAGGAAGAAATGAATCAGTAATCAATACCAATTCATTTTTGATCATTGCTATGCCTGTCAGTCATTTCATTTTCAATCCACACCCATGACCGACTGCATTCAGTCTCTTAAGTTCTGTGAGCAGCTACAGTATGACAACTACTATTAGGTAAAATACAGAGAAATGTTCATCTTAATGCCAAATCTTCTGCCAACAGGTGAATCTATTTTATTTTAGATCCATATTGTTCAAAAGTTCTTGAAATACAGACTAACTTAAAAATTCACAAACTCCTAGCTACTGTCTTGACACGTAACCAAAACATGTTAAATCCTAGAAACAACTTAACAGACACACAAACATAAAGCCTAAAAATGTCACATCTCAACTCCCACATTTAAGCCAGCAAAATAAAAACAAGCAAGGCAGCTTTAGCCTTACCCCAAATAAAGACTAGAATTTATTAAATATGAAGTACATTTCTTTATGTTCTGCCTTTACGAATCCCATGGAGGACTGACAGTGTCGTGACGAGTCCGTCAGGTATCTTTGAAGGGTTGTGCGTGAAATTATTCATTTACCCAGCATGCGTTCACCGATTTCAGGACAAACAAACCACTGTGAAGCTCCGCCCTCACATTTACAACAAGGAGACTCCGTGTTTGTAACTGATTATGCCCCGCTGAAGATCAGTCGTCTGCAAGGTAAAAATCACCCGCTGAGGCATCAATTCCCAAATTTCAAACCGCCCCTCCCCCCATGTGTCCTCCCTCTGACCCCCTGTGTGTCCCTCTCATTTCCCTCCCTCACTGTACAGCCTGTTCATTGGCTGTGCTGCCTGAGTCCTGGGGCTTCATGACATCAGGGAGCTCTGGGGGAGTGGAGAAAGGCTCGATCCTCAGCTGCTCAAATGAATCATCTAGGGGAGCGACAGAAAGAGAAAATGAACAGTGAAAAGAGCAAGAAGAGACAAGAGTAGGGCTGGGTATCATTACAAAATTTCAAAATCCGGTTCTTAAACACTACTTTTTCTATAACAATTTTATAAAATCAATTTAAAACACACACACACACACACAAATATATATATAAATTAAACCTATTTACCACAACCTTAAATTATGTTAACATTAAAATCTATAAATAACATTGTATAAAAGCATTTTTTGATACTCAATAGTATTGAACTAATTTGATCAATGCCATAAAAGCATCTAAGTTCAATACCCCACACTAGACAAGGCAGAAAGTACGGCGAATCAAAGTAGAAAATCAGAGCTACGTGATTCCAGAATGGTGTTGGCTTGAAATAAATCAAATGAATGATTGGTGCCACAAGTATAACACTATCTGAATTGGCTCTAATAAGAAGCTGATCAAAGCGTGAACTACCTACCACTCAGACGGAAAGCTAATCCCACTGTGGCAGGGGCCTGAGGTCGGGCTGTTTGATTTGTGAAGCCACAATTTCCAAGAGTTTGACTGTCATTAAGCAGCACGTCATCCTGGTGAAGAAAACAAAGTATTGCAAAGCCAGCCGTTTACTTACTACTTCTCTGAGGGAGGTTAGTTAAGTTTCAAGCCAAAGAATCCTGCAGCTGTTGGGTCTATTAAGGAATGTGGAAAAATAGCTCAAGCTTTGCATTGAATTCAATGATACGTTTATTATTGAGGTCATAGTTAAAGGTGGTGTTGTACTGGATTACATTATATTTAGAGATGTCTTTATTTTGTCCTCCCCAGATACATACAGTAGATGAGAGGGTCAGAATATTAGGAGCTCCAAATGTTCTCAGAGCTTACAATGTCTCATGGTATATTTTTTTCCACATCTCCTGCGGGCTCCTCAGTCACAATTAGCTTTAAGCAGGAATTTTAATATTGGTCTAAGCTTACATGAACATCGACGTATGGGTATGAGCAACAAGAACAAATCAATAAGCTGTTCACTATATGCCTCATGGACCAATAAATGGTCATAAACACCTCACACAGAGGGAACAGTACAGAGCTCTGAGAAACACATAATTACAGTGCTGTTTTGTTTGGATTTTTATTACCAATGGATCAAAGTTAATCTTTTTAAATGTTACTGTAATTTCAAGTAAGTGATCATGTATACTGTTATTCCTTCAGTGCTTGCAAAAAAAACTTTGTTAGGTGAACCAACATTCCCATCTGAGAAAATGTATAAACTCAAATAGGTTTTAGACAAATGATGGCACCTTATAAAGCCTTTGATCTTCAGGTGGCCTCTTTAAAATGCCTTCCACAATGCGCTTCAGTTCATAGACTGTCGTAGACTCTTTGGCATCTGTGAAGATGGTCGTCTTGTGACGTCGGATCATTAGAAATACATCCTGAGGTAACATAAGTGACAGAGAAATAAATGGAAATAAGACACAATGATGGCTTTCACTGGTGTTCTCAGACAAAATGTCACTGCTGACCTTGTAAATGCTATTTTCTAAAATGTGACACTGAAAATTTCTGGAGATACATTTATCTCTGGAACAACTTATTCATGCTGTCTCGTTTTAATCAGGTTTTATCACAGCCAAAAAAAAAACCACCAAGATGTACTGTATATCCTGCTAAGAAATGAGATCCCACCAAGATATACTGTATATCCTGCTAAGAAATGAGATTCGTTTTGGCATAAAAACCAGGTTACAGTGTGAAACACAGTGGCTGTAGTGGTGGTGGTGAAGACGGCAGTCACGGCTGTTTCGTAAGTCGACTGCCAAGTCCAGTAAACATCCTGCACCTCGGCGTTTATAGACCCGTGGTGCTGCAGCTGTTAGCTAAAGTCGTGACGAGATAGCTTAACTGTACCCAAAGATAATGCTACTTGTCGTTCAATCAGCTGTTAGCTGGAGGAGCTTCCTCAATAAACGGGGTATGGAAAATGTAGAGCCCCAGTACCCTGTGTTGGCACATCCACCGTTAAAACACATACATGCAGCTGTTAGCACCAATCAATCTTTTTATAAACCTGTCTTAACGTTAAGTTGTTTTACAGAGGATAACGTTAGCCGAGCAGCTACTGACAACTTTGGCTAGTTAGCCCCTTTACAGCTAGCTAGTATTAGATAAGAAACAAAGTTTGTCGGTTGAGCTGTCACTCACTCGGAATAATATTAACATCTCTGCGATTTTCTCTAGACCTTTTCTGCTAACCTCTCTGTTGACTTGAGCATATAATGCAATGTCCAGCTGACGTTTGTGTTCACGTTAACCAAACGCAGGGAAGCTAACCCACGTTAGCAAGGTTTAGCTAAACAAAGGCATCAGCTTTATGATGGTCGCTTTTGTGACAAACTTGGCTCACCTAACGACGGCACACATTTTAACGCTTAGAGGAGGGTTTAATGGCTGACTAAAGTAAGGTCTGGCGAGTCATCAGGCCGTTACATTATAAGCTGTATCTGTTTTCCTCACTCACCATTTCTTGCGGCTGCTTGCACACAGAAAAAAAAACCACCTCCTCTGCACAGCGACAACCGGTACAATCACAGCAGCATCAAACAGACACAGCTGCAGGTTAACAATCAGCCAGCAGATGTCAGTACCACAACTTTATACTTCATCAGAAACACGAGGGAGGTGTAACAGGCTCCTGTCAAATTTCTAACATGATGTGACAGCAGATGAGACACACACTACAAATCAGGTGAAGTGTCACAAGCCACGATTTGTTCTTCTGTCTTGATGTTATGGTTTGGCTGGCTGGTCATCTGTGACCACAAAAATGTGACAGGCCGAACAAAACACCTAAACATGCATACACAGTAGTCATACAATTTTAAATACTTTTTTTGTGAAAACATAAATCATGTTTTATAATGTATTCAATTATCCCAATGCACTGTTTAAACTCAGCTGCTGTCCCTCTAGATCTATTTTGAACAACTATCAAATGAGTGTAGTTCTACTTCAGCACCTTCCTGAAAAATGAACCAGTAACTCATCTTTGCATAAATTAACAGTGCAGGTGTTCATGCAGCTCAGACATAACAAATGTGATTATGTTGCAGATGCACTCCATACCGCATGAATGATCAGGTGTGATCCTTCTGAATGTGTTGGAAGTTGAAAACAAGTCATGCTGCTGACAAAGTACTTAATTTAGGGTACACAACGATTACACAGCAATATTTTTGAAGTGTCACTCCGCATATTATATGAATAACAAAAGCAATTATTTCCTGAAGCAAGTTTATTGACAGGTTACATTTCATTGACAATTTCAACAGCAACTCAAACAGGACATCCTTTAATTAGCCAGCTCAAATGCCTGGACTGGCTGGAATAACTCTTGACTTGCACATCAAAAGTACTGCTTACTGGCATTTGAAACATGAGGCTAAGTCACAAGATTCAAAACAGTGCAAAATAAAATGTCATATGACTCATATTTTTTGGCATCAGGGAGGTCTATGGTTTCAGCTGATGTGTCCTCAAATTCCTCTCCAGTACCATGTTTAAGACAATTCATTGTAATAGAATATGAACAAATGAATCTCCAGTATCTGTCGTGGTCAATTTAAGGTGTTCCTGCATTCCCACTGTAGGGCCACAAAGTACATTAGAATTCCAGCACTTTTCCATGACAATCCTTGACTAAGTCAGAGTGTATCCGTGACCAAAATATATTCTTCTTCCCTGGTTTGCTAATGAAACCGAGTCAGGTTTTATTTCCAACTCAAGTGACCTGAAAAAATAAATAAGTAAAAGCACTGAGTGAGATAAGTTGGACGTTGCCATGAAGTGACATGTTTGCAAAATCCCCTAATATTGTCAATATTGTGTCTGAGACTGTTTTCAAATTCACAGATTTTCACTTTCTGGAAAACACCTTTAAAAATTCCAAGACATTAACAGATTCAACTCACCAAATACACCTTAAACCTCTATCTGACAATGAAAGCACTCTCTTGGATCTTGGAATACTGTGGAACAAAGAGGCAAAAACAGGAGAATCATTTTACAGTATATATAAAACAAAGCCTCATCAAAATGGAAAAGTTCAAAACCCACACTTGCATTCAGCCCTCTGGGGGAACGGATGGGCTCTACTTCGCTACAGCAGAGCACAGAAAAAGGCCTCTCCTTAGTCTCTGAATGTTCTTCGAAACACAGACTGAAAACCTTGGCAGGCAGGTAGATGTCCCAGTCAGACGCATGCTCCTCAGTGAGATCACTTACCATCCTGTTGGGAAGTAGCAAATTTAAAAAGTCACAGCTTTAACATATAGCCATGATGACAGAATTTCCAGTAACCGGAGCATGTAGCAATTTAAGACCACCATATAAATCTGTATCTGTGTACCTAGCCAGTATCACATCAATCTGGAGCTGGGAGATGCATCAATGCAACAGCAATCTAATAATATGACAAATATAATCTGGGATTTTGACATTTCCAATTGTGACACACCTAAAAGATGTATTTTCTTGATCTTGAAGGCTACATTACAGTACATTACATGATACAATTTTCACCCTGCTGGAACTAAGGGACTAACCTTAGTGGGTCTTAATATCCAGATTACAAATGGCAAGTAACAAATGCCATTAATCTGACAAATGGGTCTCAATCTGACTGAAACCAGAACCAATGAGAAGAATACAAGAGGTGGAAACTGCCCATCATTTCAAAACGCAAATTTAACCAATGAGACAGGAAAGCATGGTGTAAAATTTTACACATAGCACTAAATACCAAAACTATCACACCTTTCACAAAGCAGCTACATACAGACCTGTCAATCAGCTGCTGTGTGGTCAAATCTGCAGCACCAGTCTGCTGATGGTGAACCACAAGAACAATGGTGACTTTCAGTTGCTCTTTCAGTTCTCTGTTGATCTAGCACAGAGATACAGTCACACAGTATATCTACGTCTGATTAGGACACAGTATTACGATGGTTTATTGTAACAGAAAACATTCACAGAGTTTTTAAATAGCCTCCTCGACACTGTCGTAAGATGAGGCCTGGTGCCCTCTCCATGACATTTAACTCTAATATGACATATAACAAACACAGAATTAGCCATTGGCAGGCTGTCACAGCTTCATGGTAACTGCCTTGTGAAACAGAGATTCACTAGGAGAGGGGACAGGGGACACTCACTTTGTGGACTATGTCGTGAGGCAGTCTGGAGAGGATTCTGTGTGGGTATCCAAAGTGGCTGATAATGTCCACAATGTGTTTTGCCACATGTGCAGGAAGGCATGACTGCAAAGGCACAGCTTCCACCCACTTGGAGTAGTAATCTGTCACAGTCAGAATGTATTTGTGTCCATTTAGTGTTTGGGGCAGGGGTCCTCTGACATCCAGACCAAGCCACTGCCACGGCTCCGTCACCTGCCATCACATAACATCAAGCAGAAATATGGTGTGATTGCATTAATAATCCTCAGTCAATTTTGCTTGTATTTATTACAACTCAGGTACATGTTGTAACTTACCTCTATTATGTTTTCAGGATCTTTACACTCTGTCTGTGAAAATCACAGAGCAGCATTTGATGTAAAATACAAAATAACACAGAAGGCAAAGTACTGTAGTTTTATGTTGTCTACTTACACTAAAATTATCATCTGGAGCCCACTGAATATCCTGCTTGTGCATGTGGAAAGTGACCCAGAGACAAATGGAAAAGTAGGATATAAATATGAACAAACAACATTTAATAAAAAAAACTGCAGTATTGAAGGTAAACATCTGACAAATCTTAATTGGAACAGTTTGCAACATTTATGAGGGTCACTAAGTTATATAAACACTGATGAGTAATTATACCGTACATAATACCACTTACCTGTGGTACACAGTAATCTCCATGAAAGAAATGTGGAAATGACTCGATCTTCATAAGCCCTTCATCAACTATAATCCTCCATTTGTCAGACTTTTTGGGGTCTTTGTCTCTGATCATAAAACCAGAAAAATTCAACACATTGAAGAAGAAAAAGAAACACAGAGCAGCTTCTGATGCAGGCAACCACACAAACGCATGAATACGTATGGTAGTAATACATCGCCTTAACCTTGAAAGAATTTTTTTATATTTTGCATATTACTCCAACAAATAACTGTTACATAACTGCAATAACTTGCAGTGCCAAATAAATTCTTGTTAGAAGGCTGTTTAATAATTAAAACTATGGACTATTACATCATTTAAAAATGTGTGTGAAAATAGTTTAGTTCTTGTAATCTCAGGTTTTGTAGATTTTAGTTAATAAAATGTGTGCTGAAAGCTCGTACTGCTAAATTTGTGCTTGCACAAGTGCATTTTTTAGTTTCAACATTGTCAACAGTCAAGTGCAAACATAAAAATTAAAAAATACCTGAAAAATCCAAATGCTGAGATTGCACTGTAACTCATATCCATTATTTTACTTCAAAAACCCAGAATGTGTAACTGTCTGAATAGTTACACTCTGGAGAGCATATAATAAAGTTTACAGACAGAAACTTTAAATGTACAAGTTTAAAAATTAAGAAAAAACTAAACCATATTTTCAAGCACATCTTTTTAAATGATGTAGCGTCCCACAGCAGACGTCATATATCAGATGCAGAGCGACGGTTGTTTCATACACTAGAAATGAATTTGTTTATATATTTACACTGTGGTTAGTGGAAGAGCCGTCTTTAGTGTATGAAGCTAAGGACGTACTGCACACACAGCGTCAGATCAGATCTTTGCAGTATGACCAGAGGGACCTGTTTGGGAGTGTCAGGCAGAGGTTTGCTGCTGGGCTTTCAAATTCCCATCAAGTACAACGCACAAACAACACAACACAAGGCATCTTCATGATATTTTCAAAAGAACAGACCCAGAATTCAACCAGTTGTCTTATACTAGAAAGCCACCTGCCTGTTGATTTTCTGTGCCAGTTGATTTTGTGGTAAATTAATGAAACACAGCTTGAGGGCACCATGTGAAGAGTAAAAACTAAAATAACAGAAATTACTTAATAATGCACTACCCAGTTGATAAAGAGTTTAAAATGCAGCACTGCCTCCCGCGAGAGCACTGAAAATACACCGTTGTTAAAAAGAATGACACTGAATGGCCCCTACTGTGGTGTTCTTCAAAATTTAAATTAGCATGGAAAGTAACACATAACAGAAGGGGACACTCAGAAATTGTGTTTGCTAGCTCCAGTAGCTTAGCCCCCAGAAAAATACACCCTTCATCACATCAGTGATTGCTGTCATAGATTACAGGTCTGTTACTTTATCTGAATGCTAACATAGCCTGTGTTGTTTGTGTACTGAAAAACCATCTAATGTCACTGTATACAATGTACTGAATAAAGGCAGAAAATGCACTGACTTTGATGGCAGAGACGTATAATTTCTGTGACACCCTTGGACAATATGTGTTGATTTATTATTAAATATTAGATTAGTTGTACTCTTGTTTGTGTTAAAAGGAAAACCACAATGGAAGGAAAGCTTTAGAAGTAACTTACCCAGCAGGTTCTTCCTCAGTCTGGTTGGTCTCTTTGTTCTGGATGTTTTGCTTTACTGTGCCATGATGGTTTGTTGGAGACTGACCTGGACTCATCTGTGATGCTTTAGCACTGCGTAGCTGAGACAGGAATACATGGTAACAAAACACTGAATGTTTGGATGTCAGTATTAATTGTGATTATAACCTCTTACTCACACTGTGATGCTTATATGACTTAGGACTTACTGAAGTATGTTAATGCCATTGATTTTTAAACCAAATTAAAGTCCCAACAGAGCAAACAATGTTTTATAAATTTGGACAAACAGTACCAACACACTAGCAAAAAGAGTCACAAATGAATCACAGTTTTAACTGTTAAATGTCAGAATGCTATGATCTCACCTTGTGTAGTGAACTTCTTGGTTTGATGGAGGCCTACAGTAAGGAGACAGAGTATTTTTACTTAACCCACACTTTTTTTATTTTAGTCCACTAGTCCACTGACACAGGCAAATTATAATAAACCTTTGTTTTGTGTGCGTCATCAGGGGATGAAAAAATGGTGGGAATGGCATCTTCTCGCAGTGTCACATATTTGCCTGTTCTTTCAATGTATTGTTCCTCAAAATGATTGCTGCACAGCACTGAGAAGCGAGATGGAGTCCAGTCCTTCCAATTCATGTTGGCAAGCCACTTCTTGAGTTTGCGAGGATTGTACAGGGGAAACCTGTAGTAACAGACAGTTCATTAAGACAAAAGCAATGATCCCAAAAAAAGTTAATACATTTTGTATCTTAGCTCTGATTGTCAACTGTGTTCACAGTTAAATATTACTTAAGACTTCTTATGAAATGCTCACATATACTGTATATTATTATTATATACTATTATATATTGTATATTAGCATAAAGAAGTGGGTACAGTATTTCTATAAAGTATGAACTTTTTATTAAAATGTTTTACACAGTTTATTACTGGTGTGATGTATTGTAGAGTGAATTTCAACATTATATAAAACGCATTTTGCATGTGAACCAATGAGCAAGGCTCTAGTAATTGCAAACTGATTCTCTAAAATTTTAGCCGAACACATAGAGAAACTAAAGTTTTACAATGTGCGCTAAATTTAGTGCTTAATAGTGAGACGAGGTGTAAAAACGTAGCAAACAGCAATAACTAGCTGTGCGATTGACGTTTTACTTAGTGCTAACTAGTACCTATCTGCTAGCTATTCCCTGGTTTTGGGTGATAAACTGGTCGTAACATCAAATACTCACTTAAAATACTTAACGTCTGAATCTCCGGAGCTTTCACAGTTGTATGCACATTTATACCTCCCCATTTAGTTGGTAATTTCGGCCAGAATACGAAAGAAACAGATTTTGTTTATTTGTTTGACTGGTCAAGTTCGCAATATTACAAAATCTACTACCGTTACATGTTGGAATTTTCAAAATAATAACCTCATGATGACTTTTAAAGATTTTGATTAGCGGAAAACTATAGTACAAATCTTTTATACTTATATTATTCAGTACTGTTTATAAGTACATCTTTCTTCTTCTTCACACCCTCTTGAACTAAATTCGCTGTTACCCTACAGAATGTTTTTATTTTGAAACAACCGGATCTTAATTTCTTCTTCTTCTTCTTCATTTTCCTCGTGGTGTGTTAATATTGGCTATGAAACCTACTGCCCCCTTAAGCTTTCAGTCATATTTTATTTGTATGAAACATTTAGGCTACCTTACACTCACATAAATTCAGTGTTTTTCAAAATAAAGAGCAAATGACATTTGCTCACTGATCCTCATGCTTTGGATTTTTAATTAGCATCAATAAAATAAACGCCACATATTCTTATAGGCTACAAATGCTTTTTTCTCTCTCTATTTGTATTATACCCACAAAGATTTGGACAATGAAACACAGAGAGGTCATTAAAATATAACCATTTAATACATATTAAAAAATGAAAAACAAAAATAGCTGCAGATGTCTCACAACTCAGTTGCTTTTTATTTTGCACTGGACCCGCCACTCATCCCAGTCCAGCAGAGTCCGTTTAATGTCCCATCCTGCAGCTTCCACACCTGGAAATGATATCAGCAAAACCATGTTTTTGCTGGTAAAAAAAATATATACAAGAGAAAGTTGACTATTTGCAGATTAAAACCATTTTATGGGTGCTCACCTTTGATAAATGGATTGAAAACTGTATCCAACAGCGTGTAACTCTCAGACACCATTTCCCAGTGACCTTAAAAAAAAACAGTGTGTGTAGCATTTAAAAGAGTGTAACTTTTAATCAGCCCTATTAATGTAAATGAATGGAGGTAAAGGCTTACTCTGCTGCTGTTTTGTAGTGGGTTCTCTGGAAGCTGTGTGGCTCAACATGCTGCTGAGCCACACAGCCTGGCACATTGCTCTGATTTCATCTTGTACAGATGCCTCTGGTCCCAAGCAAACACATACAGAGCCTGAAATGAACACAGCCTAGTTACAATAAAAAACCCTTCCATGTATTTTATACTAACAAGTTGTTCTGGAGGAAGAAGACAAAAGATGACATACCATTTTTTACTCCTAATAGGTAAGGCATGTTGTTTTTCTTCAAAGCCAAATTAAGTTCATCTGGGCTACAAAAACAGAATTATATTAAACTGTAATGAGTTTTTGCTGTATGTAATTTTTCATCATATAAAAGTGTTATCTCAAGTTACCTCTGCACAACCTCGTGTAGCCTCACTCCCAGTTTGATTGGCACTGTTTTCCTAAACTCTGGAAAAAGCCAGAATAATTCATAACTTTGATTATGCAGAATCAACACATTACAATTCTGTTTTAATGCCACTACAACAGCAAACAAGAATTATCAAAGAACACATTCAAATTTATGATTTGTTTTTACCCATAAAAACTGGCTCTCTCTGGTTGGCCTCTAGTGGACTCAGGATTTGTTTATCTCTCAGGTACTGCTGCAGCACGATGGAAAATCGTGCTTCGTTAAAGGTTTCCATGACAACCGAACGCACAGCCTTGTAATTGGCAAAGAGGTGGAGGATAGTGAAAAGGAAGAAGAGGCTGAGAGTCAGTCTGAGGGGCAGAAAGAGAGAAGGCAAGGAAGATGCACACATGACAGGCTGTTCAAATAATTTAAGACTACATATATCTTGATAATTTATATATGTTCGATATAACACCTACATCGGATTATCAGTGACGAGAGGAATAAGTATCAAGCTGACCAGTAGTCCAGCCAAATTCACCAGGGTCTCCTGTGCAAAATGAGACATGAAAATGGGGGTGATTTTGGACATTTGTAAAAGAGTTCTTACAAAATCAGAAACCCAGAGTTCTAAAACAACTTTCACCCCAGGTCTTTAACATTTCACAGCAGGAAAAGTACTGTAAATAATAAAGGTAATGATCTGGTTTCAGGATCTGGCAGTGTGCATGCTGGCCCATCATTACCTTGGGAAACTTAGAATGGAGCAGGGTCTGCATTATTGAAATTAATAACATTACTAGTGTTTTTCCTACTATGACAGGTAAAAAGGCCCATTATAAAAAAAAGCAAAAGAAAAAACATGTCCATTATACTTCTTTATGTGTAATGAGATATATTAGGTTATGCACTATTACCAATAATTTATGACTTTTCCCTGGTATAATGCAGAGGAGAACAGGAATGGCTACAAAACAATGTTACTCATTACAATGTATTTATCACTGGTTGTTCCACAGTACAAAAGAGTTTGATGAAAATACAAGTCACAAGCCAGTGAAACCACCGTTATGCACCTGACTGCCGTCTTTGGCCGAGATGTCAGCCATGTTGTCTCTGCGAGCCTGATGAACAGTGAGAGCAGCTCTGGTCGCTCCACCTGCCACTCCAACAATAGACTTCAGAAGACAAAAGCATCATCTTATATACCTCAAGACATACCTAGCAGTCCTAAAAGTGTTTAGTCAATCAACAGAAAATGTGCTCATTTGAATTCTTCTTGTCTGTTTCACATGTATACATTTTCATTGTGCACGAGCAATCAAACTAGTTTCCCCTATGGATGGATGGATAGACAATTTGATTGTCCTTTAAATACTTTACAGGTTAGAATAATCCAGGGAACTTGTTGTCTATTGTTGTTGTATAATTGTATGATAAAAATAAATCTGACACAAATTGTGTGTAGTTCATTTTTGACTCCTGGAGCACATGTGGAGTGATAAAATTTCTCAACTCAAATTCATTTTCAATTACTTTGTTATTTACTACTTTATTTTTTTTATTGAGTCATAGTAAATTAGCTGACTCTTGAGTTTAATTGTTAAGTAATTTAAAATGTTTTATAATTACCTTGAAAACTCCTGCGGTGCACACAATCATGGTAAAGCAAGCAGGAAAGTATGGAGCCAATATTTCCAAGAACATGGCAATGTCATTGAGAAAGTCAGCAAAAAGTCTGGTAAGTAATTCAAAAAACTTGTTATGATCATGTCTGGATTCACCAAATGTTCATTTTATTGTCTGTGCACCACACATACCTCCATTTTTTGGCCTCAGAATCCAGTTTAGTCCTATGACAAAGACAATGAAATGGATCATAAAGACAAATTTTGCACCGAAACAGACACACACTGGCTCAAAGCTCTCAAAATTGACAGGACAGAAAATAATGAGCCCACCCTTTCTGCCAGGCAAAAAGGATTCTGCCCAACATGCCAGTTCCATCTGTGGGGAAAAATACATTTGTTTGCAAGATGCACAAACCATGTATGATTTCTGTAATATTATGGTTTTGTATGAGTGTTCCACCTCTTAATAACCAAGTGATTGTGGCTGCAGCTACTGTTGCCTCTTGGTTTCCCACACCGACTCCTCTGAGAGAGGCCTGTGTGGCCAGAGTCCCTGACAGAGAGCTGGAGAAAGCCTGACAGAGACAAGAATGCATGGAGAGTTTCAGTGTGATGGAGATGGTAATAATCTCTGTGGTTTTGGTGTTTTAAATACTGTACCTGCACAGTATCCCAGAACTGGTACTGCAGATAGTCATCGCTGACACTCTCTGGATAGCCCTGAGGCAGAAACACGCTCTGAAATAAAATATTAAAAGGTGAAGTTAAGAGGTGGACTCTATGAAGTCAACGTTGCTACATGGAAAAGCAGTAAACCCTTACTTTGAAAACGCCAACAATAGAGTTTCCTCTAGATTCACCTTGACCGCCTTCTCTTCTCCTCTCCATCAATCCATCCTTTGCTAAATACTTCCAGGACTCTGCATTACCATATCTCTCGGTGGCCAAAACCACACCACCATCTATCTCCATTTCAGCTGTTAGGAGCGAAAAGCACGGAGGTGCTGACAAAAATAACAAACTGAACAATGGCGATGTTAAAATTTTTCTGTAACAGGTTCATTTAAAGTCAGTTTCAGCTGAACAGAGGGGATTCCTGCACACAGCCGACGTGTCGTCTTCACCTGTTTTTCTTTGTGGCGTTTCCGTGTTTCCCGCCCCTCACAGTTTGGGAATTCCTCATTGGTGGATTGAGATATGGAGGCGGAGTTCCGACAGAAACCCACAACTAACAGAAGCTTTTTTTTTAAGCTTTATTGATAAGGTGTCTTTCTAACAATGAAAGTGTTGTTGCATTTTCTGTCTGGTGCCAAGTTAAACATAAGACATCAAGTAGCTCATCAAATAATCTATAAAGATAACAATATAAAGGTAGGCCACACTCAACACCTTGGTGAAAACAAAACAAGTACAATAAAATTGAAATAATAAAACTAGCATGAGTGAGGCCCTTGATGATATTTGTAAAGGTCTGTGTCAGACAGATGTGCTCCAGCAATGTTCACAGGATGAGGAGGCTTATGAGCATAGTACAGCCAAGTTTCACTTAAGTTCACCATTTACCTGATACCACCTAAAGTCAACAGCAAAATTGAATTAACCTCCTCGGCCCCGATTTTCCAAGATTTTAATTTACTCAGCGGCAATCAGATTTAGTTTTTTACCCAATAAAACATAGTGGCGACCCTGCCAGGTCATCCTTAGAAACTATGGTGAAATGTCATTATTGTGGGAGTGAAGATAATCACAGTGTCTGGCAACCCCCGTGGTTTGTATGGTCCACTACATTCAAAAATGTCTCTGACAGTCATAACTCTTGATTAACACTTTTTTATTACTCTAAAATAGTACCAGCAGTTTAGTGACGAAAGATAAGGGCTACTTTGTTGCTGCTATATTTAGAAATAACACAATAAAAATCATAACCAGTCAAATAGTCATTTGTTAATGAACAATGAATATTTCCTTTCTCTGGGTCGTAGAGCAGAATCATGGCAGGAGACACTAATGACCAAAAAGAGGCCTGTTTGACTCTGTGGTGTAGATCCAGGTTGTTATGAGTAAAATGATAATGAGCTGTTGTTTAGAGGAAGACAAAACATGAGATCTGTTTACTCCCAGATGAATTTATAGAATAAAATACTCAGGCCAACTGGAATTTGTTCAGGTTTCACTCCAAGGCAAAACAAGAGGTGCCACACCCAGTCCTGTGGTATGTGCTGTGGGAAAGGCCTAAGATAAAGGTTATAATACTATACAGTCTGTAACACTGTGACTGAGAAGGAAGAGAGGCAGTCAAGCTGCAATCACAAAGCAGAGCAGAATCTGAGAACTAATGTAACCAGGTGGGCGAGTACTTTGACAAGTTTACGTGTTGGGAGGGCAGGACAGAAAAGAAGGAAGGAGTGGGTGTGGAGTTTCGCTCCCAGCTTCTGGTCATTCAACAAACTCAGTAGCACCGGAGCAGTCATAAAGACAGGTTGGCTTCCCACCTCTGGTCTTTTGGACTTTTACTATGAGAGTGTTGGTGTTTTTGGATAACAATGTGTTCACATTTTACTGAAACTTATTGAAAGAGGGAACTTCATTAGGCCAGCGTCACCTTAAACTGGAATCCACCTGCCTACCTGTTCATTAAGACTTCAGTATCAGTTGGGGTAACACACTGGACAACCCGAGGAATCACTTGTACACTGAAGGAGTGTATCCAGACTGAAGAGTGGATTCAAAACAGTGCCATTTAATGTGATCAGGTTTGTACTTTAAAGTAAGAATTTTGCCTTCAAACGAGGTTTAATTGTGTTTAACCTTCCTGTTATGTTCTGGGTCAAATTGACCCAGTGCAAAGTAACAAAAAAAATCTAAAAAAAATAGTTAAAAATATTTTATTGGTATGAAACTTCGTCTGCTTGGCGTAATAGGTGTGATCAACTATCCACATTGTTAAATCAAGTTATGTGTCTTCGAGAGCCACTTTTAAGATTTTGTTTTCCATTGTGTAGCTATGTTATATTTACAGAAGACAAACTTTGATAATCACTCCCACTCAGGAATGCACATTCCTACCTTTGAGGACACCAACCAGGGCCTTGTAGTTCTAAGTGACAAACAGGAGGAGTATGCCAGTGCGTTAGAGACTAGATAATTAAAATTTTATGTTTTCTTTTCTCCATGACAACCTGCCGGTTGTGGGAGGGTTCAACATTCTTTCAGCATTTTTAAAGTGTAACCCTACAAATTCTTTTTGGTTAACAAACAACACTTGGAATTGTGCTCCATATGTCGCCATTCGCAGGCTGTTTTCCATTTCATGTTGGAAATACCCATTCCAGAGAAAATGCCACAGTCATTGAAGAGAACATAGCATGTGAATATTTTGGAGAACTTGTTTATACTTGTTGGAGATCTTTGTTTTTTAAATTCCTTTACCTGGAATTGTCTTGCCTAGTGTTGTAAGCATCACTATGTCAGTAAGTTTGACAAACTAAACACAGACCACAAGGGCGATTTGGGTACACATTTTTCAGTCAGTAAAAAAGAAGAGCATTTATAATGATCATCTTCAAATCCTAAGAAACTCCTGATTTCCTCTTTAACCATGCTGGCATTCACATGTTATAATAATGAGCCAAAAATCAGGTGGACCTGGTTTAAGAGAAGGTTCCAAGTTTTAGTCTTATCACTCAGGGACATTTCAAATATGTTTACATGGAGTTATTTTATGAACAGCTGTAAAATAATAGGGCATAGAGCATTCATTTTGCAGAGCACATGCAGGGTTATACCAGCCTTATAAAGGGCTATTTAGGTTGAATAATGGGGAGAGAGTGTCATTGTGACATTAAATGGAGGTGACGTCAGTAACCAGGTTATTTGTTTTCATAACTTAAGCAAGGGCATAAAGAGAACAAATCAAATACAATGAATCCATGAAGTCAAATAAGACATAAATGTCTGAACATAAAACAAACGCTGATCATTCATTCATTTTAATTAAATGGGCATTTACCTGAGCAGGGTTTGTCCTTACAGAAAAGGTGAAACCACTTCCTCCTCTATCTTGAAAACAAACAATCCTATCAAGTATGAACAAAGTATGAACTCAGTCATTTCATAAAATTGTTCTGTGCTTTTTAACACTCATTTGCACCCTTCTCAAAACCCAGGGGAAGCTTTCTTAGACACACTGTTATATTTTGCAGAAATGTCTGACTCACCTCAGACGAAAGTGATGGTGGATGAAGCGGTCCCACTGAACAACATATCAGGTTCGGGTGACACACCGAATAGCAATGCCATTTCTGGGCGGGGTTCTGCGACCTGCGGCCATGACAAGTACCATAGGAAACTGGCAATCAGCAGCATCATCTGTGGGATCACCTGCATTGGAGTCATTGCTTTGACTAATTCATTCAAGGTGTTTTATTGACTGAGCTTTTTTTCTTGTTTACTCTCACCTATCAGTCAGAATGTGAAAGCATAATGCTGCACATTCCATATTTGTGCTGGTCGATTGGCAGCCTGAAAGTTTGTCAGTGAACTGCACATACGATCCTCATAACTCTGCTAAACTGTGGTGCTTAATCACAGACAAAAGCAGAGAGTGGTGAATTCAGCCTTCTCTGCATTCAGCGCTTGTCTGCTAGTTAAAGGATAGGCACATATTTTGAGTTAAATAAAGAAAAATCTTCCAGTTTCAGTGTATTAAACATGGAAACTCCACACAAGAAAGGCCCAGGGCGGCCCGGGCTCACACCCAGAACCATCCCGCTGTGAGGTGACAGCGCTAAGCACCGCTCCACTTCGCCGCCCCACATTAAATACAAACTTCCCTCTTTGTGCTTCAACAAACAGTGTGTACTAAAGAGACTAATTCTAGAAGACATAAACTTGATATTCACTTTATTTACATACAAGACCCAACCACTCTTTCACAGCTAAGAAGCACTTAACAATATTAGGCATCACTTTTGTTTGGGGCTTCACAGAGCCCAGCTGTAACCCAGGGTTAAATACAATGGAATTTCATTCTGTTCTGTATCTGTGATTGGTGTTGACAGTACATTTTATGCAGCACTACCCCATCCAAATCACAAAGTCAAACCCAAACAGAGTTAACATCACTCTGAACGGTCCATTCTTTGTTTGTGAATGAGTTGTTGGGGAACAAAATATACTGTACATCTTTGTTCACGCACAGCCAATATTTGTTAAGGCACTAAATAAGGAAATATTTCAGAGCTTTTCCATACTTTTGTGACCGAAAACAAACGTGAAACCTCACTCTTATGTTTATGTCAAAATTAAGTGTCACTGCTCAACTAACCTATGTATGGATTACTGAATAAAGTCACAGCCTCTGTATGAAGAGACATTTAAAAGACTACACAGACAAAACTATCCCCAAGAGACCCAAAACCACCACAGAGACATCTGCTGCATCAAGTGTAGTTATTTAGCCTCTTTCATGCTCAGAGAGAGAGCCACTGACTCCACACCAGGACCCACATAAGAGCTAGACAACTGACCCGGAACCGGGTCGCGGGGGCAGCAGTCTAAGCAAAGATGCCCAGACTTCCCTCTCTCCAGATGATTAACCAATTAAAGTTTTAACAAATAATGTCATATGAGGAACAAATATATCACCCAACAGCTAAAAGTATAATGTAATGTAACTGTCTATGCCAGGCAGGATAAATATCTGACAATAAGGCCTTTATAATTGGTTTTTAAGAAATTTAAATAACCAGCAGACTAAATGACAAACTGTGTACTGTCAATTGTATTAAGTGTTACTTTCTCTGGTTTACAGGCTGAACATACAACAGACCCAACGCTAGCTGCAACATTTTCACGACGAGCAAGGAAATATTCCATCATTTCCATTGTAGTATTGGTTTCTATTCTGGTCTCAATCCCCATACTGATGGCACTTATCACATATGTTCTCACTCTGCAAGATTGAGAAACACAGACAAACCTCTGCAGAAGACACCCAGTGGAGACGCTTTCCTGCTTTCGGATGGAGACAGCACAAAAGCTTCTTATCAACAAAGAACCATGAAGATATGAAGAAACCACTGGTTACATGAAACACAAAAAAAGATGGCTTTGGTCTTCAATTTACCCCTTACTCTTAAACATCTCTCTCTCTCTCTGTTTTTTTACACAAGAAATAGCTCTAGAAAACTCAACCTTTACATGTTTTTACACACTAGTATTTATTTCAATGACCACAAAAGCCATTATCAGCTGCAGTTTGAAAGATGACACATACATTACATACTTAAAATTATAACTGTCATATTCATGGCACCTTAAATGTCATTAAAATTTAGCAACCATAACAAAGGTTTGAACACGGGTTCTTTTTCAGTTCAATACTGTGTCATTAGCACATACTATAAACACATGCAGATACCACAAAGTTTAAAAAGAGCAACATAAAGCTGTTCATCCTGGACTGGGTCTGTACTTTAAATGACAAGGCATGACAGTGGTTCATGAAAACACGGACTTCTAGCTTGGTGCCAACATTGTGCAAGCATTATTGCATTGTTACCATATTAGCTTTATTGATGTCAAATGTATCAGTATGTTGTACTTTTATACAAATATATAAAACAATTTTCTAGTAATGACAAAACTGTGCTCCTGTTGTTGGAAACATGCCCTCATGAAAATACTTATTGTAAATACACCTACAAAACATTTTAACAGAAAATCTTACTGTTAAGAAACCTAAAACAAAAAACAAACATAGGCAGTTTAACAAGAACTTTGACTTCACATATCAATCTAGACACCACAGAACAATCCAGAGTGAACCACAGGTAACACTGGAGTCTCGACATGTCCACTCTTTATTAGAAAAGCTCGAGTGCTGCAGTGCGTCCATGTTACATTTTACACAACAAAAACCTCTCCAACCATAAATTACAGTTAACCAAATAACTGATGAAGGTCTGCACTGAGCTTAGAAAAAAAGATTTACAATTTCCTTGCTATTTGCAGACTCACCGTTCATAAACTTCATGGACAGAAACATGGTTGTGAAACTGGCTGAAGTGAACACAAATCTCTTGCTGGCATCTGAAAAGATCTAGTCAGCATTTAATTGAATAATATCTGCCTTTACAATAACCTACGATGATGCTGCAAAGTCACTACTACTTATGTGATACACTGCTGTCTATCAAACCCGACAGCACAACACCAACGAGATGTAAACTGCATTGGTATTTTTGAAAAGAAACGGTAATTGCAGCAAAATAGCATCATCACTCCCCGTTGAAGGGAGTTTGTAACAATCTGGGGACAAGACTGAGATTTCAGACAAAACATACTCTATAAAAGGTTTACATCAAGGGTGTCAGCATTTGTATCAAGACAGTTTCACTTACTGCTGATAGAAAGAACGAATGGCAAAGGTTTGTGCTGTAATGATAAAATTATGTATTGCTCTTCGACATGCACGCCCCAAACGCTGCAGAATGAAAATGTAATTCAATAATAACTTGTTACCATAACATTTATATACAGACCATGGTGACAAAGACAAAAAAAGCTGAAAGATGCACGTGAGTCTTCATGTGGAAAATACACAACGTCAAGACAGGATTATCTCTACTCAATGGCTGATAAATCACCTTTTATGAGGCATCTGTCAACTGTCTCTCCGATTCACGTGTCAACCACAAATTCAGCTCGTCGAGCTTGGCACAGAGTACCGAGTCCACATCCTGCATGGTTAGGGACGGTTCGTCTTTAGTGAAGCTTCCTCGTCTTGTTCTGGAAGATGAGATCACTGTCTTTCCAGCACCGACGAGTGGCTTCTTTGGTTTTCTGGCCTCACCAGCCTCCAGGAACTCCAAAAATCGCTTGATGCGCTTCTGGCCAAACCAGGACTCCGAACCATTTCGGCGATTTAGAGGCACTTCAAAGATGGTCTCCAGCCGACTGAAAGTGGTGCAACATATTCCAGTCAGTTTAGTTGAGTTAAGGGACGTCACTTACTACCAAATATAACAGCACCAGCGTTCTAAAGATGAAGTATTATATTATCTCCTGATAGTATTAAATGGATTAAGTAGTTGATTTCTTGCATAGTAACTGCAAAAACAGCATACTATAAAAGATTAGTAGATACTGTATACAAATAGTATGTAGCATTAAAGGCCCTTTAAAGGCGTTCGGTGTGAAAAGGCCTTTAGTCTAGCAGTTCTTCAGTCGCAACATGTTACATCATTTATTTCTTCCATGACGCACCAGTATGAATGAAGATTGCACTTCAGAGAAAAACAAACATGGAGCTGGACTGTAGGCAATAGTAGCATCTGTATGTGCTGTTTTGTGTAGTGAGGGGGGAAAAAAGCTTTGGAAATAAAGTTTTATTGTCTCAAATGAGGTTACTGCTACAGTTGATGAGGCTCCCCAGTTGGCTCGCTTTCAGTGGCCATCAGAGGTTTCTACTCAGTATTCCACTTCTGTCCTTTTCACACAAGAGGATTTCAAATATCTGTGATTTGAAATCAGGGACAGACTGAGCCAGTCGGTAGTGTTAAGACTGTGTCTGTAAACCTCTCACACTACAGGACCATATGGGCAGATACCTGGGAAGGGCGAATCAGCCCCATTATCCTCTAGTGTGATGCCAGCTTTAGTCTTGTTTGCCCTTTATGTTGTGTGACTGGATGGGTATTTGTTGAGGACTATATGAAATACCTGTGTGTGTTTTTATATGCATCATTTAATATGTAGTCAGTTAAGTTGATCTTACCTTTCAGGGGGTTTGCTGAAATTCTTATTGGTGTAAATTTCTTCCAAACTAAACTCCTTCTTTTTCAGCCTGTTGTGTAACACAAGGAAAAAAAGAACAATGTTGCAATGAAAGATATTGATCAGAGAATATTCAAAAGACAACGGGTACGACATAAAATTCACTTTCAGCAGTACACCAGAGTGTGATCCATTAGAATTTATTCTGCCGTCATGTGCTAATCTAATCTAAGGGTGGAGAGTGACTTCTTAAGAGTGTTGTAAGTTTGAATTTGCTTCAAATGATCAAACCAGACCATGTTTTATCAGACTGTAACATATTTACAGAAAACCTCACAAGCATAAGAGGCTGCATTTATAATTTATGTATATATCAATGTCTGGACACTTTGCATTTAATTTATAGTTTGGTTTTTAGTGAGACGGATAAAATAGGTGGGAATACACCAATGAAATGAATAATGAAAATTACGTGACTAACTATTGTGAAAGAGACAATGAAATGCAGTGGAATCCTTAAGAGCTACAGAGTCAACCTCTGAATAAGGACTATTCTGCCACACATCATTCTAAAGTTAAAGAATGAACTCAGACACTTACTACATGTATATGAGTACATACCTGATGGGTCTGGGCAAGCCCATGGGTGTCAGGTTGTTCTGAGGTTTGGGTAAAGTTTTCCGGATTCTGATAGATGACACTTTCCCTCGTTCCTCATGCTTTTGCGCTGCCTGTGATGACAAACAAGTAAATCTTAATGTTTTTGAAAGCATTAAGAAATAAAGTATTAGCACTGACATACACTACCAGTCAAAAGTGTAGACTAGTGCTGTAGTCAGGACCAGCTAAACAAGACCAGGGTGTACTGAGACCGAGGCAAGACTAAGACAAAACCAAGACCAAGACCAGACAGTGCAGTTAAACTGAATTTGATACATAGTACTGTACCTGTGTTTCGGTGACACTATAGGAGTGACATTATTGAATACATTTCCCAACAAAAATTATGCAAAAGCTTAAGATCGGTCTTTGTCTCGAGACCAAGACGGACCTTGCATTCTACAACACTACAGGCACCGTCTACAGAGTGCACCAAAAGACTACTACAAAAATATTAAACCCAGAGAGATTAAACAACTCTTATATAGTGTAGTCATCCTACAGTCAAACTCTAGCCATCAGGGGCCTCCTGTTAGTTGTACTAAAACATAACGTTTTTTTTGCTAATTTTTGTAGACGGTCCCTGTACTGTTATACAAGAGACCAGTCTTGGTCTCTTGTGTACACTTCACTTAAGCTTTGCATTATTTAGAGGAATTTTTATTGGGAAATAAATTCAATACTGTCACTCCTATATACAATCATTAGTGCCACTGAAATACAGTACTATCAAACTATCAAATTCAGTTTAACTGCACTGTTCTGGTCTTGACTCAGTCTCGATACACTCCAGTCTTGGTCTTATTTAGCTGGTCCTGACAACACCACTGGTTTGGACCAGTACAATTCAAGAGCATCTCAAATTACAGCCTCCAAATGAAGACACAGTTTAATCATCAAATCTCTGAAACAGCTTATTTACAACAACTTATTTTTATGAATGTAGGATCTTGTGCAGTGTTGTATTAGTGTTACCAGATGAACCAAATAAGTAGCAACTTAGTGTAAATCCAGGTTTCAGCTCTAACATGTACATATCATAACCTAAAGTACTGACAGCCTGCTAAATAGTTCAGAAACACCATATTGACACACCAGTAGTGTGAGATGTTATTACAGTCCATTTATACCTTGATTTCAGAATCAGACAGGGCCTTTTCCTCTCTCAGTCCAATATCTTCATACTCCTGACTGGAAGAGCTTGTGCATTCACAATCATCCTCCTCCTCACTCTGTGGTCTCCTCTCGGTCTCACACGCCAGTGGATTCCCACTGAAAAGAGGCCAAGAATTCATCAGCACAGCACTGACACACTTAAACATCACCGGAATTATCATGAAATATCTTACTACAGATTATATATATATAAAAAAAGCATATTACCTGCTACTAGAGTCCAAGGTAGCCTGAGGGGAGTCAATTCTCTGGAGGAATCCTGGAAGGTGACATGTGGAGGAGCTCAACAGGGATGTTGGTGAGGAGGCGGAGGTGGGAGAGGACACATGATTGTTAGTGCTGGGATTGGCAGCAGAACTTCTGCTGTCAGCTTTCTTGGAAAGGAAAGCCAGTGGGCTGGAAAGGAAAGATGAGGCAAGGGCTGAGAGGGAAGTGCTGAGGGAAAATGCGAAATTAGGAGACGGTTGTTTGGCGACACTGCCATACGGAGCAGCTCTTCGGGATGGGTACACCTCCTTACGAAGACAGAGAGGGGCAATCTCTCTCTCTACCTCCACAATGCAAACAGTGTGGCGACGAGCACGCTGGAGGGATCTGTTGGCATTGGGGAGATAGGGAGTGTGGGGAGCCTGATGCTGTTGTGACGTGCGCGTCCAGCTGTGATGTGTTGAATGAGGTGAGGCGGTCCAGGCTGTGTCATAGGGATGGAAGGCAGGGATCTCTGGGCAGGAGTAGCTGCGCAACAGGCGCCTTGCAAAGCCATTTTCTGATGAGCTTGCACTTGCTGTCGTCACATGTGCATCCTCCATAGTGACAGAGCTTGTTGCCTCTTCAACTTTATGCCTCTTATTTTGCAAACCTAGGGACCTTCTCCTTTGCTTATCCGTTAACCTTGGCTGCACCTTTCTTGCACCAGATCTTAGCCTAGAGACACTGATGCTGCTATGCTTACTGGTTTCATTGTCACTGGTAAACACTTTATGTGACAAAGAAGCAGTATCCTTTTCTTTCTTATCCATGAAATGTTTAACTTCAATATTTAATAGTACACTACAGTTTAGGTGAGGTTGGGAGGGTGAAACAACAGGTTCACGATTTCTTTCAAAACAAACAGGGTCCACAGGGCGTGTAGACTGGCTTTCTTCAGTTATCACACAGAGATTACTGATACACTGCTTCGTCTCTTGAGCCCCACCTGACTCAAAAGATTTAACGCCACTTCTAAAGCTCTTATTGCGTCTCTTGGACGTTTGGCTGAACCCTGTTTTTGAGTTCTCCTTTCTCTGAACAGGCAGAGTGGTATTAAAATCTATGGGCTTGTGTTTTAATAGCTCCAATGATACTACTGATGAGGTAGAAACCAAAGTGCTGTCCGATTCAATCAACAAACCTGCCTGAAAAGGTGCTTTACGTTTTAGCGGCTTCTTGTTAATATTCCTGCACTTGTCTGTATTGTGGAGCTGCTTTACATTAAGAGCTTCTGGTAACGGCTCCTGCTCCGTTTGTTGCACAGAAATTACTTCCACAGTGGTTTCAAGTTCCATACTGTTACTTGCATCACTTTTACCAAGACCTGTTGCCGTCATTTTCACTTGTTTGCATGAGCCACTGGGCTTTGTCTTGCTGGTACTGCAGACTTTTTGGCCATTCTCTGACACACCACTGCTTTTATCCAGTATGTGATCCAACACAACAGCAGGGAAACATTCAGTCCGAGTCTTTGACCCTGCTTCATTTATCACTGGAAGCATTTCATGTCTACATTTTCCTTTCCCATTTGCTCTTGTTGAAACAACCTGCCTTTTTCTAGCAGGCTCCAGTGTTTCCTCCCTGTCTACAACTGTTTTTGTCAACACGACATTCCTTCTTGCTGAACTTCGCTCCCTCAACAAGCCACTATCTGACGCCACATTTAACTCTTGGTTTTCTGCATTCTCTGTACCTATATCTCCTCTCAGTTTTGTCCTCTTCTCCAAGTCTTGGGAATGGCTTTGCAGTTCCAGCCCCTTCTTAGCTCCCCCAAAACCTGCTGAATACTCAAACTGCTGAGTATCTGTAGTGAGCATCAGTGTTCTTTCATTAGCACTGTTATTTAAAGTACTCTGGAGGCTTTGAACTACGCTACAACTTTCTATTTTCTTGCCATCATCATCATCATCATCAGGCTGGAGAGAGTCTGCATCAAGCTGAGTGTAACAGACAGAAGATAACAGAGTTTTGTCAGTATCACTTGAATCAGCCTTGTTTGATTTGATTTGCTCATCACTAACCTCTGGGTCAGACTCTTCCTGTTTGACTTCAGGTTTAAGAGTCTTAGAGGAAAACTTCTTAAATTCAGATCTATTTCCTGTTCGTTTCCTAGGTAGAGGTTTTAGCTGGGTACACTGTTTGCTGTTCTGCTCCTCCATAGTTTTGGATATCGTTGACTTGGTTTCATGTGAGGCACTTAAACTGACAGAGGACCTAATATCAGATGCAACAGATTCTGAAATCTTCTCAAAACCGATGCAGGGTGAGGGGCTGTGTCGCAAAGGCACAGATTCAGAGATATGTGTTGACAACTCCACATCAAACAATTCTTTAGAATATTTAACACCAACAGTTTCTGTGTTAGGTGCACTTTCTTCATTGCTGAGTCTCTGCTGATGACTGTCCTCACTTTGTTCTTTTGAATGAAACACATTGCTTGGATCTGAGTGCTCAACATCACAGGTTCCATTGGCCTCTATCTCACTGAGTTTGTCTGCATAGTCCATGGACGGTGAAGGACTATTACCTTTGAAGAGTTTAACAGGACTCATGACTATCTCTGTGAAACAGGCCACCTTCGACCTGAATGACTTAAAGAATGGGCCGATCATCCATCCTTTTGGGTCAGATTCATTTTCAGCAGGGCATCCAACAGCTAACCCCCCAGATGTATCCATGTCAGATTTAGTAGCATTAGGATTCTGAGTGGTGTTGTCAGGAAACTGCTCAACTACATTTTCTGTAGCAGAGACATATGGGTTTCCCTGTTCACTTTGTCTAGAATAAAAAATGGAAAAGGAAAATAAAAACAAAAAACAAATCAGAGGCAGAAACTGTGATATCAGAAACAGCTACATACAATTTATTTGTGAAACTCAATCACTTGATAATGCCACTGCAAGATCCTGTATCTGGCTTCTCATCACTCAGTAGTTCTCTACTTGTGAAACACTTAGAAAATGTGGACATCTATGCCCCCTTTTCCACTGGCTTAAATCATAAGGACAACTAATTTTACACCTTCCACAAAAATACAATTAAAAATTGAACTTGTCCTAAAAGAATGTATGAGTGGTTTTTCCAGATAAACATCGCAACAATAATCAAATATGTGATTATCATATATGCACAAGCCACTTACTTATTTTGGCACTCTGCTGTACAACTAAAATCAAAGCCATCCTGCAAAACAAATAAACAGTTTACAGCTGTTTTAAGAAAATGAAGCAGCAATTGGTTGAGCACTGATACAATCTCAGCTGCTGAGCAAACCAACTAGTGGACAAACAAATGCTGCCATTTGTGTTCAGTGTATCATCAGTTTATTCAATCTGGAAAAGAAAACAAAAACAAATTGTTGGGCAAAACTGTCTATGCTTGGCAAGGAAAAGAGCAGACAATAAAGATAAGAGTGGATTTTCCAATATGCGCAGTCTGTGCAGCATTAGTAGGCCACATTAAAATTTCTTGTCTGTGTCAGATGCAGCAGACCAGGAAACAAGACTTAATCACTCAATTAGCCCTCACACCCTGTTCACTGTACTGTAATGTTAATATAA
>NW_018127950.1:774352-776325 GCF_001952655.1 Monopterus albus
AAAGGAGACTAACAAAGACACAGAGAAGGTGAAGAACCATTTAGAAATGGGGGGGGGGAGAAGAAATCTAACTAACCTCATTTTGTTTGTCATGTACACGTGTTACTTCAATTCTCAGCTGCTTGGACTGTGACACTTGCACCTACAAACCAGAGAGATGTGCAGGTGCAGCATGAACAGTGACTCATTTCATTACTCAAAAAGAAAAAAAAATCTAGAGATTTTTAAGTTAAACTCCTACCGTGCTTCCACTCTCCCCTTGTCTCTTACTGGGGGACGGGTTCCATCTGGGTGGCCTGTGAGCTGCTCTGCTGCTGTGTGTGTTGCTGTGTATTTTAGGAGGCTGTGCTCCGATTCCTTGAATGCGACCACTCCTTCTGTGTCCAGATATTCCATCATTCACACAGCTGTGAAGGTTTCCACACAAAAAAATTATAAATAAAACCAGAAAATTTGGACAATGCAGCATTTTTGTTTCATGTTGTTATGTCCACACTGGAGCCAATATCTAGGCTATGGTTGAAACATAGTGGTACAATATAACTGGAATAAATATAACTGATCATTCAGTCTGTGTAAATGTAATAATATCCAATAATCGATGCATTTCTTACACTAGGTTAACACTGAAAATGCAGTTTCTGTAATGTACAGTGGGGCAAATAAGTATTTGATACACCACTGATTTTCCAACTTTTCCCACTTACAACAAATGGACAGATCTGTAATTTTCATCGTAGGTACACCTCAACTGTGAGGGACAGAATCTACAAAAAAAATTCCAGTAAATCACATTGTTAAATTTTTTAAATAATTTATTTCCATTTTATTGCACGAAATAAGTATTTGATCACCTACCAACCAGCAAGAATTCTGGCTCTCACAGACCTGTTAGTTTGTCTTTAAGAAGCCCTCCTATCCTCCACTCATTGCCTGTATTAACTGCACCTGTTTGAACTTGTTACCTGTATAAAAGACACTTGTCCACACACACTTGCCCTGGCTGTGTGTTTGGGGTCATTGTCATGCTGGAAGACTCAGCCACGACCCATCTTCAATGCTCTGACTGAGGGAAGGAGCTTGTTCCCCAAAATCTCATGATACATGGCCCCACCCATCCTCTCTTCAATATGGTGCAGTCATCCTGTCCCCTTTGCAGAAAAGCACCCCCAAAGCATGATGTTTCCACCCCCATGCTTCACGGTTGGGATGGTGTTCTTGGGATTGTACTCATCCTTCTTCTTCCTCCAAACACGGAGAGTGGAGTTTATTTTGGTCTCATCTGACCACATGACCTTCTCCCATGCCTCCTCTGGATCATCCAGATGGTCTTTGGCAAACTTCAGACGGGCCTGAACATGTGCTGGCTTGAGCAGAGGGACTTTGCGTGCGCTGTAGGATTCTAAGCCATGACGGTGTAGTGCGTTACTAATGGTAACCGCTGAGACTGCGGTCCCAGCTCTCTTCAGGTCATTGACCAGGTCCTCCCGTGTGGTTCTAGGCTGATCCCTCACCTTTCTCAGGATCACTGATACTCCACGAGGCGAGATCTTGTATGGAGCCCCAGTCCGAGGGAGATTGACAGTCATCTTGAATTTCTTCCATTTTCTAATAATTGCGCCAACAGTTTTTGCCTTCTCATCAAGCTGTTTGCCTATTGTCCTGTAGCCCATCCCAGCCTTGTGCAGGTCTACAATTTTGTCCCTAGTGTCCTTAGACAGCTCTTTGGTCTTGCCCATAGTGGAGAAGTTGGAGTCTGATAGATTTAGTGTGTGGACAGGTGTCTTTTATACAGGTAACGAGTTCAAACAGGTGCAATTAATACAGGCAATGAGTGGAGGATAGGAGGGCTTCTTAAAGACAAACTAACAGGTCTGTGAGAGCCAGAATTCTTGCTGGTTGGTAGGTGATCAAATACTTATTTCATGCAATAAAATGGAAATAAATTATTTAAAAATCTAACAATGTGATTT
>NW_018127950.1:776375-778022 GCF_001952655.1 Monopterus albus
GGAAAATTACAGAACTGTCCATTCTCTCTAAAAAAAAAAAAATCGGCAGTGTATCAAATACTTATTTGCCCCATTGTATAAGGACAGGTGCTTAGATGTCTAAATCTAGACCATGTATAACAGCAAAGAATACTAGATAAGCATCAATAGAGAAAACTAGAAATATAAAACCACTGGAATGAAAAAAAATATATTATTTGCACTGGTACCTGCAAAAACGCTTACAGATAATTGTCAGTAATTGGATATTGGCACAATTTGATGTTGTGTGCTCATTAGTATCTGCAAGTCCAAGCGCATCAGTCCATCATGATAAAAAAAAAAGCCAAAAAAAAAAAAAAAAAAAAAAATTCAGAGCAAAGAGGGAAAACAAACCAACAGGTGTTGGGACAATTATACCTGGAAGTGACGGAGGAAAGGGGAAGGAGAGGTGGTGGAGGTTCACTGTGGGGAGGCGCACTACAGAAAGGGATTGGGGTAACAGCATCTTCGTCCATTGGACAAACTATCTCAGTGAGTGAGTCAGAGGAATAAGTCAACATCCCCTTGCTCTTGCTCTGTTTGTCCTTGTATGGCCTTCTCTGTAAATAACAATGGAGGGAAACATGTAGGGTATCATATCAGTATAAAAGCTCTTCAAAATAGATGTAAAAATGAGGCTAATGGCTAATGAATATATTCACTGCGCTGTAAAATACTGAGGTTTTTCTCAGTTAAATCAGCATGTATAACATAAAATACTGAAAATGGCCATTGCAATTTTCTAAAGCCCAAGGCAATGACTGCAAATGAACTGATACTGTATGTCCAGGTAACATTTTAAAACCCAAAGACATTAGGTTTATTACCACATAAACCAAAGAAAAGCAGCAAATGAGAATGTCAGCATATTTTCAGGACAGAGGATAATTCAAATATCAAAACAGCAACTTTCTAATGATCAACTAAATTATTATTTAACAAATTGTTTATTCTCTAAAAACAGCACATGTACAAACACAGAATAATGTGATAAGCGCTGGAAAAAAAGAGTGGCAAAACTAAGTAAAGATTTTTTTTTTTAAAAAAACAACATCTGAACCATTGGGTTTCAACAGAGGTATTTCTGGTCCATTTTTGGGGAATTTCACTTCTTATATTACATATGCACATATGCACTAGGAATCTAGTTAAGAGGAATATCTTTCATAGTTAATAAAAGGTTGTCCTTATGTAAAAAAAAGGTTTTACTCTGTCTCTTAACCAATATACTAAGTTCCTCTATTAACATGAAACTCATTTTAAGCGTGGCTGACGTTACTGGCTACTGCACAATTTTTTTTAAAATCAGTCTTTAATGCTTACGTTGTTATGCAAATAGAAATCCATGCTTTTATATAAGTATCACAACACTACTTAAAATAGTGTCAACTGTAAAACTCGTTGCCAGTCACGGGATCACCAGCACAATTCACTGGCACCAACTTACTGTCAATTTGCAAAAGTTAGATAACTACGTCTAATAAAATTTAGCAACTAACGCCAAACTAGTGAAGATATCGATATGTAAGGCGTAAATAAACCAGGTTTTCTAGCTACCGGACAATTAGCTAAATGCGAATACATAGTGTTTTCAATCAAATGGAAGCGGGCGGTTTGATAGAAAAT
>NW_018127950.1:778073-793706 GCF_001952655.1 Monopterus albus
AGTTAATGTATAACATTACTCATCGTTAATGTGTGTCGGGCAATGGCTATTGTAAACAGCGTGAGTTACACATTTTATTTCGTGAGCTACATCGAAACACTGTGTGCAATTTTATTGTAGCTAACTCCATCAACGCGTCATGGTTTTGGCCCAGATATATACATATAGTTAGTATGGAACAGTTTCTGCACCAGCGAGTAGCCATAGCCAGGAACCGTCATATCTCCTAACGTTCAAGCACTTTCTATGGGGCACCTAAATATATCGTCAGCATGCGGTTTAGCAGTACAGTATTATTACAGTTAAATCACATCAAACAAGCTTACCTGAAGCGCTTGGCTAAACCACAAGGTAGAATTCCGACCTCACCGTAAACAAGACATACCGGACGGCGCCCTACAGCGACTCGCAGATGTGTCCGCTTCTACAAATCCGACAACCAGACACACGGATCGTCCAATCATAGCACGAGGTCTCTTTCCGCCTGTTGAAATCTGACCAATTACAGTAGAATTACAGGCATCGTGTTGAGGGCAGCCAATAGGTGAGCGGAGACAAATAAAATAGTCTTCTTTTATGTCCTAGCCTAACCTACTATCCGGTGGCTATACAACTAAATTTTGTTTCCATTCTGAGAAAGTCATACCAGACCAGCATCTATGATAGTCAGTACCCAATACGTCTTACTGCTGAAAGCAGCTAATCTGCTACCATGTAAAAGAGAGGAATATCTCGGCATGTAAAATCCCTTCAGAAAGTTTTCAGACCCCTTCAGTTTTAGCACACCTTGTGGTGTAGATTTACTTTTAAATGGATAAAATGCCCACCAGTCAATATTCAATAACCCATAATGACAAACATGTTTTATTTAAAAACCCAAACACTGAAATATGTCCTTTACAAAAGTATTCAGACATTTTGCTTTGCTGAACCTGACCAGAGTCCACTTGTGGAAAACTGAACTGACCGGACATAGTTTAGAAAGTCATGCACCTGTCCTATAATTCACATTGCATATGGTGTAGCATGGTAGTGGCAGTATCATGCTATGGGGTGCTTCTCACCAGCAGGGACAGGGCGACTGGTCAGAATTAAAGGATGAATGTAGCCAAATGCAAACAGGACCTTGAAGAAAACCTGTTCCAGAGTGCAGCGACCTGAGACTGAGGCAATGGTTTACCTTTTGAGCATCACAACAACCTGAAGCATACAGCCTTCATGACAAGTCTCTGTCTTTGAATAGCCCAGCCAAAGCCCAGATCATCTGTAGGTTTGTAGTGTTGGAGATCATTACTATTGCAGTGTGATTGTTTGCATAATAGATCATCAGCACCAAATCAGAAGCTATTTTCAGTATGGTAACATTTTAATTTCTAACAAATTAAATCATATGCATACTGTATGTGCTGTCATCATTTGTTGTGATGCTTGTTTTCCTTCAGAGCCTTAATATCAAAATTATCTGTATGGCTGCATGTACAATTTATGGCTGTTTGGGTGAAATAGAGCTGGCATTCTGTTTTTCTCCTGAACCATAAAACCGTGTAGCCTACCTATGCCTCACCTGTACCACATGTACCTCAGATAGGCTATTTATGTAGTCCAGCATCATACAAACTGTTTATTTTTTTCTAAGGCGAGAGAAATCTTCTTGTTTTACTTTCGGCTGTTCCCGTTAGGGGTCGCCATAGCGAATCCAATTCCCATGATTAAATTTGGCACCCAGAGGTACCCAAGATTAAACATTAATGAGTAAAATGAGCAGCCATGGGCACTCCATCCATCCATCCATCCATCCATTTTCTTCCGCTTATCCGGGACCGGGTCACGGGGGCAGCAGTCTAAGCAAAGATGCCCAGACTGATGCCCGAGCCACCTCAGCTGGCTCCTCTCGATGCGGAGGAGCAGCGGTTCTACTCTGAGCTCCTCCCGGGTGACCAAGCTCCTCACCCTATCTCTAAGGGTGCGCCCGCCCGCCCTGCGGAGAAAGCTCATTTCGGCCACCTGTATCCGGGATCTTGCCCTTTCGGTCATGACCCAAAGTTCATGACCATAGGTTTACTGCATATAACTTGGGTCTGCATCATCTGATTAATCATAAACGTGTTAGAAATTTGTACCACTACCAAATGTTTGTCCTCCATTACATGTCAAAATGTTGTTTTAATATATAAACTGTTAGCATTTTTTGTTAATTAACACACAGAAAACCTACAGCAACTTATTATTCCATCACAAGTGGCTGCAAGAACCATTTTTTATTAATAGGTCTGACAGTCATTTAATCAATTGATTGTTCAGTGATTAAAATATCAGACAATAGAAAAATGTCATCACTGTTCACCAAAGCCCAACAGACCATAATCAGATTTGTTGTCTAACCAGAAAGTCAACCAGTGTACATCAACAGAACACTGCAAAATATTAACAATAGAAGTGGCACCTGCACACCGACTGCAAGCAACAAAATTTTGCCTATTGAATAGGCTAAATTTCAATCCCAGTCACATCTTCACCGGCCATTTTTACTTATTACTCAGCAATTGATCATGGTCACAATTATTTTTTGATTAAATCAGTGAATCAGTTCTTCAGTGTGCTGGTTAATTTCTAGGTACCTGGAGAAATACTCAAAGTACCATGTAGCTACAAAGGGGGTCAGCTGGGGCCCCAACAACAAAATTTGCTCTGGGGATCTTTAGGAGTTCAATCCATCCAGAGCACCTTAGTCAACATTAAGTTTACACCAGTGAAAATGTGACGATTTGTCACATAGTTACATACTACGCTTTAAATTCATTGACATTGTTATACTTTTTAAAACAAGTTTTACTGGAGCTTCTGAACAAAAACATTTGTTACACATAAGCAATTTTAATATTCCATAAGCTAGAAATTGCGACTTTTGAGCAAACAGTATCACGACTGTTTTTAGCATCTTTTTTCATTATACATTAATTTGCTGATTATTATTTCAGTTGTCTATATGACACAATAAAAATATCTCAGAGCACATGACATGGTGAGGTCATCAACCCGATACCTTAAACCCAAAAATATTCAGTTTACTATGATTACTGCCAAGTTGCTGCATTTTGTGTTGTCACTTCAAACCACTAAAAGTGTGTCCACACTGTATTATGGATGACCATCTGATTTTTAAAGAATATAAATATCTGAATCACCTCAACATTTTATAATATATATTCTAAAATCCCTGGGAGGTAACAGTGATGTATCAGTGACTATAGACAAAGGAGATACCATAGGGCTGGATCCAAATATCTGACTATTCAGACATTCATTCATTGGGTAGGTATCAATGTTAGTATTTCAACTTTCAAAGCTCCTCTGTGGCAGTCACTTAGGTAGCAGACTCTGCTAATCTTTGCTGTTTCTGATTTAAATGACAACCTGTGAGGTCATACCAGCTGTCGCTAACTTAGGTTAAATCAGTGACTCAAACTGAAGACAGGACAAAAGCCTGTGGACAAACAGGCTGTTAGCCAAAGATCGTTTATGAGTAAAGAGGCATCACTCTGTATAACCACTGAATAATGAGAGTGAACTGGGTGCTTTTTTGACATTCCAACAACTCCAACAGAGTGAGACGTCTTCACAGGTAAAACGATCAGTAGATTTCACATCAGTCATGGAAATGTAGTACATTGTGTGTGCACGCAAATCGTTATGAAGATCTGTCGTGTGTTCATCTGTTACATTAAATATTATGTGACCTTTATTGGCTTTTTGTTTTTTTAACCCAAAGCACTGCCAGACGGGCAAAGAGGGTACTTTTAAGCTGTAGCACAATGTCAGTCCATTAACACCCAAATATCCAGAGCCCAAAAACTGCCATTGGGGACAGTCCTAAATATGATAATTACCATGAGTATCTACCTGTAAATACTTGAAGGCATAAAACGGGATCCTTAACAATCCCACATTCCACTCCAATGACAACATCAATTTCCTCACTGCCAAACTGCATCTCAGTACTGAGGTTTGAAAAGGAGGTGGTTAAATTAACAGCCTATCACAGTACTAGCTTTTCCTCTTATAAGTACTGTGTATAATGTAAATGTGTAGAAGTGTAAAATACTCTACAGCAACAAGATAACTATCACATGTCAGTATGCATATGAATGTCAAGGAGAATGACTGTGTAATCTAAATGTTCAGAATAAAATCAGTGAGCCTTAAAATAAACCCACAATGTGATCTGGTTCTCAGGAAAAAACATGGCTGAGAGCAACATCACATGAGTTATTTATTTAAAAACAACGCACAGAAAATAATAACTGTGCTAATCTGACAACAGTCTTGGAAGAACAAACTGAAGAAAGACTGAGGGCAAAACATGAATACTGAGATTGACAGTGATAGTTGTGATTGATCACCTGGCTGGACATAAGTCACGTATAGAGCTCAAAGTCCAGTCTCTTGGAGTTGTAGAATTGAGATCCCTCCTGGTCCACCCTCCTGCAATACACGCCATTGCTGAAATAGCCTTCATCGACCCAATCCTACAAAAGAGACAATAAGATGATTAAAACCTGTCGGACCAGACTGAGGTTAAAGGTGGAAACAGCCCGCAACCCACTATTTTCCTAAATATAATGAGATTTACTAATAAGTCGGGGGCGGCTGTTGCTCAGGAGTTAGAGCGGGTCGTTTCCTAACCGGAGGGTTAGCAGTTTGATTCCCGACTTGTCCAGTCAACATGTCGAAGTGTCCTTGAGCAAGACACTGAACCCCCAATTGTTCCCGGTCATAACACCGGTGTGTGAATGTATGAGCGTTTGTGAATGCGAATGGGTGAATGGCCAAGTAGTGTGAAAGTGCTCTGAGTGTGCTGTAAAGCATAGAAAAGCGCTATACAAGTATAAGACCATTTACCATGTCCGTAAGTATCTGGACAGTGATGGTTTGGCTCCAATGTTGAAGGACTGAAATTTTTTTTTATTTTTTATTATGTCATTGTCAAAAATACTTACGGACCCAAGTTTGGGTACAAGTTACAAGGTTTTTGCATGTACTTTGACTATAACTTAAAAAAGACACACTTGCCTGAAATCACAATATGCATAAAAGCTATACTATATAATCTACAAACTCAAGAAGTGTAGGAGAATACCTGCATCTGTTGACTGGTGAAGGGTCCATAGACTTCTGCGTTATTGTCATTGTCCCATTTGTACTCCCACATCACTTCATCACTCACTGAGGAAAGACAAAATTGGATTAAGCAAAACAAGATTATTTATGACATCGAAGACAAACATAAGTAACACGTAGCAACCTATTTTGTTTTCCTCCTCCTCTTTATCCTCTGATCTGCCATCGTGGGTTTCATCAAATTTATCTGCAAACATGTCAAGTTCATCTTCTTCACCACCACTAGGTTTCTGCCCCACAGCTGGCCTCTTGCTGCTCATGCTCTTCAACAAATAGGCCAGCTTTTCATATGTTTGCTGATAGATTTCAAACATCCCAGATCCAACCAGTCTGTCAGCTAATGCTGTGAGCTTATCGAGCTTTTCTGCATCCCTTTTGGTCTCCTCTGTGGGTTCACTCTCTTCTTTCAGCTTTCTCTTCTTTCGTCCTCCGAGGCCTCCTAAACGGCGGAGCGCTGCAGCAACCGTCTCGCCAGGCAGCAGCAGTTCAACTACGGCTTCAGTGAGCTGATGCTGTGTGTAGGATGCCAGTGGATCCTCAGCAGGCTCCTTCTCCTTCTCCTCTTCTTCATTATCATCGTCTGCCTGCTGCTCTTCTCTCTGTCTCTCTTCCTCGGCCTCATCCTCATCACCGGCTCTGCGTGTACGTTTAGCTCCAAGACCTTTCTTCTTTTGTTTGAAAGGTTGTTCTTTTACTCTCACCTGGAAGAAGAAGCTTATATTACTGCACATTGCTCAGTAACACTTCAAATGTGAAGCAAAAGTCCCTAAAATTCAATTACCCAGTCAATGTTGTCAAGCCAGTTGTCTCTAATCTGTTGTTCTTTTTTAATGAAATAGTTCCCCTCAGAGTCAAAGTGCCCTTCCTCCATCTCCTCTTCCAGGTTGAAAGGTGTTATGGAAACTCCCTCATCAAAGTCAATCGTTGCACCCTCTTGGCCTGAGAACACAGTCAGTCATATTTTTAGGTAACATCATTACTGACAGTCCATGTTTTAGATAAAAATACTATTTTGCTAGACTTATGGCACTTATAAGAAGCAGTAACGGAAGAAGGTTTTCCAGTGTAGAAGAATTTGGCTCCTTCTTATTAAAAGCTTACTTCCCTAGGTTTTTCCAAATTTGGCTCAGTGTGGGGAAAACCTTAGATATACACTTGTGCACAACTGTATGTGCAGCACAGCTGAAGTGATTTATCATATAAAAGTCAATAGCCATGTCTAAGCTACACATCACAACAGTTACAGTTTAAAAACTCAACAAGACATACCTTCCACATCATCGCTGGCCAAAATGTCATATTTGCTGCTCTTTGTGTCCTCCCCTTCATCCTCTTCATCACTATCAAGGGAGTGCTTACCCTTGAACCTAGAGCCTGGTCCACTGACAACCTCACAGCTCTAGTCAGTAAAAGAAAGAAAAGAAAATAGCTAACATTAAAAATCACACAGAACAAGGGACCTTCTGCACTTTATATTAAAGTCTTAAGGAAAACGTGCCTCAAATAGCTTGTCTATAAATAGTCAGAAAACCCATTATTGCTTTTATTCAACAAAGAGTCCAAAACACAACAGCTATAGTCAGCTTACAGTCGGGTATGACAGAGGAAAGCAGCAAACCTTTCCATTTGTGTAGCATTAATCAGCAATTGTTTGCAATTTATTCTTACGTTTAATTGCGATTGATTGAAACGACTGATCAAAGTAGTTATCAGTCGTTTACCTGTCCAGCTAATCACTTCTCCAGTTACTCGTAGAAAATAGCTTAAAATTGTAATTGAGTAATAGAATCCTGAGGTCGCATAATTTGGTGAAACACCTGTTTTAAGAAAAGCATTTTCTCGTACTGTAAATGCAAACTGTGTTGCTTTCTTTAACCTTAACATTTCTCAGTTCGTCATTATATCGTATCCTGACAAACTAATCTATTATCCTCAAACAACACAAAGCTGTCTCCTACTGAAACAATACCGCGAACATTACCTTTTTATTTGGGAGATCGTCTTCCAGGTCAAACTCCCCGTTCCCGTCTTCAAATGTTACTTTCCTTTTAGACATAGTGCTACAGAAGGAAAGTCAATGACTCTTTTATTCCTATAACACAACTAAACGTGAGCTTTAACACTAGCAAGTAGCATTATTTATAAAAGTTTCACAGATTACATTCATGTAACGTTGTATATTTGAGGGGGTAACGCAGGACTCGTGTTAGCTTTGTTGCTAAAAACGTTAGCAAGCTAACTGCAAACACAGCACATGCAGAACGAGCGAAGCAACCTAGCTAGAGGTAAGATATCATTTATTCGCGTAATTAATATAAAATATTTGCACACCACCAGGGTAGAATACACAAACATCGTTACTGATATTTTGCAATAAACTGCGACAATACCTTCTAAAAATAATTCAAGCGACGTTTTCGATTCTTCTTCGCTTGTTGCTTTCTTCTTCTTCTTTTCCTTAGTATCTGTGTGGGATGGTAAACAAAGACGTGACCCATTACCGCCACTATCTGGTGAGGAGTATCTGGGTTAACTATGCTGTATGTGGGCTTGAACATTGTATATTGTTATAGGAAATGGAGCTAACAGGACATTGTTGGCCACCAAAGGACTGGAACCACAACGAATCAGTCGTTAGGGGACATCTTTGGCCGTCGAAGGACTGAAACATCAACTGGGGGAGAAATACCTCTTGCTCACCACCAGTCAGACAGAACTGATGAAACCTCTTGGATGAGAGGTGAAACGTCCTCTACCTAAAACTATGTCCAGATGAGTTTTTTCTACATTTTTTCAGCATAATTTGCTGAAGTGACTCTTCCTTGGTTCATGCATATGATGATACTCGCCATATGATATGAAAGTTTCTATTATTAGATTATCTACCAGTGGACTATTCTGAATGACACTACATTCCTGACACTACAGATTTTCTGGGTCTGACTTGACTTTTACCCACTGCAATCCTAAAATTATAGCAACTTTCAATATGTCTCTCTGCTTTCACAAGTTACTGATAGCAACATATTTTGTTTTGTTTGTTGTGTCATGATGGTTTTCTTTCCTCTCTTCTCTATTCACTCACCCCAACCGGTTGAGGCAGATGGCCACCCAGCAAGAGCCTGGGTCTGTTGGCGCTTTCTTCCATTTAAGGGAGTTTTTCTTCTCCACTGTCACCAAATGCTTGCTCAAGAAGGATCTGTTGCATTTTTCTCTATAACAGTGTAAGGTCTAGACTTTACTATGTAAAATACCCTGAAATGATTTGGCACTATAAAACTGAATTGAACTAAACATGATTCTTCTTGTAAGATAAATAAAGAGAGACAGATTTGGGCCTAACAATGCAACTGTGGGTCACCTTTGTGTATGAAATGCGCAATGAGATGAAATGAAATAAAGTTCCCTTCCCTTGCCTGAAAGCAGAGAAGAAGATTTGAGATATTTGGTTCTTCCTTAAACAAATATTCATTGTAGTTGACAAGTAGCTCTGTGCAGAATCAACCATCTACCAAGGGACAGTGGCACAACATCAGAAGTTAAACTAAAACTCATCAGACATCACGAAAAGTGGCAAAATGCAGAAGTGAAAGAACCGAGGCACAGCTGCATAGGACCTGAAACGTCACTTCATCATCTAACATCTCACTTCCAGGTGGCGGTTCTCACCAGGAAGGCTGCTTTTAGCTGCTCGTTTCAGCTGAGTACAACTCATCAGCTCAAGGTGGACTGAAGCCTAGAAGAGAGAGAATATAATGTGTCAGGATTCTGTTACTAGGAACTGGGTCAACTTATTTATATTTCAACACTTGTCCTCTCGTACCAAAGGGAGAACCAGTATAGTAACCTGAAACTATGTATTGAAGCGTTGTCTGGTTCTTGATGCATCGGACTGAAAGAAAAGAACTGACTCCACATTTGGGAACAACAAGGACCAGAAGAAAATATCTGTAAATGTAAATAACGGATTGACAGTGTAGAAGGGTAGCATGAACCTGTGAGGCATTTAGCATTGTCAGAGGTAAGTCTGAGTCACTGTTTTCTATCCTGTCACTATACATGAACTTGGTAGGTTTTTATTGGTAATAGGTATTTGGTTTTACTTATCCATCCATCCATTTTCCTCCGCTTATCCGGAACCGGGTCGCGGGGGCAGCAGTCTGAGCAAAGATGCCCAGACTTCCCTCTCTCCAGACACTTCCTCCAGCTCCTCCTCCTGGTTTTACTTATGTATTTTTAAATGTTATTTGTATTTGATTGTAATTAATGCAGTATATTTACTTTTACAGTATGATCCTGGTTCCAGTTCAGTCTTAATTATTAGATTATTAGAAAAGCACTTTACAGTTTTTCCAGTAACCTTACTGGAAATGTGTGACATTGAATTTGGCCTTTGACTGGAGATTTAACTCATGGTGAAATTAGACTGTAAAAAAGTGTGTTTTTGATCAAATTGGATTTAGCTATATTGTATTTTAAATATACACAGTTTCATAAATTTACTCCAACCCTCAGCTGGTGAGCCCATATGTGGTTTGGTCATTTGTGAGCATGCGTGTGTGTGTGTGTCCCTTCTCTCTGGTCACAAGGTTTCTCAGACTTAGGTGGGGCACAATTTCATCTTTGTTCTGGACTTGTTTACACACCAGTGTCTTTATTTACTTGTTCAAAAAAGCAAGACTTGGTCTGTTCTGCATTTTTTTCAAATTGTCTGTGGATCACTCTCAGAACCATTTTCTCAATATCAGGCATTTATTTCTCAAGAGTGATGAAAAAAATTAATTGAACAGGTCTTAGAGGTCAAAAGTGTTCTGTCAAAGTGAAAGTAACACTTTCTGTCAAAGTGAAAGTGTTACTTTCACTTTGACAGAGTCCAGAACAAGTCCAGAACAAGTCCAGAACAAAGATGAAATACACTTTGACGTATGTTATTATGTGCCATAAAGGTTGACAGACTTTGATCTAGCGTGGAAAGGTAGGTGGGGCTTAGCACATAGCTGACAGGGCCATAATCCTTCAACTTCACACTTCAGTTTGACAGATACTGTCCTTTATATCTCTCTTAAGCTGCTCACAACATGAACACATTTGACATTTGACGAGAGGCCCCCAAACTGTTTTTCATTAGAGGTCACAAGCAAAAGAAGTTGGAAGTAATGAAAACTGCATTACATTTCTGTAAAATATTCTGATCTACAGGTCATGCAGTTTTCTGCACAAATATATTCCAAATGTAAAAGCACTTTCTCATCTTTAGGTGCTGGGATGAAGCTTCATGAGAAGATATTGACCCATTTCCTATCATGTACCTCTCCCGTAGATAAAGAGGGATATCTCTACAAAAAGGTTTGACAATAAAATAAAAACAGACAACATGAAATGACTCAGTCTTTCCTCATGCTAGTGAGTAGAATAATCCAGCTTTACTTTCATATATTTATTCATAGAAAGAGCGAACTGCCACCTACCATCGGCGGTGGTTTGTCCTGAAAGCGAACCTGCTTTTCTACCAGGAACGCCCAGCTGACCGACACCTACTGGGTGTCATTGTGCTGGAGGGATGTACAGTAACGCGTTCAAAATCTGATGGACAGTTTGCCTTTTCCCTAGTGTTTGATAGACCTGGACTCAAAACCTACAGATTTGCAGCAGTGGATCATCAGACTCAAGAGAGCTGGGTGAAAACTTTGCTCTTGGCCAGCCACTGTTACCTCTCCCTGCTGGTGAGAGACCTGGGGAGGCAGTATGAAGGTGGGTTATCATTGTTGTCACCGTGTCCTATTTACTGTTGTCTATAGACTGAAGTTTATGGGTATTTGTGTGTGTCCGTTGATGAAGTATGAGAAAATGGACTCCTGGGCACAAACAAGGAAGAGCTCCCCCTCACCTTCTTTCAAAGCTCCAGATGGTTTGGTAAAGGTGTTTCTCAAAGATCCGTTTTAGACCCATTGCTTTTTACCCTGTACATTAATATTTGTCTTCCAGCTGAGCACTGCAATGCCTATTTTTATGCTGATGAGGTCATTAGTGTTTGTGAGTTTTTATAGTTGCTCGGTCTAATATAGTTCCTTATTCTAATAAAATGGTTTGCGATTTATGGTTTGTATACTGTATTTACAGGACTACTTTTTGGCAATAAGCAGTTGTGAGGCAATAAGCAGGAACTCCAGGAAGTAACTGATCCCAGTTGGGCACATAACCCCCATGTAAAACCTGCAAGTTGTTGTTTTTTTTACACTTCTGTGTTTGTATGGTGAGACATTTGAGATATAGTGTTAATTTGTGATCCAGAGCCAGCCTGTTTCCACCTGTTTCCAGTCTTAGGGCTAAGCTAGGCTGACAGGCTGCAGGTTGTACACAGGTATGAGAGTGGTGTCAGTCTCCTTATCAAGCTCTGTCCCTAGAAAGAAGGTTCTGTATAAAAAATATTTATTATTATCAGTATGTTATTATTAATTTCCTGTTTTACATCTGCAGAAGCTAAACAGCAGCAAGGCTGTGGCGAATCCTTTCACAGCTCCTCAGGCAGTGTCCTCCAGCAGTCTACGACCAACTTCTCCCTCCTTGTGCAGAACCCAACAGCAGTGGTTAGGGAGGGGAGAAGCTCCAGTGCCAGCAGTGTTTTACAAGCACCTTCATTACCCACCAATGTGGTGGCTAAAAGGTCCCCCAAACTGTGGCCCAGGAGAAACGCTCACGTCACTCCACTTAATGGACCAATGCCATTGTATGGCGAATGGCCTTTGGTGGGTTTTGATCCACTCCAGGAGTTCAGCAAACTTCATGATTATTATGGCCTTGAAGTGAAGAAAGCAAGAGAGGAATGGCTGAGGAGAAGACCAGCAGAAAAAGAGCACAGTGATAAAGATCTCATTGACCTGGGATAAAACAAAACACTTGATAGTTAAAGTGAAAAAGCCTTGAAGAGGAACTGAGATGGAGTGATTCGTGTGCATCATAACAGGAACAGAAACTGCAGTATTTTGAGTTATACTGTACCTAATACAGAGTTTCAGGGCTGGACATATGTAAATTTGTTAAAAGTACATACAGTATGACAGTAAATATAGTGTCTCATATTATCAGCTTACTGTACATCTTTTCTCTTTATTTCACAGTAAGCTGTAATTTGCTTGAGCCAATTCGACAAACAGATGCTGTTGGTGTCTGCATATCTGCACTTTTAGTAGAATGTAGATTTTAACTTGTTATAAAAAAGGCATAGGTGTTTGTGATAACATTAAGAATGGTTCTGTTTTAGTCAAATGTCTCAATACGCCATGACAGTGTGATAATGAATAAGTATGCACAAAACCAGGACCCTGAAACCCCGTCTCACTGTATTTCAGCTGTAATTTCTTATTTCCGCCTGTTCTTTTTCTACTGCAACATGTCAAAATGTCTTCTATAAAAAGTCTCAGGTCTTGAAAAGGCTCAACAAGTACAGATTTTAATTTTCTCATAAAGGCCTTATTTTAAAGTTTGTGTAAATGTAAATAATGTAATAAATAAATGTAAGTGTAAATAATTTTTACAGTTTGCTGCATATACAGGTCCAGGCTGCATTTAATCATCACTTAATCATTTTATTTTGTTAAAATATAATATTATTTGCCATTATTGATACAGTACATACAACTGGATATACTGACATATATGTGCTATAAATGTCAGTTATTTGTATAGTTCTTAAATAACTTCAGTCTCTGTTATCCCTACTGGTTTTTACTGGTATATTACTAAAGGTATGTTGGGTGGTAGGAAACAGTATTATATTGCATTCTGTGTGGCATTCAAATGTGTTTAAAAGTTTCAACCTGTTTCTAATTAGACTATTACCTGTTACTTCATGTGTGGTGCAATTAACAATGTCACCCATGGCATATAAAGGTTTTATGATACAGTATTATGCAAACAGTATTATATATTTTTCATTGTGTGAAAAAAAAATAAAAGTTGTCTGTTGATTTTAAAAGTCTTGTCGTTTTAGCTGACATGTTAACACACAAGATGCTGATACAAACACAAGCATGATTTTATTTAAAATGCCTGGATCGTTAAGTTTTAAAACATAAAAATGTTCTCAGTAGATTTACACTGAAAAATATGGAAATAACTGTGAGACATGTAAAATTTTCCACATCACGCCATAGGTTACACCAATTATATTAATGGCTTTGTAATTTTATCTTAAATTCAGGTCCAGATCATAAAGTTGAAAATATGAACTTTATTTTCTAGAAGTACAGGGAAACATGGACAAAAGCTTAAGAAAGATACTTGTCTATTTTGTGTAATGGCACATGGTCATAAAAAAATAAGTTGAAGCAATTTTTATCCTTGAAGCAGGCAAAGCTACATAAACAGTACATTTATGAAAACATCAACAATAATAAAGCTTAGAAAATTAATCTGTGCTCCCTTTAAATTCTCAAAGATCCATGATATGACAGTCAGTAGAGGATAGCAACCAGCAGATGGCGGTGCAGGCGCAATGTGTGAAGTCAGCCAGCTGATTTAGAGTATGCAATCTTATCAGTATGAGTTAGTATGAGACAAAAATACTGCAGCTCCTGTTAAAACTGACTACTGAGGCCCTTTAAATGAGTCATCCACTCTTTTATGCATTACAACATGTCAAACTGTAATTTCCATTAAATCCACTGTGTTAATTAGACAAAGCAACATCCTCAGCGAAAAACAGCAGTACTGTGCTAGGCTAGTACTAAAGTGCCTCCTTCATGTAAGGGCTGACATCTGACCTGCGTAAACTTTACTGTATGGCAATTAACATAACACAATCGTAGATGGATTCAATTTCATGAGTCTGGCAGGTAGTTTACATACCAGAGTATATCACTACAAACTCTGACATCTCCCTGCATAGGTCAAGCTGGGAGCTTCTCCACATTCCAGACTCTACAGACACACATACCAGTCTTGTAAAAAGAATGACAGATACGTGGTAAGATGCTTCACATTACAGCAAAGGACCCTGCAATGTACAATCTGTATGGAAACACTTCCTGAGGATAGCAGTGTGTAAACACATTGTGAAGCGATCCCATTCTGTTTTTCTTACACTGTTGTAAAATCAGAAAGCTGCATCAGCAGACTGACAGCGAAAAGTCTGAGATGTTGCTGCTTGTGGTGTGACATGTCCAACTTTTTGTCACTCATAATATACATAAAAAAGTGGGCAAAATATGCAAGAGTGCAAATTTTAGTGCAATAGATGTGAGATTTTTAACATTTATTTAAAAACAGCAATTTCTCAAGTCTTCTTTTTTAAACTTATTTATCTCTTAGTAAAGGCTGATTTGTCTACAGAAAATCTTGTCACACTATGAAAAAAGCATTTAATTTTATATTTTTTATATATAAAATTATATGTGTATATATATATATGTACTGTAGGTAAATAAATAAATAAAATGAATGAACTATTGAAACAGGCTCATTAGATAATGTAATATGATTAAAAATATTATTATTAATTATATGGGTGGGATAGTAACCCAACCCCTGAATTTTTTAAGATCTAATTTATATTTTAAAAGATGCTTTAACATCTTTCAAGGATTTTACCAAAGTTGGTCCCTAATGTTTCCTATAATTTGTAGGATTGTGGGACTTGTTAAAATAAATATAAAATTAGGTTTTTTAAACCATACAAAAAGCAACATTTAAGGCCTGACTATGCTCTGTCCAAGGTCACATTAGGTTGTATTACCCCTTAAAGTTACTGCTGCTATGCACTTTTAAGGTAAATATAAAAAGCTTCGGGGTCCTTCTAAAGTTTAAAATAAAGGGCTCTGCTTGCGAAGTTGACGCCCAGCTGATCTACAGAAACAACCTGTTCTAAACCTACCACCTTTTCCCAAAAAGTACAAATGACACAACATATGATGGGACATATTTCATTCCTGCAACAAGGTGGTGATTACCAAGTGAACCATGGGTCAACAGTCAATGCCAACACAAGGGCAGGGCTGACCGCGTCAGGCGGCGCTCGTCCTGAACCCTCACTCGAAATAAATGTCTGTTTAATCCAATTTTAGGTCGAACCGATCGACATCTTTGGCCATTACCGACCTGATGGAGGACATTACAAGTGCTATGGATGAGAAGAAATACACGGTGGGGATATTTATTGACCTAAAAAAAGCATTTGACACAATCAATCATGAATTATTAATGGACAAGTTAGAAAAATATGGGATCAGAGGAATAGTTCTGAAATGGATTAGAAGTTATTTGACACAGAGGCGTCAATTTGTGAAGTTGGGTGAATACCAATCAAGTGAGCTGGACATTGTATGTGGAGTGCCTCAGGGTTCTGTTTTGGGACCTAAATTATTTATACTATACATTAATGATATATGCAAGGTTTCTGATTTAGTGAAAGTGGTTTTATTTGCTGATGACACTACCATATGGGCATCGGGTGAAAAC
>NW_018127950.1:793908-798941 GCF_001952655.1 Monopterus albus
TTCATTGATTTTACCATACTTGGAGTATGGTGTTGAAAACTGGGGAAATACATACAAAAGCTCACTTCAACCATTGTATATATTACAAAAAAAGAGCGATAAGAATTGTGCATAAGATGGGGTACAGGGATCACACATGTAGCTTTCATACAGTCTAAATTGTTAAAATTGTTTGATTTAGTGGGATATCAGACTGCTGTGTTTATGTATAAAGCCAGGAACAATTTACTACCTTGTGGAATTCAGAAACTATTTAATGAAAGGGAAGGGGGATACAATTTAAGGGGTCAGTTAAATTTAAAAATTCATGCTATACGTACAACCAAAAAAAGATTTTGTATTTCCATAAGTGGGGTAAAACTATGGAATAATTTAAGTGTAGACATAAAAAATAGTAATAGAATTGATGAGTTTAAACATAAATATAAAGGTATGTGTCAATCAAGATATATGCAAGAACAGGTTTAATGATTAATTAGGTGGAACATTGTGGGTGTGGTGTATGAATGTTAACACTATGTAATAATTCTGTAATATATTACTTGTGTGGTGTAGAAGATAACAATTTAAGAATGTAATTATGTAAGAATGTTAACACTCTGTTATAATTCTTTAGTATATTACTTGTGTGGTGTAGAAGATAATTATCTATGTAGAGATACTGCTTGCAAACCAATGATGGTAAGATGATGTTATGGGGTAGGACTGGATAAGTCTGACTTCTTCCTACTCCATTCAAGCATGTACTAGGTATAAGCAAATTGTTATTGGATTAGCATTTGTTGGATATGTGTAAACCTATGTGTGTTGACATATCAACTGTCTTTACATGCTTGAAAGAATAAATCAAATCAATCAAATTTACTGCAGGAGTGGAAACCAGTGAAGAGCAGACACTTGACTAATCACTGACCACTGAAGTGACAGGGAGAGGAAATCAGTGGAAACACAAACAGTGCAAAAATACATTCATCTAATAGACAAGCCTAACAGAGCTGTTAATGAATGGATTATCTGTGCGATAAATCTGGACATAAAAACCTGACAAAACAAATGAAACAAAGCGTTTGGCTCTTGGGGCTCAGCACATTGGCAGACTGTCAAGTTTATTTAGCTATTTTGGTTGCGCTCAGCTGTCCCTTTTATGTTCTCCTAGGAATGTCTGCTGCCAACACCATGCCAAGTAATCCTCTTATTTTTAAAAGGGGTATGAGGGGTAAGACAGCGCAAAAGAGGGTCCCAGGGCAAACCGGTGGGAAAGTGCTCATGCGACCAATCACTAAACCTTTGTAGTGATGAGGAAGCAGTACCGAAGCCAGATGTGCTTTCACTTGTCTGGCCTGTTGTTGTTCATTTAACAAGGACATCCTGAAAAACAGGAACAAGAAGTGCATGTTTCCATAAACTACTACTTTATAATCACCTGAAGAACTTGCTTTAAACTTTGCAGGGAGATGCTTTGGCTTTTAAGCAACTTTTCTCAAATGTAACCAAGAACATTTACTCAAGTAGGCTACTATTCTTAGGTACGAACATCATTTGTGAGGACCAGTGAGAAAAATATGCAACGATTTCCAGCAACACCAATTTTAAATTAATCATCTCACAAGGCCTCAGGTTTATCTTGTGACGTTTAGGACGGGGAAGCCACCGGACTAAACCATAAAACTACATATAAAGTAGTTCTATTTCATTCAGCTACAACAGCAAAATGCTGCTTATATACAATCACATTATACAGAAGCTACATGCACAACCTCAGTCACATAGGGCATTTTTCTGCAGGAATACTTTTTATTTTAACACTAAGTTTTTAGATAATATATCTGTACTTAAGTACAAATTTGAATGCAGGACTTTTACCTTCAGTTGAGTATTTTTACACTGTTGAATTGTTTCTTTCACTTAAATAAAGATATGAGTGCTCAAGTTAGTTATTTTGCTTCTATTGATTTTACTTTTTATTTATTTTTTGCTTCATATTCTAAAATGATGACAATGATGACAGTAACAAAGAGCACCACCACTGTGTTGACATAAAAATAACCATAATGATGATGGTTGTGATGATGGTAAAGATGTGTACTACTCGACTGTACAAGTACTACTATTTTTAATTTATCAATGGGTGTTATTTTAAAGTTTCTCAAGCAATCACAGGCAAAATGATAAATACACTTTATTGTAAGTTATGAATGAACTCACATTTGGGGTCATAACCCAGAAATCATTATGAGAGAGCAGAGCAAGAAAAGATTTTTAAGATAAATAGTATAAATAAATATATAAACAATACAGTGAAAGTAGTTGTTTAAACTATGTCTTAAATAATTTGCAGGAAAAAAAAAACATATTCTCCAGTATGGTTTGTTGTGTAAAGAGATGTCTGATCCTTATCAGGAATGAGCCAGACATTTTAATGCCTTTTACATAGTCGGTCCTCCTGCAGAGGCTCCTCTGGCATAATTTCTAAGGGAAAACCCCATTTTTGACCAGAGCATCATTACTTTGTCACAACTTAAAATAAAAAAGCCGAGCTGTGCACATACAGGGTAAAAGCTTCATCAGTTGCTGAGGGTATAGAATGCTTGTATCTCATTCTGTAATGTTGCAATGGACATCACAAACCAAAAATAAAGTCAGCCAGTGGCCGCTGTGCTTCTCTGCAGGCAGATGGAGGTGGATGGAGGGAGGGTGGAGAAACAGGGTCCAGCAGTCCAACATGCATCTATGTCCCGAATGTCCTTATTAGTCCACGTGGGACTGTGAACCTACGGCATGGTCCCTCGGCTATCAGGTTTACTTAATTCCAAGACTCCTGGGTCTATTTTTGATCTCCTGTAAGGTGATACAGTGTCCTGCCATTCAGTCTCCTTCACCTCTGCCATCAGCTCATCCTTGACCCTCCCCTCTCCCTCTCTCTCTTTTTTAATCCCCATCCAAACTTGAGGCTGTGGCTAAAGTTAGATTGGCTGGCAGTGGTGTATATAAGCCCCCGGGGATATACGTATAACGCGGCTTCCCACTGTCCAGTCCTTCTTGATCATCCAAACCTCCACTCAAACCGTCTCAAGATGGTGAGTACCAGGGTTCGCAAATCTCAGCAGTCTGAAGGTGGAAATATCTACAGGGGGAATCAAAGAAACAAACCAACCCTATGGATTAAGTCTGCTTTTAATTTTTTTTTTGTTTTTTGGTCTATGTTTGAAGTAATCAATACAAAAACATGGAAGCATTGCCATCACTTCTAGCAGATCAAGTGGTTTTGAACATTTTTGTGGCTTTTTTTTTTTTTTTTAATTCCTGCAGTTCTTGATGATGTAGTTTTAAGGATGCTTGGGTACTATAGTGTTGGTATTATTAGCATAATGCATGTCAGGTTGCATGCCAACATTTGCATGAAAGGTTAGCAGTTGTATCAAAAGGTTTTAACCAAGCTGAGGGTCACACCTTGTTTGTCACATCTGCTGGTGCTATGACACCCAACCTAGGGGTCAAGGCCTCTCTAGATGGTCACAAATTAAATCAGAGAGGTCACAAGATGATTGACAAGACAGCGAATAAAAAATATATCTTTCTGTTACACAAAGTTTACATACATCCTTAAGCTATTTCAAATGAAGAATCACTCTTTTCAGTGGATATATGCAAGCAGACAATTCTTAATACATAAGCCACTAACCCCGTGAACTACCACCTGTACAGTAGTAGCATGCTTTTTAGTTTAGTCTAAAGCTGACTGACTTAACTGGTGATTTCACCCCTGTGTTTGTCCTCCAGGCACCAAAGAGAGCCAAGAGGAGGGCAGGAGGAGGAGACAGCTCCAATGTGTTCTCTATGTTTGAGCAGAGCCAGATTCAAGAGTACAAAGAGGTGAGGTTTGTCTGACCACACAGAGACACTCCATCTCTACAGGAAGCTTTTTTTTCCCTACGGCATTGTTCACGGCAGCCTCAGGAAGCATTAGACATCTGTATTACCTCTGGTTAGCTGATAAAGATATGTAAAGAACCTCCGATTCTGAATTAAACCTGGTGGGATTTCATTTGAAATTCTCAGAGACTGTAAGCCAAATTAGGATTTGGGATCCATTCCTAGAGCAGTTGCTATTTTGCCTGTGCCCCAAGCCCCCACCCCTTCTCCTCTGAGAGTTAAATAAGCACGAGAATGTCATTAGGAGGAGCTCTGAAATGTCTGACACCATCTGAAGCTCTTCAAATTTTGTTCACCTCTGACCTCAACCCAGCTGTCACACAGATGTCTCCTTAAATCGTTTACTAAAGGCTGGCAGGCATTGCAGAACAACTGCACAGGTGTGTTAGAAAGCAGAAAAGAGAAAGAAAAGCATCTTACTGCTTTTTTTTTTTTTTTTTTTCAATTTTTATTTTTTTGACACGCCTAGTGGCTATGGGGAGGCGACAGTGTGGTGGGTAGAGCAGTCATCTCCCACCCAAAAGGTTGAAGGTTCAAATCTCAGTGCCTCTGCAGTCCACGTATCAAAGTATCCTTGGGCAAGACACTGAACATGTTGCCCCCAATGGTTAGAGCCATTAGTTGAGTTGGCATCGCAGATGGCTGCCATCAGTTCTGTACTGGAAACAAATTCCTTGTGTGTAACATACTTGGCCAATAAAGGTGATTATCCATTTTAAAAGTACTGTTAAAAATGGGTTGATGAGCTCAGAGACAAAGTGCAGTGTGCAGGGGTGTGTGCTGGACTTCAGTAAGGTCAGGGAGCTGAGATTTTATATGGACATGGTGTCAGGAGATCGGATAATGATGGCGTGTGCGTCTTCGTTGTCAAAGGATATGTGCTGTGAATAGAGGAAACATTCCTCCTGCGATAAGTGATACAGGCTTCTTGAGTGCCACAGAGGGAACGTATGACCTGATGAGTAGGATGATCTGTGCAGAAGGGAAAAAAAAGCAGCCAGGGGGCTGTTAAAGCAAGGAGACGGTAGGAATGTGTGTGTGTGTGTGTGTGTGTGTGAGAGAGAGAGAGAGAGAGAGAGAGAGGGAGAGAGAGGGAGAGA
>NW_018127950.1:798977-815318 GCF_001952655.1 Monopterus albus
AGAGAGAGAGAGAGAGAGAGAGAGAGAGAGAGAGAGAGTGAGTGTGTGTGTGTGTGTGTGTGTGTGTGTGTGTGTGTAAGAAAGGGGGAGAGGGGGATGAGAACGGTTTAAGTCCAAGACTTGATCTTAAGTAGCAGGTCATACTTTCACATGATACGTTCCAAAATTAACATGTAAGAAAAGACTGCTCAGCCTGCCCCCCACACCCACTCCTCCCGCTGGCCTTCTGTAGCTTTTTTTTACACAATATCCTCCAACACTATCTGTAAGGCATTATGCCAAAGACAGTCACCAGTCGCCTACTTTAATTAACAACCTGTTATCAGAGGACTCTCTAAAAGTGTGAAGAACAAAGATGAACAATATCTCGTTTTTAGGCTTTCACAATCATTGACCAGAACAGAGATGGTATCATCAGCAAAGACGACCTGAGGGACGTGCTGGCCTCACTGGGTGAGTCTCACTGGGATACGTACACCGCTTCAGTGTGTGTTTGATGTGTCATCGTAATCCAGACATCTTTGCTGCTCAGGCCAGCTGAACGTGAAGAACGAGGAGCTGGAGGGCATGATCAAGGAGGCCAGCGGCCCCATCAACTTCACCGTCTTCCTCACCATGTTTGGAGAGAAGCTGAAGGGTGGGTGTTACTTAGCCATTCAGTATTTTATTGTGGTATTGCTACTTATAGGTTCCCAATGTTCTGTCAGTGTATTGTTTAATCACCTCATCCTGCTGTCTTCATCAGGTGCTGACCCCGAGGACGTTATTCTTAGCTCCTTCAAGATCCTGGACCCCGAGGGTACCGGAACCATCAAGAAGCAGTTGTGAGCATTTTTTTTTAAATAACTTCACTGCACCAAACATCCAAACAAAATGAAACTGACTCCAAAAATGTGCCTGTTCCAGCCTTGAGGAGCTCCTGACCACTCAGTGCGACAGGTTCTCCAAGGATGAGGTAAAATCACGTGTTACAATAATACACCCTGCTGATAGTCTGGTCAATCTGCTACTGTGTCTCCATATACAGTATCTCCAAATGCCAACAACACATAGATTTGTTTTCATGAGCTTAACAGTTTTAGAAATATATAATTTTTGGTCAGATGTTTTGCTTTCTTTACATTGCTTTTGTTTGTAACAGTTTGATATACATCTCTTCTGGTCTGCTGTCTTTATGTCCACATTAGTTAACCTGTAACTCAAAAACATGCTGTAATCCTTGAATCAGCAGGATGATCTTGACATGCTGAATTTCCAACCCTTATTTTCTCCTATAGATTAAGAACATGTGGCAAGCCTTCCCCCCAGATGTTGCTGGCAACGTAGACTACAAGAACATCTGCTACGTCATCACACACGGAGAGGATAAGGAGGGGTAAAGAGAAAGTTAGAAGACAAGAAAGACAACAATCCCTTTGCTTTTCTGCCTTCCCTGTGCTTTCCTTTCCTCGTCCTCCTCGCTCACCCTCTGTGTACAAACCCATGCGCTCAGCTGCTCGTGTGGAAACCAGACTTGTCACACCGACATGTGAGAAGGCTGAAGCCCATGGGATGTCTATGTTTGCTTATGGGGAATAGGGATGATTTTAAATAAAATGATCCTGTAAAATATTTTCCATCTACAAGCTTTTCTCAAACACCATTTCTTCCTCTGCAACATCTTTTGTTTTCTCACTTCTACATTTCTGTCTGTCCTGTCACTTCAGCCTCTGAGGCGTTTGTAAGAATAAAACTCGTCTCTGCTTCCTTCAGTATCTGAGAGGAAGACGGCATTACTATTCAAGTAGGGCACAGAAAACATGAGGATTTCATTCCAAACTGAAGATTTCCTCTTGGGTGGATAAGGAGAGAGGACAGAGAGCGTTGCAGGTTAGAGAGGAAAGAGTTGCATCCTTAAAGTGATGGCAACATAAAAAAACAAAACAAACAAAAAAAAGAACGAAGGAGAGGAGAGAAAGGGCCGAAAGAAAACATTCAAGTCTTCGATTTCTTTCCCTCTGCTCCTTCCTGCATCCATTAAATCACCTGTTGAACCATAAGCTGTGTCGACTTCAGTGACTGGAATCTTCCTTGCATTTCCTCTGTAATGAATAAAAGGGACAAACTGTGAATAAAATCTCTTTCCTTTTGTACAATAGTGTCTCTTTTCAGTGGCTCTGTGGGACAGGGTTCAAGGGAGCAAAAAACGCTCACATCTGTTGGAGCTTCTTTCTTCAGGAGTCTGAAAGGTAAATGTGATTCGGAGATCAGGCCTAGTAAAATTTAGCAACAAACTCAACGTTTTAAAGGATATAATCATCAGTCTTATGATCGACAGTCACAGAATTCTTATCACAAATCATACGCAAAGCACCCTTTACATTTCAAGTGACACTGAGAAAGACAAAAACATAGATGATTTAATATATTACGGTTTATTACTCATCACAAATATTATTATTAATTAAATACATCCGCTGTAGATCTGAAGGAATGAATTAGGTATGATTTTATTTCACTTTTGCGAGATGTAAACTTAAAAACATTACAGTAAGGGGAAGAAAAACAGCTGAAACGCTATGTGCGCTAGTGATCTCTGTCTCAACCAAATGTAACCAAGAATGTGGAAATCCCCAAAGGACCCGACAGAAATTTATTTCTTAAATTTGTCCTCAGTATTGCAGAGCTGTATCCACGGGAGGAAATCACGAGCTAGCGAGAAACTTGTTTGATCAACAGGACATCTTGAGCCCTCTGAACAAAAAGCAATGCTGTCATCAAGACGTGACCTGCAAGGACATATTGCTCATAAAATATTGTAGTCCACGGGCCTGAAAGTGTGTTCAGAAAAACGCCTACTGAAGCACAAAATACTTTCTACTACGGCTGCCATGTGACCATCATGGTCAGAGGTGATATCAGTGCTGCTGTCGCCACACACTACACAACAGTCATGGCAAAGGAAGGTTTGCATAGATGTGTTCAGGTTATTCTCACTAACACTACGCTAATCTGTGCCTATAAGGCTCTGGCATCTTAACAGGGGAGGGAGGGAGTGTAGTATTTACTGTATATATCTAGGTGACGGCCATGTAAAGACCACAAATAAGTGAAAAACAGAGGAAGATACGTTGGCTATAGTTACATCAAAGTCCCTCTGATCCTTAACTATGAAAACAGTACAGTTAAAGAGCAATGTTTTCTGCTGTCGATTCATTTTACACTACCTGGCACTAATCATTGTATACTGGTGGGGTTTGGGGCTGTTTAATGTTTATGCATTAGTATGTTACAGTACAGACACCAAGTGTAAATAGGTTATTCCAGTCATTATAAATGTTATAACACAGCTTGGTGAGACAGAGATACTGATCTCGAATTAAAGAACTATTCAAACTTCAAAAATCACCCCTTAGTAGATCATACAGTACAGTTAAGACCTTCAGCACCCAAACGTTCTGTCATTCGTCTCACTGTTTGCTCTGACGGAGGCCCATTGTTCCACTCAAGTCGGTTTAATACTGCACTTCAGTAAACTGGAGACTCATGACCCTAAGTTGACCAACCCAACAGTGACAGTAAACTTAAATAGCAAAGACATGCCTTGAGTTTGTTGTGTACAAGCAGAGGACTTGACGTGCAAAGCAGAAAAAAACAAAAAAAAAAACTATGATCCCCCTGCAACCACACTGTGTAGTTGGCCACTTTTCCAGTCAATCAGGTGTCTCTTACTCATATAGAAAAATAGATCCAAAATAATAATAATTATTATTATAGTTAATAATATACTTTGATTAAATTAACCACTTTATACATAAATACATCAGAGTCCGAAAGTCAGAGGTTAATGCTACACCGGCACACCTGGCACCTCCAGGCTTCCTATAGGACCTCAAGGCACAGGTTTCAAACTGTGAAACCGGCCTGTCGAGACTCTGGTGTCTGACGTCACTACACTGATGGAGTGGTCAATTTCAGTGGTGCTTTGCGACAAAATCACAAGTGCAAAAATCAATCTTCATTCTCTTGAGATGCTTGAAATCACATTCTAATGGATTACTGAACTTAAGTTCTTACCCATACTGAAAATAGGCTAAATAAAATGCAGGATGGTGTTTGCTGAAAGCAAAATAATACTAACGCTGCAGGTGGACATTTGGTGCGCCGTTGCTGCTGGGTAGTGCGTTTCCACACAACCAGTCTATTTTGCAGCTGCTTTTTGCAAAAATCAACATCAGATAAGAAATTCTGAGGCTGGAAATTAAACACAACAAACCTCCTTGAAATATTAAAAATAGCCACAACCACATGGTGCCTGTTTATACTTTTCTTTTTTTTTTTTAAACCTCTGTTCATCTGTGTCAAAGTAAGAATTTGGCAAGACGGGTGGTGGTTTGAAAAAGAAGCAGGCAGTGGGAGACAAAAACAGAGACTATGCAGAAAACAGTAACACATTTCACTGTACTACTAAGACACACACTCACAGGCAACATTTAACATGACAATAAATACATCCTCAAAACATGACTAGCATTTCTGTCTTCAGTGCCTGCGTTTGAGACAACTGATGGGTTTTTGTTTTTTCCCCAGGCATCCAGATTAACCTGCAACAGGGCGTATGGAGTGATAACAGGATCCAATGTACTTTAAGGGGAGACTTCTAATTTACACCTTCTATGGCACCAAACTATTTCTGCAGACTTTCAGTTCAACAATCCCAAAAGGTGGTTTTTCTAACTGCTGCCATCAATCAAATTAAAATAATAAAAATGACAAAAAAAGAAAAAATTTAGATACCGACTATGATCTTCTGAAAAAATATTCAGACTCACAGCCCATGCGCCAGTTGAAAAAGTAAATTTGTCCCATCTTAATAAAACCCAGTGAAAAAGAAAGCATCGAGCGAGGGGCAATAACCCCCGAGGTGCTATTAAAACCATTATCCGGTTTTCTCCACCATAGTTCTGGGACTATATTAAGTCTTTGAAATGATGTGTTACACAGGAAGCCATCCCATTTTTTTATATTAATTACTCCTTCTCTTTCTGGGGGTCTTTTGTTCCTGACCTCTGTTTTTGTACAGCATCCCTCCACATTGGAATGACGTGGTGGAAAACTAGGCCGAATCTCTGGCTGCCGCAGCTCCGTTTTTGTCCTCGGCCTCCGCTCCCCCTTTGTCTTTTTTCTTCCCCCCTTTCTTTCTCTCTTTTTCTACCCTCTCTTTCTCCTTCCTGAGTCGCTCCTTTTCAGCTTTTTCCTTTTCCTTCTTTTCCTTCAGTTTTCTCTTCTCATCTTCCTTTTCTTTTTTCTTGTCTTCTTTGCTCTTCTTTTTCTTCATTCCTTCTTCCTCTCCAGTTGTGGCATCAGCTGCCGGTGCTTCTTCTTTTTTGGAATCTGGACATGGTGCCAGAGGGGCGTTGTTCGCAGTAGGAGAGGGGAGAGCTAGAGTAATTTGCTCAGAGACAATCAGAGTGCTGGGTGGTGGTGGTGTGCTTTGTGCAGGGGCAGAGGCAGCAGGTTGATTTTGGGCTGATGTGCTTTCTGAGGGCTGAGCAGGCCCCTGTGAACCAGCTGCATTCCCAGCTAAGGGGCTCTGAAAGTGAGGAGTCGGTGCCCTCTGACTTGGCCCTGGGGGAATGGGAGGTTTATGGCTGGAGCCCTGGCCCAGACTCGTTATTGCAGGTGGCGACTGAGACCATATGCTCTCCATTCCTGATGGGCCTGAGAAGGAGCCCTTCTTGACTTGGGAGTGGAAAGGAGCCTTAGACTTGCGGAAGCCAGGGAGTGAGAGGAGGCTTGAAGAAGCCCTTAGTGGTCCTGGTGGAGGGATCGGGCTGCCCAGGAAAGAGAAGCTGCCACCAGAGCTGATGGCGGCAGCGCGGCGTTTGTACTCATAGATGGCTTTTGTTCCGTGGAAGCGGCGGCCCGGCTGGTGTGTCAGTTCCCCTCTGGACTCCCTCCACTTCCTCACCTGGATGCTGCACTCCTTCTCGATGAGTGCCTCTGTCACTGGAAGTGCAACAATCTGGATGACACATCAGACAAGAACGAGACAGACAGAGGAAATAAAGATTACTAGATGGGGCATTAAAGGACAAAGTGACTCATAACTTGTGCCTCTGAATAAAAACAGAAGCAGATTTTACTTGTGTAACAGTGTGTGAAGCTCAGAAAGAGAGACCCACCTCCTGCACCAGTATGTCCTCTTTGATAGTGTCAGGTGAAATGTTTCTCAGACGCTCCATGGTTTCATACATGCCCTGTAGTTCTCGAAGTTTATCCACAGAGCCAAGCATCTGTTTCAGCAGCACCAGGCCCACACGAAACACTATCTTCACTCCTACAACCACAGACTTAAGTTAGGTTTCAGTCAGGCTACAGCAAAAATAAACACTGCCCCCTACAAATAGAATGTGTTAAATTTCAAATGATTTTAATAACTTTGTTGGAGATATTAATTTTTTAAATTTTGCTCCATGTTAAAGACAGGGATTTTTGTGATTTTCGTTATTTTTGTGACCTTGACCTTTTTCAGCCAAAATCTAATCACTTCTAGGGTTGGTCCCAACCAATATCTGTACCAAGTATGCTGATGATCCATCCATAATCCTGATAACCTACATACACATGGAACCAAAATCATAACCTCTTTGGCGGAAGAAAATATGAGTACTATCTACAAGCTGATATTAAAATTATGTGATGAAAAAACTGTACATAAATTAGCCAAACAGAAATAAAGATGCTGTAAACTGTGTGGATATGAATAGTACCTTCAGAGAAGAACATGTCCCAAACACGCAGGACACAGACCCATGGTAAGGTGCGTGAGAAGACACACATGAACCACTCAGTCATGTAGAGAATCGGGTCAATCTTGAACTTCTTAAGGTGACGGTACGCCATAGGACATGTGCGGCGCAACAGGGAGAAGAAGATCTCACCGTCTAGCTGGATCGCTTCCTAAAAGATGAAGGGGGGGGGGAAGCTGAGGTACTGCACACGAAGGTCTGACACAGGACACATATGGAGTTTGTTCACTCACTCACCAGCCCAGCACTGTAATAGCCAGGAAGGTACTTCTCACATATCTGGACGAGGCACCAAAAAGCTTGCTGTGAAAAAGAAGCAAAAAAACCTTAAGAAATAACAACTTCATGATTCTGATATAACAAGCTTAGCGTCTTTATGTTGGGTGTTAATTTTACAAGCCATGTTCTTATTGTAAAATAATCATTTTTCCAACTTAACACGAGAACAAGCAATCAGCTTCTTGAGCTATTTCATGGTCACAGCGAACAACAGATAGAAAATGACGCAGAGCTCCTCCGTGCTTCTGTGTGAAACCAACACTTTCAGCAGACAGACATGTCTGCTGAAAGTGTCTGCTGCTACCTTGTATCAACTACAGCAGCTATGTTTGTTTTATTAAAAATAACACACTGCTACTTATCAAAGCAAAACCATTTCACATCGACATCTAACGGCATACATTCATTTATATATAGGAGTGAATGAACTCAGAATACACATCAGACAGGTCTTTGTGTTTACAAGTGATGCAACCGTAACACTATCACACATACTTGATACTTCCAGGAAACTTCATCAACCGTTTCACAGCCTGGTCACTGAAGTTTCAGCAGTGCCACCAGCCTGCAATCTCCTGCTGCATCTCATTTTGCAAGTAACCCCAATGAAATAAGAACTGAATACCATTTACTTTCATTTTTGTTTCGCTTTCTCATACAAGCCAACTCTCTTTTTCTTGAGCACTCTCTCCTGATTGTGTCAGGTGAGGAGGGATAAACCCAAAATATACATGATTTCGCTGCAAACGTGTGGACACATACACATAATGTGCAACTCGTGTTAGCTCATTTCCTGTGTGTGTCCTATTGGTCTGACATCAAGTTGGAAGCTCCTTTTGTGTAGTTTGTTTTTAACCTGTGTGATGTGTGTATGGAGGCATTTTGAGGTCAAGTAACACAAAAGTTAATTACCAAAGCGCTTAATTTTCCTATTCATTCTAGTACATTTATGGTAACAAGATTTCAACACAACTCAGTATCGGGCCAAGTATTTATCAAGCTGTGTAAAGTCATATCAGTCTGTTCAGTAACCCTTTTCATTTCTCATAGACCTGGTGAGAATCTGTCTCTCACCTCAGCAGGCATATGCATGAGAAGCACTGCAGCCACTGGAGCCTGAGCCTGGCAGTAGCCCTCATCAGGCCGGTAGATGGTGTAGGCCTTCAAAATCCGGTAAAGATCCTGTTGCCTGCAGGAACAAATACCAAAATTATTCATTGGCCAAAGCCACTGAAAGACCTGACCTGTTTATGCACTTCCTTTACTCATAAACAGGACACTGCGCATCACAGTCATGGGAACCTGGGTGAAAAAACACAGTCCATGGTCTAGTGTAGACAAATGCATCTGAAAATGTACTCGAATTTAAAAAAATTAGACACTAAATCTCAATAAATGAATCTTTTTTTGAGAGGTAGGGTATGACCCATGAGGAAATCCATTCGATGTTGATGCTGATAATGGCATTGGTATAAATAAAATCTTATCAATTCCCATCCCTATTGAGATTATAAAGAGCCATCTGGCATCAAAATAATGTCCATTAATGGTTTACTAAAATTTGTGGCTTGTATTCAGAGTGCAGTTGTTACTCTTGTGAATCATGTGTGTGTGTACTCTGGTGTAAAACACACTGAGGGTGTGTGTGTGTGTTTTTTTTTTTTTTTGGGCTGAACATGTATTAAATTTGCTAAAACATCTTGAGTTTGCTAAAATCTCCATGATATTATGTTTAAACACCTGCAGCATATTTTGTAAGTGCATTTTTGAGGATTCCTGTGATCATTGCCAGTTTATGTGTGTATGCATATAAATTCTCAGTAACTTGTGGAATCAATTTCTAAAGTAGTCATTAAGGCGAATTAGACTGCAAGGTCCTGTATGAAACTACATTTCAGATACTAAAAAATGAATTAAAAATAAAAAGCTAGAGAAACTCTTCCTCAGACAACACAAACAACATAAAACTGACTGCTAAGGACCCAGACTCAGCTGAGAGCAGAGCCCGCTCATGTGTGGACATAGAGGCAGGGCTCTGACAGGCAGGATTACAGGTCCCGATAAGAGGCTTACAGATCTCTGAGTATGCGCCTGCGTCCCTTTAGCACCCCTGCAGCTGACATTACCCTAACTCAGCCACAGCTTCCCTTTACAATGGTGTCCACTTTAGCCAGTTACCCAATTAAAATATGGTAGCTTCTTCGTGGTTCTTAAATATTTTCAACCCAGCAGCAACCTACTACATATACAGAGGGGGAACTGCAAGAATTAAGACAACTGAGATGAAGAATGAAAGAACAAACGACACCAAACAAAATTTTAAGTTTTAGTACATTTGTGAAGGAGTGGCCAAAAAGCATTTCAGCACTATGAGAACATAAGAAAGATGAAGTCTCTGCTTTTTGTGGTTTTGATAACATAAGTGTTAACAACATGGTAACAGCTGCAGATGTCCCTAAACATTTGTGTAAAGTGTAATGTACCTACTAAAGATCATCATGGCTCCAAGTAAGAAGAGTGTTACCAACTACTGGCTTCAGAGAGGACCCTCCCCATGAATTCATGACATCTTATATTTTTCTTTTTTATATTCTTCAGTTACATTTAAACTGATTTTAAAAATCAAAAGTAAAAAAAAAAAAAAAGACAAAATACCTCAAATTTCCCTTTGTTGGCTTCCAGGAGCTCTTTGCTGTTGGACAGCAGCTGCCAGGCTGTGCCTCTGAGAGAAGAAGGGATCCCCTTCCTGCAGCGCAACTTCACCTATACCGCACAAAAAGATACACAGGTTATTAGTTATGGCATAATATTATGTATAATATTACAACCCTAGTCATAGTGATTTGGTTTGTATATTGATATGTTGTGTGTGTGGCTCTATGAAATGGGTTGCAGGTGAGCCATCTTGACTTGTTTGCAATTATGAAGGAGTGTATTGTGTAGGTTTTCAGGAAGTTGACTAGCTGCAGCCTTTATCCAAAGGTTAAATTCAGCATGTTGTAAAGAGGGTCATCTCTATATTCTAAAGGATTTTGTAGGGGTGAGATATTTATTTTGTCTCTTCATCTCTTCATGTTGCTCCAGGGTTTTTCCTAGGCTGGGGCATAACAACTGCCAATCCAAGTCTATGTAAAACACATCCAAACACTGCTATATTCACTTACAATTTTACATTATACTCAAACATAAATCCTACAATACAAACACCGGAAGGGCATGCATACCTTCTGGAAGCGATGTTTGATCCACTTATCCCAGTTTCTGAACATATCAAGCCATTTCATCTCCCTCTGTCTGGCAACTTCAACACGAACTTCCTTTTCACTGTAATAGATAGTAATAGAAAATGGCTCATTGTTGACAGAACTGAGAAGTAGTCTGAATTTTCATACTCCTAAATATTGCACTGATAATTTTAGAGGTGTGTAACTGTGATCTAATGACAAATAGATTACCTCATTTCCTATCTTACATTGATTTGCACAACAATACTCCGAATTTCTCGGCTACAGAAACCACCCTTAACACTAATAAATCAATACATTTTTTTATTATTCAACAGTGGAAGAGCAATTAACTGGTCAGAAAAGTAGATGCAAAACCAACACAAAGAAGAGAGGAAGACAGCAGATGGGTGTGAGGGATGATACCACAGACATACGTGTCTGCGGTCAGTACATACTGAGTCACAATAACGTTGTCACCATTATCTGAGTCAGACCAAGGGGAGATAGAAGGATGGAGAGATATGTTTAGAGCACCAACGAAGGAGAGGAAGACAGGGAAGAAAGGGTGAGACCGAGAAGGAGGAATATATCTTTGGGGCTGATGGACAACAGAGTAACTAAAAAGAGGATAGTCAGGCAGGACTTACATGTATTTGTATGAACCACTTCTTCAGCTGTGATCTAATGCCTCATTAAAAACAGTGAACTACTTGTATGGAACCACAGTGTAAAAAACAGCCATACTGAAAATGCATCTCTAATTTCAGAATATCTTAGACCTAGCTGTTAAACATAGTAAAATCAAAAAATAGACATGAGCATTATTTTGCAGTAACCAGCTGGGTAACTAGTTAGTTAATGCAGTAATACTTACCTGCTCTCACTGTACTGATTCCCACCTAGGAAGCCATATTTATCAATGCGTCTGACAGTCAGGCCATTGATCTCTGAGTCTGAGCCCACAGAGCTCCCATCATCAAACCCAGACAGAGACTCCAATGTCCCAGACATCATGCTGGCTGACTCTAGGTAGCTGAAGGTGTCAGGGGCTTGACGGGGGTTGGGATTGGACAGGGCATAAGCTGGCTCATGGATCAGTGGGACAGTAGGGCTGTGCTGTTCAGCTCTGGTGGGGGTGCCGGGTGGGTCTGTTGTCCCCGTTTCATTGGGAGAACTAGGCTTTGGAGACAGAGGAGGAGGATTTCTCTGATGGTTTTGTGTTTGTTGAAGTGGCTGAGGTTTTTCCTCTTCAGCTGTTGCTGATGCTGCCATATTGGTGGATGATGGAGAAGCAGGTGTGGGGTTGGTACCTGCTGTGTTTTGAGGCTGGTCCGCTGCAAATTCACCATCATCCATGACAAGAGTTGGATTGTGGGCGACATGCACATTGGGGTACAGATTAGGACCAGGATTTAGATCAGAAGAGGGGGATGCCTGTTGCACTTGGCTCTGAGCTGATGGCTCACTTGACAGTGCTGGGGTCTCTATTTTGCTGTTCAACAGCTGTGCAGCCAAGGGGTCATTGGTTTTCGTCTCTTGCTTAATACCATGAGCGCCAGTTTCTGCATCTTTCTCTGCCAATTCCTCTCTCTGTGGAGCAGTCTCGTCATGAACTGATGATGGGGGGAGGGTCTCAGCATGGAGTTTGGAAGAACTCGATGGGTGGGGAGTCAAAGATGAATCCCCTGACAGTGATGCAGAAGTGTTTCCTGCCAAAGCCTTTTCAGTGAAGAGAAAAGACTTGTGCATACACATCTCCCTAGCAGACTCTGGAGCCGGGCTGTTGGCAACAGGGAGCACTGATGAGGATGGAGAGATGGATGGAACTGCATGAGGATCACCCAACGCAGGTGGGGATGGGGATAGGGTGGAGAGTTCAGCCATGGTCCCACTCTAATCGCTCCTCTAAAAACCAAGAGAAAATAGTTTTTTTGGCAAAAAGAATCAATCCATTAAATCATCTCTACAATATTAAATAAAACTCTGCATCTAATTGGATCATAAACAATTTTCAACATATTTATACTGGACAGATGCAGTTTTTTTCATAACAGAAGAGTCAACTTCGGATGCAAAAGAAAAGTGTCTACGAAAAATTTCCAGCTATGCAGCATCAGCTTCCTCTTCTTAAGACTGAAACAGAGAATGGGCTTGAAGAAGCAGCTAAATGAGTGAACTAGGTTATGAAATAATGGGAGACAGTGTGTTGGCATACACCCACTCATATGCAGTTCTTATAACCCCAAACCCCTTCAGATGTTTTATATACAACATAAAATGTGATATTTTGATATGTTGATTCCGCAAATAACAATAAACACACTGACAGCAATAGGTTTTCTCTTTAATACACAGAAACTTATGTGAGTGAGTAAAATATCTTCATGATAGTAAACACAATTTAAAAGCTTTATTTTAGAAGAACGCGCGAACGCTTCACACTCTGCCCCAGACATCCCACCAAAAAGCTTACAGCTACAGTATTTCACTATACCACAACTTTACGTTTTCAGCGGGCTACCAATGTCAGGAAACACTGTTGACAGAGATTGAGTAACGGTTTTCTCTACTGATGTACCAGCGCCCCGGCATCTAAACGTTATCAAAAAGCGACACCATAGTGGTCCATTGTTTTGCTGATGAAGCAGGTTAATGTCTGTAGCGGTGCTTTCAGACAGCTATCGGTTACATGCTAGCAAATACTAACTACAGTTATTTTCTTCCCATATATCATCTGGAGGCCTCTGTTGAAGCGACTCAACTTCCGATTAATAACGCATAAGACGAGGTTTACGACAGTCAACACCCTGCTGTCTACCAAACCCAGGCCGAGCAGCATCCACGGCCTTTTCCACTCTACTGTCCCGGTCAACTTCATCTTCGCTTCCAAACTCACCCACAACCGGCGTGTCACTGTGATCCGTCCGCCTGGATAGCCAGGGGGTTCTTGTCAACACGTTCCCCCCGCCACAGCTCCGGTTCCGGAACCTTCTTAGTGCAATGAAAACACAAAATAAGCTAAATCGGGGAACGAACGCCTCAACAGGGCGAGAACGGGAAGAGCAAACGTCCTGCAATCGGCGAGATAGCTAGCTAGGTTAGCTTATTTTAGCCTAAGGCAACTGTTAGCATTAGCATCGATAGTGTTTCTGTTAGCCTGGATAGCTACTTGAATGTCTCAGTTAGACATACAGACTTACTGAAACCATTTCATCAAATTCAAACAATCGTTTACGTAATACTTTTAAACAAAAATGTTTTTCTCTGGGAAATTTATCCAAACAGAGCGGCAGAAGTACATCCCACACCAGCAGCTTACAGTTCCTACTGACAGTTACGTGCGTGTTCTTGTCACCGTTTTCGGGCACGCGCACGCCTCCACACAGGAGCCTCCCTTTCACAACAGAAAAAAACGTGCCATTGTACTTCAGTACACTAACGATAAATATACTGCTTCGTGTCACTTTTTCTTTACCACAGTCACTCGCATTGGATACTGTGCCTTTCATTGTTAAAACACTACAAATAAAGGAGTTACTTCAAATCTAGCGCAAACAAAAGACTTCCCACTTTAAAACAATGATTGGAGGTCATTAATGCTATCTAATAATAAAATAGCAAAAGTATGAATAAACACCAAATATTTCATTATAATGGTATGTTGTTCTACCAGTAGATGGAGCAGTCCCCTTTTATTCTAAGCGTTTTATAAACCTGGAAGATTTAAGGTTATGGTGACCTACCAAAACAGCTGTTAAACACAGTCTACTAGTGTTTAGGAGTAAAGAACTATACATGATTAAACTAGTACTTTAACTACATTTTGCAGTAGTTTGCTAGTAGTTCAACCACATTTATATTCGCATAGAGATTAAAGTAGTTAAATTACTACTTTAATGTTTTAGTTGTGGACAGATAATACAAAAATAAAGATTTGATTGCAACACAAATATAACATTCCTTGCAAATCTGTCCTTGTGAAAAGCCCCAATGGGATTTCTTTTTGTTTAGGACAAGTTTAGGGCTCAGGTAAAAAGCTTGAATGAGTGGCATTTTTTTGCTGGCATGTGAGTTTATTGCATTAATTATAATTCTGTCACATGATCATAATCAGTTTGATAAATTTGTTTATAAAGTAGTTTGAAATATTTTTTTAAAAGTAGCTTTAGTTAACCAAGCTAGTTTTCTCCCTGGGGTAGTTTTGCTGTAGTATCATTTCTTCCAGACGGAAGTAATTGATAGTTTGCAAAGCTATGCTTTCAAAGTAGCTTCCCCATCACTGAACACACATACAGTACACTGGTGTTAAACCATGAAATTGAACCATGGTGGAGCATACAGTTGAATCAACATGTCACAAACAGTTTTAACTACAAGTGAACATACACTCAAACACGCCTTTTATTAGATTCACACTGAGGCACGCTGTGATTTACACCAAACATATCTATCATAATGTGCAGTGTGCACCAAAGCTGTGGACTATATGTTAGCAGAAATTCACCACTACAATCTGAGATTGTTTTTTCTGGGGAGGGCTTTACAGGCTCTGTTAGGGGACTGTGAGTCATCTCTCAGCTTTCCTTTTAGCAGGCCAGTAAATGTTATGAAGATTGCCATGGCAAACCAAAATAGGGGACACCCTGGCATGTTGGAACAATATCACGTTTTCTGCAAGGGAACTCCCATACTTAGTTTTACTCATACAAATAAATGCAATCCAGCTGGTTGTTACAGAAAGTCAAAGTTTCCACAAGAGTATAGAGACATAGCACTGTGGGTAAACAAAGCTCATTGTCTCCATGGAGAAAAAAATAGAGCGCACACACACTGAAACAAAATCTGTAATTTAAGATTAGGAATTAGGTCTCCAGGCTGTTCAAGTTCACATCATAACACACCCTGCAATTCTAATAAAAAACACGAAGGGGATTGATATGGAAAGAATGTAGGAACAAACAACCTCTTCCTGTAATGTGAATCAAGTGTATACAAAAAAAAATTAAAATCACAAAAAGCAAAGCCATGTTGAATATTTTAAATAATCCTTATAAAATTACATAATTTTATACATTTCTCAGTCATTACGAAAATATTTAACATTTCAATTCCACAACATTAAACATCAATGTAAATAATATAAATTACTGAAATATAACTTTTAAGTCTGTATACATGTAGTAAATGCCTGTAAATTGTGCTTACATTTGTCATAACTCACATAGATAATGCTGGTGTTAGACAATCTCTGATGTAGTAATATTTAATATCTAAATACTACAGCAAAGTCTTAAAAGACACAAAGAAGGGAAACCAATAATAAAATTATACCTTCTTTAACAATGCTGTTAACATATGTTCTTTATTGTCGAAACAAAAAATGTCATTGTTTTATCATAATATAAGCTATAAGTGCTAGAGAAGCATATTACGCATTCATAACAATATATTAAGTTCTTTACAACTGCACATTTGTTATTAGAATCAGCACTGATGACATCCTAAGACTGTAAGACAAATACAGAATTTTTGTCATGTAAATTCTTCAGTTAGTGGCATGAGATACCCTTCTTGGTAGTTTGCAGCCAAAAATGGCTGCAGCAACACTCACTAAAACATCATAAAATTGCATTTAAGTACAAAGCTTTTAGGTCTGTCTTTTCAGTCTATAATTGGATAATTCATTGTTTATTAGCACACTATTTATGCAAGTCCATGTGTGGACGTATGTGATGTTTTAATGCTTTTGTTTTTCTGTATAGCTCACTGAGTTACAGGATTAGAATATCCTTTTAATACTATAAGTAAAGGCGGTTTAATGTCTTTATTCATATTTAGCTCAAGTCCTGTGTGTCTGAATAGCAGCTTCTAGTGCTTTTTGCAGTCGATAAGGTCAATTCAGGAGTTTTTGGTGTCGGCTAGATGGAAATGTGTCAACCCATTTCTGTGTGCGGGCTTGACACTGATCCCAATCGTACAGGGGGCAGTACTGGAAGTAACGCAGGGCTTTGTCCGTTTTCACTGTAAAGGAAGTACTGACCACG
>NW_018127950.1:815351-819218 GCF_001952655.1 Monopterus albus
GGGGCTCAGTATCCAACGAAGCACGTCATTAAACATGGCCAGGAACCAGAGCACCATTATGGGCACACGGAATTGTCGGAAGTTAAATGCAGAGAAGAAGAGCATGTTGAAGTCCTCGTAGCTCTTGTAGGGTGAGTCATCGTAGCAGAAGAAAGCCTCACCTCCGACCCTCTGTGGATGCTCTCTCAGGGCTCGAGCTGCAAGTACATGCATCCAGGCAACATTGCCTAGCAAACAAGTGGGTGAACAGACAATTAACTTAGCAGAAATACTTAAGCAGTAAAATGTACTGATGAGCCAAGGGGAAGAAGTCAGTCTGAAGAATGATTCCTTGTTCCATTTTACACCCATTCAGTTTGTTCTAAACAGATCTTTGATTCTGATTTGATCAGATTTGATTCTGATAAATTTAAAAAGTACTGTCTGAATCATGTTTTCCTAAAAACATTTTGGACAAAAATCATATTTACTCGAACAACAATGTTTTTTAAACCTTATGTACAATATAAATCATTCAAACAGAGATGCAATGGCATATAGAGGCAATAAGTCATGAATCATTACATCAAAACTGTGGGGAATTACAACACTTGAACTGACATCATTCTTAACATCAGCATATAGCATGCTACACCCATTTACAAAAGATCTGTAGTATCTAATGTACTAAGAGTGAACTCGCATCCCCAGTATTTAGCAACTATACATCCTGTTTACATCAAGTCTAGCAGGCCACCTGTAGAATTTAACGTATACTGTAGCTCCAGTTCTATAATATCAGCATCTGTTAGGGTTGCTTCAAATTTCAGCCACCGATACTCATAAGACTGATACTTGTACTCAAATGTAACACTGATGATTACTAACATGGTCATTAGTGTCAGGTGATGACTGAATATCAATTATCAGCACTGAAACCAGCAAGTTGAGACAGATTAGAAATGTTATCTTCACACTAGACAGGTGTGTAGACTGATGCTGATTTGGATCGGATTCTCCCTCTGTTCAGCTTCTTCATGCTGCGCCTTCTCTCTGTGTTTTGAAGTTATAGCATTTGTACTATAGACTCCCTGCCTAGCAGGTATCGAGGAGTCAGCTTGAGAGCACATCACAGGTTTTTTTTCAATTATGGTCTGAACTGGCAGTATTGTAAAATGTTTATGCGGTTTCCTGTAAAATGCAGAGGAAGTGGCGGCATAACAGCTCGACTTCTGCTTTTAGTCCTGGTCTGCACATAAGCCATCACACTACGCTTTTATCAGGTTCTCCTTTGTAATTTATTTGTCTTTGCTTTCACAGCTAAACATAAAACTGAGGTTGGTGAGGAGTCTCAGACTACATTCAATGTGCCTTTGAAACTGTGGCCTATGACGCACATTTTAGACTTACCTACATAGACCCGCCCATGTTCAATGTGGTCTGGGACACCCCTGATAATGAATCCCCCCCTTTCAACACTCTGTTGGTAGAATTCCTTAAATAGCTCGTGCCCCTCGCCATAGATCCCCGTTGGCCTCAGGGAGCAGGTGTGTAAACACTTCCCACCCTTCACCTGGACAGGTGACAAAACCAAGGTTCATTGTTAAGAACAGACAAAAAACACAGAGGAGTCAGAGGATACACTGTGTTGACTCTGTACACAGCAGGAGTGAACACACAGCAAACCCACAATGGGATGATCTGGCATTTTGTGGAAAGGTTGTGTATGAAATTTCCTCATAATGTTTTTCCAAGAAAGAATCCAACCAAGCATAGAGCAACAAAACAAATTGCTACATATTTCTGGATTAGGAAACCAGAATATACAATATGCTAGTAATCAGTAATATTCACTAATGCATCAGTTCTATTGTATCATTACAGTTTTCATTTTTATTTCAACATCACTGTTTTGTTTTGTTTTTTTTTTGGGGGGGGGGGTCTCATAGTTTGTAAATAAATCTGTACCATTGTTGGGAAAGTCTTAGAATGCCAGGGTAAACAATAAGAATGTAAGCTTGTAGAAATTACAGAACAGTCAACACACCACAAACTGTAACTGTTTATCTGTGAAATGAATATTGTAAAACCATAAAAGGTACCTTGATGCCATTAGCTTCAAGCACAATTTTCTCTGCCTTGGCCTTGCTCTTGGGATAGGCCATAGTGTGTTTCACTTGGTATGGTGTGTCTTCATTGCCCCTGTAGAAAAAAAGAAGTCTAAAAGTTAGGGGATGCATTTGCTGTTGGAGAAAGTAAACCGATAAAGATTCCTTGACCCTCCCACGTGTATGAGTGGAATGTGCTTGAACGTGGCACATTGAACAGCTGCACTGCAGAGGGGAAACTTGCACGTACACAAATTGAGAGAGAGAGAGAGAGAGAGAAAGAGACAGGGCTGTAGCCTAATCTTGTGATGGGAGGGAAATATTTCGAGGTGGAGATGTGTAAACCCATAGACACTCACACTGGAAGAATGCTGTGATTTCCACTCATGACAGATGGATGCTGGAGGTTTGCCACTGCAGGTGCATTTTTGAGCTCATGCCATTCACTTCCATGATCCACATCTTATTCCCTTTGTATAAGGTGTGGTCTGTATTTGCATATTGAAATTATAACTAAACCTGTACTGTCTTTGTAGTAATCCATCCATTTTCTTCTGCAAGGTAAGTCCAGAGGTCCTTCTCCTTGGCAACGTTTTCCAGCTTCTCTGGCAGGATTCCAAGGCGTTCCCAGGCCAGATGAAATATATAAAGTTTCCAGTGTGCTCTGGGTCTAACTCAGGGTCTCCTACCAGTTGGATGTGACCAGAAAACCTCCAAAGGGAGGCACCCTGGAGGCATCCTAATAAGAAGCCCAAACCACCTCAACTGGCTCTTTCGATGTAAAGGGATACTCTGAGGTCGTCCCGGATGTCTGAACTCCACACCCTATCTCCAAGGCCAAGCCCACCCACTCTACACAGGAAACTCTTTTTGGCCACTTGCATTTGCGATGTTATTTTTTCGGTCACCACCCACAGCTTGTGACCATAGGTGAGGACTGGAGAGTAAACTGACTGGTAAATTGGGACCTTTGTCTTTCAGCTCAGCTCCTTCTTCACCACCATGGTCTGGTACAACGTCCACATTACTGCCTCTATCTGCCTGTCAATCTCACGCTCAATTTTACCCTCACTTGTAAACAAGACCCTAAGATACTGAAACTCCTTCACTTGGGGCAGTATTTGCAGTAATTGAACAAGTAAAAACAACTAGAATTCCATTGGTATCATTGGTATCTTTGTGCCAAAACATGATGCAGACATCCCAGAGACGGTCAATATTTAGAAACACCAATGTCAGCAACTGTTGGCTGCTGATGCAGTTACTATCTTTCACTGGTGGAATTCAGGCTACGGTGTATACTGTACATCCAAGAATGCAGCGCTAAAATGCATCATCCCTTCAGTTTTTGTTAACAGTGCAGTTTCAGTTTTTGTCAACAGTGCAGTGGCTACATCCAAGATATCACTTTGACAAATGACACAGGACTGTTATGCAACAAAGCACATTCATTACGTGACACTTAGCAGCAGTACTATGTTGAGACAGTGTGATGTAAACTGTATGGAATTCAAACATGCAGACAGATTGCTAACTCTACGGCGGCAGCAGCATTAACAAGCTTCAGACATGCTTGAGCTCTTCTACTTCATAGTAGACAGAAAGTTAATTGATACAAGTTCCATTACAATGTGTTAAAACAAGCTTCATAAGGTTCACTGCCATTTGCTCTCTGCTGTTTTGTCTCGGTCTGTCTCTTAAGTGTCAGCCCTGTGATAGACTGGTGACCTGTCCAGGGGGGACCCTGCCTGTTGCCCAATGTCAGCGGGGATTGGCTCCC
>NW_018127950.1:819266-833581 GCF_001952655.1 Monopterus albus
TTTGTCTTGTCTGGTGGAGAGTGCAAATAAACCTTACAACGAATAAAGGTTATTTCTGTCTGTGTGTTTCCTTGGCCAGTCAGGAGAACACTTGCACATTGAGTCACTTCATCAGTAGAGAAAAAATGAACAGAGTTCAGAAAGAAGCAAACTTAACAATTTTTTTATTTTACTTCACCTGATAAAGTGGGCTCTGTTGATGTTGGGGCCGATCACTTCCATGCTGCTGGTGTAGACCAGGTACTGGATGCCGCATTCCTTACAGGCATTAATCACATTCTCCGTTCCTGAGAAGAGAGAAAACATTCTCAGTTAATAGATGAGGGGTGCTAGAGTTGAATACATTAGAGTGATTTATATTAGATAACACGTGTTTCTCAATGCTCAAAGATAACTTGGACACAGCTGGATTTCCTCAGTACGTCTGCCGAGTCCAGACAGCCAAATTTGAAATGCTCATTTGAAAAAGAGTTTAAATTGAATTTAGGAGTCTAAATGAAACACCGTAACATAATAAGGAGGACGAATTGGTGCATGAGGAGAGTAACAACAAAAAATGAGTTAAAAAGTGAAGCACGAGACCCACAATGTGTTCTCTTTAGTTGTTTGGAAGGAAACATGTTTTATGCTCCACTAAAACCTGGTCTTTATTAGTAGGCAGGCAGAGGAAAGAAATATGGACTTTGCACACAAAGGAAAAAATGCCTCTCAGTGGACTTATTACAATCTGTGCAGGTCCAAACTATTTACAGCTGTGAAACTCTGTTAAGTAGCTAGAAGTTAATTTTGGGCAGAAGGAGTAGAGGACAAAGTGATAGCTGGTTGCACATTATGTTGTCAGAGTGGTTACAAATCATCCTGATGGCACACAGTGTACCAAAGTTTGTCATGTTGCACCATTTCACTGGATGAGTGAAATACTGACCTGCTGCTGGCGCTAGAAAAAAGATTTCCAATGTCACATTCAGGTCATGAATGTCTGTAAAAAAATTTCATGCCAAGGTACAGTTTAGATATTTCAGTCTGGATAAAGGTGGTGAACCAGTCAACCCTAGAGTTATGCTGCTAGCAAGGCTAAAAACCAACAACATCTCAGCTCAGGGCAAAAATAAAGTATATTCCACAAAATGTACATAAGAACAGAAAACAATGTACTGATAAAACCAACTTGACTGAACTGCAGCTATAATTCGGTTTCACTACCCAAATTTCCCTCAGGACCAATAAAGTAGCTACCTATTTGCCACCAAGTCTGAAAAATAAAACCAGTCTTTCTGGCACGAGCGCTTGGGGGCTCTGATAATAGAAACTAGTGTTGCCGAGCCTCAAGGGCTGAGGCAAAGCAGAAGTTTCTGGAATGTCACCCACTGCCAAAGCACACAGACAAAAACAAACTGGAAAGGCATAAAGTCCAGCAACACTTGCTGTGTATAGAGCAACTTTAATGTTAAGATCAACGTTGGTCTTAAAGATTTTTGGTGTTTTTAAGATCCAACTAAAACCAACTAAAATTCTAACGGAAGGCAATTCCAAAGTAAAAGGAACTGAAACTGCACAGGTTAATTTTAATTTAATTAATTTAAGCTACTTATACTGAAAAATACTATGTTATTGTAGGGATTTTGCATCACCAGTCTTCTGCCTTGCTTTGTCATTTTTTTGGTGCTGACTTACTGAAGGGACAACTCCTGTACATATTCTGACGATGTGAAAGGTCAGAGCTGTCTTACTTGTGACTGTACCTCTGTCTATCTGTGACCGCTGGACTCAGTAAAGTCTGTTTTTGTCAGTCAGTCACGCTCTCAGGTAGAGTTGGCAACCCTATTTGAAACACAGCCACTCTTTGTCTTCAGGAGTGTCGTAGCTATAGATGTGAAGCGTGCACACTGGCTCACAGGGGGTTAAAATCTCTGGTATGTTTTCTGGTTGGAGGCCTAAAAACAGAGAACCTTGTACATCATCCGTAAGATAAATAACTGGAAATCAGAGTCTAGATGCAGTTTAAAATAAACTATCCTACAGTTTGCAATTTGACCTAACTCGGGGAAGAATTAGATTTTGCTACAAGACAGAAGAAGAGGGAGTTGGAAGTTAGAAGATGGGAAATAACTACCAAATTCTTGTAGCACTTGAGCTGGTTGAATCTGAACTGAATGACCCTCTTCTCTGCAGTGAAACCGAGGTCAGAATCAAATCACTCTCTGCTGTAGGTTTGTATCAGAGAGCCTGACGCAGGTGAATAAACATTAAATCTGTAGAGGTGCACGAAAACTGTGCAATATCAAAGGGAATTTATTCAGCTTCTAGCAGGTAAACTGCAGATGGATATGAGTAAGGTATTTGTTCAACTCAAAGAGGCCAATTGTGCTTCAGTTTTGGGAAGGCCTATTTGAGAAGCCCAGAGGTGACTCAACTAACAAAAGTATTTTTGTCTGTGCTGAGTCACTACAGACTTCAACAGATGCTTCATCTGCAACCCACAAGCCAAAAAAAAACTAAACAAAAACTATGACGCCTGGTAGAATATCTTCAGCCTGGATCTAGATTGCTTCACACCAATGACAAAACATTTTGTGTTTCAAACCCTTGCAGCAAACTCTCATATTTCCTTAGTCGGATACATCTCATGACCACGGAGCAGGAATTCAGACAAATAAGCTACACTATTTCCTGAACACATTTTACGGGTCAAGGCTGGACGTATTTCTGTTTCCATTCTGTCTACAATGCCAGAGAAAATACCAAATACAGCAGTGAGGCTTGTTCCTCTGTTCCACAGAACTCCATTGTTGTCCAAACCCTTTTAAAACACACGGATGAGCCCCACCAATGGGTGACAAATTAATTTAAATTAAGTTTTTAATTCATCTCAGTGGTCATTTCTGAGGCTGTCAGTGTCATTGTTAAGCTGTTCACATTGTATTCTTTAACACAGGTAATGTGATGCTGTTTCAGTCAACCGAGTGACTACTCTAAAGCCCCTTTTCAGACATACACTGGAACCCTGAAATTCTCTAGACATTAGCCGTAATGTAGCTGTATGTAAGAACGAAAATGTCTGATTCAGTCGACCCGGACCATAGGTGGACTTTACTCTTCCAGCTCCTTAGTACAAAGCCCACGTAATGTCTGAGTGAGCCGGAGTAAGAATACAGCAGCGTATAGTGCAGAGTATTCCCAGGAAGCTAAGAGGCGTGCTGATGGCGTTTTATCATGTGACTTCTGTGAAACCTGAAGAATACAAACAAAACTGCACTCCTCGCCTTGCTCCAGGACTCAGAGTTGAATCATTTTAACATGTCTAAAACTAAATAACTCATAACTGATTTTAGAAAAAAGAAGGTTAAATCTCAAGCCGGCACTATTGTCCAAACTGGAAACACTTAGAAACCATGTTCAACTCCCATCTCAAATTCAATGTGAACGTAAAGTTGATTGTCAAGCAAAGGCAACAAAGAATTCATTCATTACAGAAGCTTAATTCTTTTTACTGTCTGCAACACTACAGTATTTTAGGCACATCCTATCGGCCCTTTATTGAAGATGTTTAACTTTTTCTTGTATCTGTTGGTTTAATTGGCTGTCTGTGAAGGAAAGGAACATCCTGAACAGTACTGTTATGTCTGGTCCAAGATAATGAGAAATCCAGCAGAGAGACCTGTGCTCCCTCTTGGAGGAACTGGATGTCCAAAGAAAAAGGAATCATTAACCATTTTCTGTCCAGTGAATTCACTGTAATGCTCTCTGGCTGGTACTACAATGCACCCTGTCCTTTAATCCTTCTGCTATCAGGCTGCTAAATGTGATGAATAAACCATAGTACTGCTTTGTGTGTGTGTGTGAGTGTATTTTAAATTATACAGCCTTTGATGCTGGTGTTCAGACGTGGACCTGCTGCTCCTGACATACTGGTGATTGTTGATTCTATGTGAGTCTGAGTGCGGTTGGGTAAATTGTAACTGAACTATTTCACTAGATTTGATCTTTTTCGTGTCATAATGAAAACATTTACTATTACGGGGTGAAAAGAAAGTTTCTTAAAAAGTATTTTACACTATAATGTGACACTTGAACTCTCCATTGAAATCCACACGAATAGGGTTAGGCAGTTTAAAGCAGGATGGCCAGCCACACTGAATAAAGGATATATTGGAACTATTATATCAATTAAAGGTATATTAGACCTTTTAATAAACCATTAACTTATAAATTAAATTAAGTAAAAATTATCTTGCATGTGCCTACAAACAGAACCAGCATAATGGAAGGCAGAGCTCGCTCGCTGGAAAAATTAAATCTGAAAAACAGAGCTTCCTTTGTCATTTGGAAATAGTTTGGCTGCATGAGATGAGCTGTAAATCAAACTTTTATGATTTGCAAATTACATCAGAACCCTGTAAAGGGGGTGGAAACACTGAAGTTCTTCCACCGCCTCAAGCCAAAACACTGGCCAGATGTTAGAGTGACAACAAGTGAGCAAACTCCTTTACTTCGGACAGTATTGTCAGCGAAGGGGGGGATTTCGCTTAGCCAAAGACATAATGCCAACCCAAACTGTTTACAAGGGCAGATAGTCTATGTGGGTAGCATTCATGTTCTGTTCTTTTTTAGACTAGTTAATTGGTGTATTTTAGTATTTGATGATGGTGAATCTTGGCTTAAATTTTGGATAACTGTTTGATTGCACAGCTGCTAAACACTGAATATTCTGTGGGCAAAAACATATAGTTTAATAAGAGTCATTTACTGTGTATCATTTTTGGAAAACTACATTTAAATATTGTGATATAGATCTATATATAAGTCTATATCCCCAAGCCCTAAACACCACTTCCCTTGTTTAGTGGTTTTTCACAATAAAACATGGATGTTTCCTGTCCATCCTGCTTTCATTCAGATCATCGCTCTCTTGAAGTCTCACCTGTGATGTTGACCAAACCGATGAGGCTCTCTGGAACTCTGTGCCAAACGTCCACCAAGCTGGCCATGTGGATGACGACATCGACCCCGCGGGAAGCCTCCAGCACACTGCCATAGTCTGTGATGTCCCCCTGAATGACCACCACCTTTGTCCGCTCTGAGGACGAGGCAGAAGGACACAAAGTCAAAATCACATTGTACTTTATGGAACTGACCCTCAGGACTTTTTTTTTGACACTAGTAATCTGTAACCTATCAATAATAACCTTCCTAACGCTTGTTATCATATATGAAGGTCTTGCACCCTGGTTTATGTTAGCTCCCATGCACTGTCCTTGAAATGCAGATAACAAAACAAGACAGAGTCCTGCAGCTGACAAGGACGGCGACTGCACCTTTGAACATCAACTCAAATTCTGCTGCAATGCAGACACTCCTTCCGGTGAAAGCACTCATTCACAGTTTTGGGAAGTGTTTAATTACATCTGCTTTTATTAACCATGCGTCACTGAGACAGAAGTAGCTCTGTGGTTAGCTGATCTCTCAGGGGGCCAATCCTGAAAATAATTAATGAGCTGAGCGCAGCCGTTTCCACCGTGTAACAGAGGTATCATTTGTGGTTGGGTGGATCTCAAAGTGGTGAGACAAAATGCATGCAATTGATTTTATTTTTATTTATACCTACAGTAACACACGCCTCCTCAACAGGAAAACCACCCTCTAAACAATTGAATTTGAGTGTGTGGGGTCTGTTTCCCCAGGAAGAAAACAATCACTAGGGCAGAAACAGACACACACCCCAGTTTCATGGAAAACACGGACACTCTTACAGTGCACCGATTCTATCTGTGATAAAGTATACAGTGACAAGTTCCAACAACTTTATCCTCAGGAAATGATGGGGAAGCTGACTCGTCTGGATTCCTGGCTCAGCTGTCATTGCTGCAAGTTGACCCAGTGACCATACATCACGGGAGGGGAATCAGTGTCACGCTATGGTATTGTTTTTTTCCACACAGAGACAGAAGTATGTTCCATTCAAACCGATGACATCTGCTGGATAAGACCACTTGCCTTCACTGTTTTCACTGAGGAGGAGGGTTAAATGGTGAAGACAGACTCAATTACTAGTTGTTCCACATCCAAACTCCATAATATACATCAGGGCTATTGATTAAGAATGGGTCATCAGTATCACAGTAAGGATAAGGATAATCGCTTTACTTGGCCAAGTGCGTTACACACAAGGAATTTGTTTCCAGTACAGAACCAAGGCAGCCAACTCACACCGATGGCTCTAAACATCGGGGGCAACAGAAATGTTCTCATCTTTAGGAAGAAATACACCACCGATCTTATGACCGAATTATAAAATCTGAAATAAAATTAAAGCAACAGCTAAAATAGGTTTGCCGAATATAAGAATCACTAATAAACTATGCGGCTTTTCCAAAAATAAAGTTGAAATTTGCAGACAGCTCGTGGCCGCCTTACCTGTGCTGTGTCCACCTAAGCTGTGGTCTACCTGTTTGTCAAACAGTCGGACCTCCACCAGTGAGTCCTCTTTCTCCAGCAGAAGCCTGAGCAGGTGTTTGCCGAGGAAGCCGCAGCCTCCGGTGATCAAATACACGAGACCACGCTGGTTGTCAGACATGGTGTGAGACCGGTGCAGTACTGTTCTCCGACGAGTCTCTGAGCTCTGAGCTGAACCCTGTACAGGGAACACACCATATAAGAGGAGAGCACTACAAAAAAAAAAAAAAAAACAAACTTTATTGATACTTGCTAGGAGGGCAGTGGAAAGCACGTCTACATGGACTAATGCGCTCAAAACACAAAGGTGAAATAATTTTACAGAAGTGTTTCCTTTTTTCTCCTTGTGGTGGAAGAACTTGTCACGTTGTCTGTTTAAACCGGCTAACAGCAGCAATATCACAGTGTAAAAATGCTCTTTTAGAAGTTCTGCATTCAAAATGCCACTGAATTAACATATTAGCATCAAAATACAGAGAATGGCATATTTCACATAAATGTAAATCACATTATTGTATCATAAATTACTGATGTATTATTGTGAACATGGAAATTAGCTGATAAGGTAGAGCTAATGTTAACTACCTTATATGTTAACAACCGTATGTGCTTATAATTTGAATCACTGCTGGGTAGAGTGTGAACATCCCACCAGGGATCAATAAAGTCTTATGGCCGCATTAAAGTAACTGAAATTTTGGAGTAAATGTAGTGGAGTAGAAAGGACAGTATTTGCCCCTAAAATTTAGTGAAGTATGAAGTAGATATAAGATATAAAAGATATAAAATGGACTTCTCAAAATATTTTAAATATTTCCGTTTTTCTCGGTGATTGTGTCCAGTGATTTTCAATGTGTACATCCTTTAATCATTTGACTGATTTTATGTTGATTCTGTGTTTTGGAAAAATGAATATACTGTTTTCTTCCTCATGGATAAAATTTTAACTAATGTACAACTAGACATGAACCCACAATTTAAGCATTACATGTGGTCCTGGAGCAGAAGCCAAAAGTCCAAACAGGACACTGTCACTACAAGGACAAACATTAATTTGAAAACTAGTCATACCAGTTTAAGTTCAAGCCAGTTTTTTTGTGATCGCCTAAAAAGTAAACAAGCCAAATGATCAAAGGTTATGATAAACACATACTACACATGCTCTTGTACAGGTTTAAACTAGACTTAGAGTCTACAGCCATAATGATCCAGCAGTGTTACTTTACTTTATTTTTAGCATCACCTTGATATTTTATTGATGTTTTTAACCTAATTTTGTTATTGTATTATTGAACATGATTTTATTTTGTGTTATGTTGATAATTCATTGTTGTTTTATTATTTTCTTAGACTATTGCTGGCTTATATTTTGTAAAGTGACTTTGGGTGTCCTGAAAGGCACTTTAAAAAATTATTATTATTATGCCACATGCAGACTCTCAGATGATGCTAACATGCTCATAGCTAGTGATGATGCCAGCATGTTGATGTTTTAGCGCATATAATGTTCATTATCTTAATTTAGCATGGGAACATTTACAAATTTGCAGACCCCACCAATATTTCAAAAACTTGAAGTTCACTGCTGCATTACTCAGCTTCAGATGGTGAGGTCTAGCGACCCTGCCAGCGCCTCTCCAAATTAGGGTTGAACTCTTCCAGTATAACACTGTTGAAGTCATGACTGAGATTGAAAAAAGGATAAAAACTGATGCAGCAGAACCAGAGATATTGGCTTTATTTCATGCATTCTTCTTCCTTGTCTAAAGCTGGTGCCTACATTACCACCATGCAACTCATTCACAGACTATTTATTTTCAAACTTGTAGTTTTCAGACCTAGACAAGTGGCATCACATAAGACAGTTTCTCGGACTTGGTGTAGCTCCTTCTAAAGCAACAAACTTTGTTCACAGGTGCAGTAACACTCCCTAAGACCAGTAAACTGTACTACATAAGCTCCTTACACATGGTTCATGGGAATTTGGGAAAGACTTACGTCAGCCCGGAAATGATAAGGCTGAACTGTGGGTGTTGAAGCACCAAGGTCTGTAACCAGCCAATTAAGTGCCATTTCCAAATAATGAGCTCAATTCAATTCTGATGAAATCATCCCTGTTAAAAATAGTTGAGCTAGTTTGAACACAATCAGATCAGATCGCCATCTGTTCTCGTCTTCACCAGCTCTCTCATTTGCTCTATTGCCATCGCATGGCTTATGAGATGTATTTTAAGGCCAGATTTCGGATGCTTCCTCTCGCACTACTAAACAGGAAACATCAAAGTTGCAGCTGCACTGACAAAAAAAAATCCTGCTGAGTCTGCTCAGATATTCATCTGTACCTTCCATTGGGCATAATACAACCATGAACTGTCTCTCAGCATCCTTTAGACATGAAATAATGTCTAACCTTGAACCTTAATGTTTCTAATAGTAGGAAACCAAATGTTATTGAAAAAAAACAAGACTCTTATTTATTTAAAAAATATTTTAATGCACCATTAATAAAGGGTCCAACGTATTAATACAAGAGAAATATTGCAAATAATATTAAAATAATCATCAAATTAAAAGGAAAAACAATAAAAAATAAATGAATGGAAGGTATGTACAGGTTTCCTCCTCATGGAGAGAGGACAAGGAACAACATATTTACAGCTTGGAATCAGTGTGTTTCTACGAGAAACAAACACCTTTACAATATTTATATGTTCTTTTATTTTTTCCCCCCTCTCATTTGTTATCCTGTAGTAAAGAGGGCTGGTTTCCACTCAAAGGCTATCATTGCAACAAGAACGTCCAGCCATATATACTACAAACGGATCTTATGATGAGGACGTTTGCCTTAAGCTGATTCTTATATAGTTTTTCAGGGAGAGATGTTGGAAGCGAATTACTACACACTTTCAAATAAAATACATAGTAATGCATTCTGGGAAGGCCCACACAACAGCTGGGCAAAAATACTTTACTAAACCTTTAAATCTGAAAACTGTGCATTTTAAAAACATTTTTAGCACACACAGTGACTAAGTTCAACAATGACCAAACATTTATAGTCGGACCTGCAGGAGTTTGGTGGCGATCTTTGCTTTAATGACTGAAGAACTCGCAGGAAATGTTTGCCAGCTCCTGAACTGGAAATCTGACATCTGCTGACTGAAACAAAACATAAGGATACCATGGTAGAAACAACTGAACACTGACAAATAGACAGAGCGATCCCATCAAACAAAGACTCTCACGTTCTCCTCATAAGACCTTTTCTTGACAAAGCTTAAACTTAGGGGGCAAAAAAGGTTGTGCTGATACTACAGACAAAAATTGAGCAGCCATAAAAAAAATAACACATTTTTAGCTACATCTTAACTGGCAAATATTTTCATAGTGAGCTAAAAACAATAATTCAAAAGGACTTCACTCTCAGTCATAGAGACTGTTTTGGCCAATCGGGAGAATAAAACACAACGGACAAAGGAAACGGGCTCTATAGGTCTTGATGAATCACGAGCCACTGAGGACTGGGTGGGTACACTGAAGCTCATTGCACTGTAAGATTCTTACAGCTAATGCAAATAAACAACAATACCATTAATAACAGCAACAGTAATATTATTATATAATACCGTGAAATGAAATTAAAAAAAAAAAAAAAAGCTTCAAAACAATCTTCACACTTGGAAATCTTGCATAACTGAAGACCAAATTGACTGAAGTTGTCATCTTAAAACTGCGCCCTTAACAAGCGCTTTTAAAAACCCTGAATTTATCAGATGTTCCTGTACATCTGTGTGACTGGGTGGGTGCAGGGAGGGAATCGGCACTGGAAGAGTGATCCCAGGCTGCAGGTTATTTGAGCTGACATAGACATAAAACATCAAGTTATTTTTCTCGTTCTTTTTCGGTTTTAACTCTCAAATCCTCAAACAGATATTGGCACGGAAATCAAAAGACCTCTCATGCCTGGCTGCATGGAGCAGCTTAACTGAAACATTATCCAACAATACTGCCACAGAAGAGCTAGTGCTGAAACAGAGGCCCCCCTCACACACTGGCATGTGAAACTGCCAAGTGAATGAGGTGTGTGTGTGTGTGTGTGTGTGTGTGTGTGTGTGTGAAAAGTGCAAGTGTGTGCATCTCTGTTTCCTGGGTTTTGTGAGGACAGCTGTTCGGCCATCCATAGGAGTGACTGGTGGGGTATCAGAGGGTGGCTTTGACTCAGTGTGCACGTTGGGTGGATCTCGCTGGCCATTGGCGAAAGGGATCTTGTTCTCCTCCAGGGGGAATTTGTAGTCATAGGTGATCTCTTCGTTGACCGCGATGGCCTGCTTCGAGTAGATGACGATCTTTTTCTGGGACTCTATGGTGATGACCTTGGCGTAGCAGTTTGGCTGGAAGAACAGGAGAGTAAGGGACTGATGAGCCACAGCTCCACAAAGAAATGACAATAAAATGATGTATCATCTGTTACAGCCAGTTAGCTGTGACCCAAAACGTGCCAGATGTTTGGACTCACAGTGCAGCAGTGGTTGATGAACCGTGCCAGGTTGCCACACTTGGTGGCATCTATAATTGTGTCGTGGTCCACTCTGAACAGGTAGCTGCTCCCGATGCCCTGCTGTGCGTATTGCTTCTCTCTGTTGTCGGCCACCATCTGAAAACACCACACATTTGCTCACTGATCCCATAATAATCCTAATGGAATGCTTGCACATGTGTTATGCATGTTTTAGGTATTCTGTAGCAGGAACTGGAAGGAAACATTTCACATCAAGACAACAAACAGACTGCACAGGGTGTCTGGAAGGTTTTGCTTTAAAATGATCACGGGTTCAACACAAAGTGTTTAGCATATTCAAGAACTGGCAGTCGTACCTGTCGGATGTTTTGACCCACGTACTCAATGACCATCTCATCAGCAGCAATAGGCTCCATGGCGAACAGACCCCATTCGTGGATCCTGCTGCGTCCAAAACGAAGCTTCTTCTTGCGGAACTGCATAAGGACAAAGAAGACCCACTGTAACAATGTTCGTGGTAGATTTGTAACATAAAACCGAGACCTTCAGATGATTAGTAGGTAAAGATAATTATTAGTTCTTCTAAAGCTCGAACCACATTCAAGATTCTTCACTGTGCTACAGTGTAAACAAGCCTCAGTGAGTGCACAGAAAGAGGTCATTTTAATGGCACCCAATGAAAGACCGTCTTTGTCCGAAACAGCTAAATATTCAGTGCTTAAACAGTCAATCATGTAAGTTAAAAAATGTCCATCTACAGTTTAAAAAAGGAAGTTTACACATAAGCCTCCACCCAAACACTTGACTATCACCCAACAATTTGACCACCACCCTTTTTTAAGGGTGTATCTGATCCCCTTTTTACACTGAACTGCACAGCAGAACAGCCAGAAGCATGTAATTTGGCTGCAGTCACACAAATTGCTTCTCATGAGGTTGAGCAGAGGTGTGGCTGTGTTTATTCGTGCTTCAACATAACCAGAGAGAAACAGTAACAAAATAATAATTCTCAGATTCATGTCCTTCTCGTTGGCACTGCTCTCCCTCTAACACATGTACCTCCAACCCCCCCGTTCTGCTTCGTCCTGTATCTTTCATACTGAATAGTGAGGTGGAAAACTCCTGCAATGAATGGGAAGTAAAAGGGGCTAGTGATGTCCTAACAGTGTGTTCAACACAGGGTTAATTCTGACATGTTTAACCCAGTGTAACACAAAGACTAAAAACATGGGAAACAGGCAGTTTGTGTCAAAACATTAATGCCTTGTCTAAGTTACATCTGACATCTGACACTCATCACTGATACGTCAGCAAGCGAGTGACGTTAACAACTTGCTGAGTAGCTAGATGCAGGTCCTAGGTCCAGCTGTTGCTGAGAAGAAACAACTATTTTGTGAAAACAAGGTGCTTGTTAAACTGCAACATCTCTTTGGCTGTTTCTCCAAGTGTAAAACATGTATATGCAATGTGTGCAATGTATGTAGTAGTTTACTCCTGCTTCCAGTGTTTTTGCATGGTAGTGTTTTCTCTGTATTTTGCACAAGTAAACATAATGCTAAGCACTTTTCTTAGGATGTATATAGATTATTCCCTAAATATATTAGAACATAGATAAAAGGCATGAGGCTCCAGACACCTTAAATTTGCTATGAATAAAGACTTGCATTATCATGGCAGCTAGTGGAGACAGTAATGTCTGATCAATTTAGTCAAGACAAAGAGCCAAAGACAGCATCATAAACTTTCTCTCAGGCACTGCAATAAAGTGAAAGTGTGTTTCAGTGCTATATGAAAATTTTATCTTTTTAATGGATTAGTACTTTCAAAACTCCGGAAGGACTGTATGAAGAGAGTAATGGCACACTCTGATGTATAATAATGTGTAAAACTGTACAAAAGTCATGTAAATGAGAGCAAACGAGGTAACATGGCTGTACCTTCAGCTGGTTAAGTTTGAGCAGGTCAGAGTCCATGACAGCTGTGGTGCCAATGACTGTGAGGAGCCGGCGCTGCTCTGAACGTCTCTCCGATAGCACCCGGTTAGCACCCTGTCAGGAAACAGAAACAAAGAGCTTTAAAAAGGAGCCACTGAAAAAATACTTTACTATCAAATGGCCTTGAGCTGGAGGACACTGAACCAGCAAAGCACTTTGACCCCAATGTGCAACTGCAATGTTGGTGTGGGTGAGATGCATTTGCAAAGAAACAACTGACAGTGCAAATAAACCTGAGTAGGAAGCAGGTTTCTCAATTGTATGTTAAAGTATATTTAGGCTCAACCACGTCATTGCTGCATGGAGCACAATATGAAGCAACAACCAACATGTAAAAATTAAGATTTGGATATGAGCAGTTATAACAAGCTGCTTTGTCAGAGTCATAGAAATGATGATGATGATGATGATGATGATGATGATGATTTGCATTATTTCAAAACCTGGTCAAGAAACAGAAGTAAAGAAGCACATTTTATTCCTTTGCATTGAGCAAAAGCTCAATAACCAAGAGCGCTTTCTGTTTGCCAGGTGGTGGTCCAATAACTTGACTGAAAGAAAAGAGGGCTGAATTCAGTTTGTAGTTATCAACCTGAGCAACTTTATAATTAAAAAGACCGAGCACCTTGCCTCAACTTAGAGACCATAAATAAAAATACTAAATTATAGTGTGCTGTAACTCTTGATGTGGCCTAATAAGCCTCAATACCAAACACTGAACAAGGGTTCCTTTGAGAAACCAAGAACAACCAAAGGCTGAAAATAGTAAAAATGACAACAACAAGAAAAACTTGGCAAAATGGAAAAAAGAAAAACCATTCAGTCACAGGTATTCAGTATACAGCAGTGGGCTTGGTGTGTAAAGAACATTGTCAGGCCACGCACACAAAGTCCTGAGGAAGATCGATCCCCGCAAACCAGCAGGACTGGACAACATTCCTAGGAGGGCTCTCAGTGCATGTGCGAGCTGGCTGATGTTCTCACCACCATCTTCAGCCTCTCCCTCTCCCTCCACTATTCCCTTTCTCACCTGGAAAATGGAGACTCCTACATCAGGATACTCTTCATTGACTACAGCTCTGCCTTCAACACAGTTGTCACCCACAAACTGTCCACACTAGGTCTGCACACCACCCTCTGTGACTGGCTCCTGGACTTTCTGACTGGCAGGCCCCAGACTGTCAGGATTGGCAATAGGACTTCAGCCAGCATTGTTACAAACACTGGCACCCCACAGGGATGTGTCCTCAGTCTCATCCTCTACACCCTGTTCACTCACGACTGTGTCGCCTCCCACAAAGACAACATCATCCTAAAGTTCACGGACGACACCGCAGTGATAGGTTGCA
>NW_018127950.1:833756-892000 GCF_001952655.1 Monopterus albus
TGACCAGCTGCATCACTGTCTGGTATGGCAGCACTACTGCTATGGACCGCAAGTACCTGCAGAGACTAGTAAAGACTGGGGAGAAGATCACCAGGACTCCACTGCCCTCTCTACATAGCATTTATCACCACAGGGTGCGTAGGAAAGCTGCCTCCATCCTCAAAGATCCCACCCACCCCCAGCACGGACTGTTTGCCTCCCTACCCTCTGACCGGAGGTTCAGAAGTGTGAAGTGTAGGACCTCCAGACTGAAAAACTCTTTTTTTCTTTCCCTCTGCCATCAGAATCCTAAACAGCTGACTCAGGATCTACCTCATGTAATTCCACCTGTACTGTTTACCTTCTCAGTTTGCACATGCATAATTGCACACTCACTGCTGAGTATTTGCACTTCACGGCTCCCACGTAGCATATATTCTCTCTACATTATGTTGTGTTCTTATTGTATTTTTATTGTTCTTCTTTCACTTGCTGCTTTAAAGTGCCTTAGATTTGTGTTACTGCCTATTTAGATTTGTGTTATTGCTCATCTACTTTATATTTCACTTGTATTATGTGGCATTCATGTGGACGGCAAAGTAAGAATTTCATTGCACAGGGAAACACGTTTCCTAACTGTGCATATGACAAACACTTTGACCTTGACCTTTGACCTTAAATAATCTGTAACGTTAATGGTTGTGCAGAACAAAATAGATATGGAGTTTATTATTGCATCAATTTTTTTTATAGAACATTTACTTGGTTAAACCACAACTTACTGTATTGTATAATTCTGCAAAATCTCACATATGGTAAAGGTGAAGCTGTTTTCCACACATCCATCAACTTTCACCTCTACCATTTGAAATTCACGTGTATTATTCCAGTGCCTATATTGACCTGTTCATCTGAGCCAAATGACTGTGGACCAGCTTTACTTACTCCAGCTCTTCAGATGTATTATCAAGCATCATTAACCATCTGTAATAATCATACTCAGCAACCACAGGACACCTTGAAATTTGCTTACGGAGGCAGCACAGAACTGGAGAACATAAATTCTTCCCACAGCTCTGTCATCTGGAACCGTTTGATTTTTATGTGAACTTTGCCGCACAATCAAATACACCTGACTACCACCAAGTTATATTTGTGGGCTTTTAGCCTTTACTACTGATAGTGAAACAAGGCAGACAGAGAGAGAGAGAGAGAGAGCGAGAGAGAGAGAGGGCAGGGGAGACCTACGACAAATGTCGGTGGTCGGATTCGATGCAACAACATCGCGCACACAGTGTGCTGCCAAGTATATGGTGCACCGTATTGTAACCACTCGGCTACGGTATGCCCCACAACTGTCAAACATTTTAAACTACTATGTCTGAAGCATTTTACCTTAGTTTCTCAATCGCTACTTTGATCATGTCAGTACAACACAGCTAAACAGGCTACTTCAAAATTAAGTGGCAAGCCTGGAGGACCAGAGTTGTATTTGTACTTATTAAAAAACAGAAAATGTTGGCTTTATACTGGAGATAGAGAATATAATTGGCAGTGTGCCTACCGAGGTGTCGACATTCTCCACCTCCCGTATGACCTGCTCAGGCAAGTCCAGGTCCAGGTAGACGTCCTTCTCTTTGCGGCTGATGGCATAGTAACCCTCACTCCTGGCACAACCAGTCACATGCTCACGAAGCTGCCCATCTGCACTCTTCTTTTTACGCCGAGGGTTTGGCAAATTGGTTAGTGCAACTCAAAGGTCAAGGGCAATAGCAGGAAACCACACAGTGATATGACAATGACACAAGTTGCATCTGTTTAAAATAAATCATTAAAATATTAAATAGCCTACTATTGACAACAGCCATAGATTGTTTGGGTTAATTTCCATGGCAATCACAGACACATACTTATGCAGAAAGTAGTCATTGATAAGGATATCAGTGTGGTTAACCCAGTGAGTGTCATTGAGCCAGTCAGAGTTGTGGTCATCCTGCAGCAGCTTTTCATATGTTCTCTTCAGCAACATCAAGTCTTCGCCATCCAGACCAGAGTTCCAGATGTCGTATAGGATGGTCATCTGCTCAAACTCACTACGGTTGTCAAACTTCACAGCTGGTGGCTCGGGTGCTGGGACAGGTTTCGGCCAGCGTTGGGAAGACACTATCCCTGCTTCCTGCAGAAAGAGACGCTCGCTCTTCCTCACTTCTTCAACCACCTCCTCCTCTGTGTCTGAGCTGGACAGCTCTCCAGACTCAAGCTCCTCCACATCCACATCCTCCTCAAAGTCTGAGTCCTGCACAGTGGAAGAGGAATACTACTAGTAATTAACACAACTACTGCCAAGCACAAAGGCTGTGTGGACATGTAGCAAGTCTGCAGTTATATATTTAAATTTATACATATGTCAAAAGTGTGCAAAATGTGAATGCAGGGAACAAGAAGAGGTACTGTTCTACACAGCAAAGACCAAACATTTAACATCATCTGCTAACTAAAACAATATCTCAGGACGTGTTTGTCTTAGCTCAGCAGATGACTGATCAATCATACATTTTGTGCACTAATTAATAGAAAAAGCAAGCCACAGCATTTTAACAGGTGGCTGACATTAGCTTTAAGCATGAAAACACAAACTGAACGTTTTACATAAAATACTGAGTTTTCTGTGTTGACTGTATCACTGACTAATTTATTCTGCATTAAATATTGTACAGAGCAAAGACAACATCGTTGCCCCTCTGTGTGCTCCTCGAAAAACATCTTCTGGCCAAAATCCACCATGTATCCCCCCCACAGACAGAAGGCTGGCCATTTAAATTCTGCTCGTGACAGTTTTCTACCTTTTTTAATTATATCCAAATATATACATACTTGTATTTCCACTGATGAATCCCAGTAATAGTTTCATACAGTATGACAACTTGTGCATGGACAAGACACAGATAGACCATAAAGCCATTCATTTTTACAAGAGGGAAAACCCAGACATATCATTTCCAAGAAAGCAGAAAACCTAAAATTGGTCTGAGACGAGTCAGGGTTCAACTGTCTCACAGTAGTGTGACACATGATTGCATATGACACAGTGCTTGTCATTACGAACGCATTCACAAACGTTTACAGGAACAAACCACAAAAACTCCCACGCACCTCTAGTTTCTGCTTTCTTTGCTTCTTGCCTGGCTGCTCCTTCTGCTTTTTTGTGTGAAGAACCTCCAGGTTTTCTTTGTCCTTTCTTCTCTTCTTTTTGCTCTTGTCATTTTCAGTTTTGAAACCCTTTCCAATCACACTCTTCTTCTTTGATGATAAAGGTACAGCTGTGGTATGGCCCACATCTTCAGACTCACACAGCACTCCCATTGCAGACAAGTATTCTCCTGTATCTGGCCTGGATGGTATCACCTCTCCAATGACCTCCTCTGGTGCTTCAAGAACCCCAGAAATAGTGTTGAGGTCTGCTGGGAGTAAGACAGAAGAGTCTTGTCTGGACAAAGTCCTTTTGGTACTGGGTGGTGCTGGCAGAACTGGGGGTCTGCAGTAGTTGTGCTCCATAATGACAATTACACCCTCTGGACTCATAATCCGGGCCAGTGACTCTGGGGAGAACAGACCCTCTTCCATCTTATGCTCCTCTGCCTCATCTGATGTCTCCGTCTCCTCGGAGTCCCCGGCATCAGGGTCCATTTTCAAGGCTACATCTGCCAAAACAGACAGGTCAGTGGTTGAAGCTGAGGCCAGCTGCAGAAGACTGGACGCCCCAAGCTGCTCTCTGAGTCGCAACCTCTGCTTACTTTCTTCCTCATCCTCGTCTTCCTCTCTGAGGGAGTGACAGGTCGACAAAGACAAGCTGGTCGTCCGAGGTCTGCCTCTGGACCGTTTGTTGGCAGGGGGTGGAGGAGGGGCCTCTTCAAAGGCCATCCTGCACATAGAAGCATGATCCAAAGGCAGGTTCTGCACAGTGCGGCAAACCATAACAGGAGGAAGAACGGGAGATCTGGGGGAGTCTTTGCCTGCACCTCGTTTGCCAGGGGATTTGACAGGAGTGGTCTGGGGAGAAACAACAGTTCCTTTTTTGGACTCATCAGAATCTTGGGTTCGTCCTGCTGGGGGTACGATGAGGGCATTGCCTTCACCTGGTTTGGAGGCAAAGGGGAGCAGCCGGATGCTCTGAGTAGAACGAGTTGAGGAGGTTGGTGGAGCAGTGACAGGGGAGTCAGAAAGCTGACCGGGGGAGAGGACGGGAGATTCACTCGCCACTCGTAAGGGAGACGGCGACTGTGGTGCAGTCGGTTGCTGCATTTTACTGTCACTGTCCTCCATGGAGAACGAAACAGTTTTCCTGCGTTTCTTGAGAGGGGGCACAAGTACAACTGGGGACAAAGGACGTGGGTATGGTGGTGATGGCGGGCGCTTGGTAAGCAGTGTTGTTTTATCTGCCTTGCTGTCCTTAGCTTCACCTAAGAGGCACATGGAAGTATGTTAAGATTGAGCCAAACTAAACACACTGCATAGTTTTTAACATTGGTGTGCCATTTAGTAGGGATAGGCAATGATTTTTTGAATATTCCAATAGTATTACATTTAGAAATAAAATCAAATATTTAATGTGCCTATGGTTTTGTCCTTACAATCACAGAGCCAGTGTTTTCCCTTGCTTTTACCAGCGTCTGGAAATAATGCGATAACGAGGTCAGTATATCTTTTTACTACAGCGCCAAATACAAACAGCAGAAACATGCAGAGACTGGAGCCATCAGAGAGTTCTGTGTGGAACTTCTTCAACAAAATAAACAAAAATGAGGTGCAGTACAAACTGCCAGGTTAAGTTAACTTATCATAAAGCGACAACCGCTATACACAGCCATTTGAAGGCGAGGTATCCAGCACAAAGTGGGGTGCGGTTTGCAGATCAACTGTGAGTGACTAGTTTTGTCACCTGAAGAAGGAAATTTGAAGACTGACATGCAGAGCAGACAGGGGTCCTCATCACAAAGAAGATGGCAAAGGACATGCTACCAATTAGCTTTGTCGAGGGGGGGGTTTCGAAATTTGATGGCATTTGTTGTAAAGGGTTCCATCAAGAAAAACTGTCACGTCACAACTGGATAATTGGACACCGGGGACTTACAGGTAAAGTTACAGCACGTGCACATGGTAACGCTAGCAATATGGTGCTGTTATCACAATGAAATGCTGTCATCTAGCCATGATTAAGAGAATGAATCATAATTGTCAAATAGTATTTTAGCTAGAAATGCCCATCCCTACTATTTACTGCCATAAAGCATCAGATTCCAGGTTTGTCTGTTGTAAATCATGTTGACACTGAATGTTGACATTGATGAGAACTTTGGACTAACCTGTTTTGACCTCTGCCTTTGGAACAGCAGCTGTGCTATTTTCCCTGAGTAAAATAGAAGAATAAGTTGGAGGCAGCAACATTAACAGGGTGAAAACTGACATTATTTAATCATATAATACTGACAATGTATGTAACTTTTATACCTGTCATAGTCTTTCTCTGTTGTGCTGTCCATTGTTGACTCGTCCATGCTGTCTGGCCCTTCACTGTCAGCCCTCTCTCCTTCCTCTTCATCCTCATCCTCAGAGGCAGATGAAGATGAGGACCCTGAAGACGAAGAGTCCTCAGATGATGAAGAGAGGCTCTCGTCATCACTGTCAGCACTGAGGGCATCATCTAAAAGAAAGAAATTTGCCTTAAATGAACGCAAACACAAACATAAAGACAGTAATGTGATTTCTGCTTATTATTTACCATCAGATTCCTTTTCACTTTCTTCTTCTTCTTCATCCTCCTAGACATAGAAGTAGGGCTGTTACAACACTAAAAGATCATAGTGAAATGCTGCCATCTAGCCATCATTAACAGAACAACATGACTTTTCAAAGTAATATCATCATGTTAAGGCAAAAAAGTAACTACTTGGATGTAATATGAATTATTATATTTTTGTCAGGGTTTGATTTTTAAGTAAAAAGAATGAATAAAAAAAAAAATCATACCTTTTCAGTCAAGGAGCCATCTGATGTTTCTTCTCCCTCGCTGTCCAGCTCCCAAGGTTTACGACTTCTTGGCTTCTTTTTCCTCCTCTTGTTGTCCCTTTCAACTCCATGCCTGTCTGCCTCTGGCATTCTTCCATCAGCAGCTGGAAACAAGACAACACTTTATGGGTTAAATGCGACAGGTCTATTAATTCAATCCTCCAATTCAAATTTTCAACATGGGCACAGCAAACCTTCATCATCCTCATCTGGCGGCATTGAGGGTCGTGGCCTTTTCATGTCTCCCTCTCCAAGCTCCTGAGGTTCTTTCCTCTTCACCTGCACAATTGGAGAATATTTATAGAAGTCAATAATGAGGACATGAACAGTTACTTTGACCACTTCTGTAAATTTATACCACAAAATTTGTACCAAAACTGCTTTTTTTCATATTTTTGTACTTGTTAAAAATCAATATACACAAGGTTCACAAACAATTCATTAGTCTGGATGCCTGGCAGTGGTATTAGGACTAAATATGCTACAGTTTTAATCCAGACCCGCCAGACAGAGTGTTCTTTTATAATGCAGTGGTCCAAACTAAGGGCATACAATGATGGTGATACAGTTCTTTGTCACAGTAAAATTTACACTTGTCATTGTATGTATGAAATCAGAGGGGTAGATGTAGGCGTTTTAATTTATCAATCACAGCTCAAACACAGAGATACAGTCCAAGCTTAGTTGCAGTGTTGTGCTTTTACCTTAAAGGAAGGCAGGCGTAGTGCTCCTCCAAGAAAAAAGCCCTCCATGCCACCACTCTTTGCCCAATCCACAAGAGACATGAGAGGCTCCCGTGGACGGTTGACCTTTTCCTCTTTCTTCTCATCCTCCCGCAAAGCAGACACCCCCCTAACCATTGTCTGGAAAGGCTGGAAAATATTTACAATTGAAAATGATCAATCACAAGCCTCTGATCTTTGTTTCTGTTTCACCATTCGATTTCACATTATTAACAATGGTACAGTCAGCAGCAGCATGACTGCTTGCTACTGAAACACAGGCAAGTTTAAACTGACAAAGTAGTCAAAGTAGTGACAGCTTTAGAAAACAAAACACTCCCTTGTTGGTTACAAGGCAGTGACATCCCATAAGGTATCTATTTAGACTGAAAATAAAAAAGATGAATTTGTAACAGTAAGGTACATGAGGACAAATAAAATTTGATGAAACAAATGCTGTTTCAATATCAGCACAAAAAAGGGAATAATGCAGTATTTCTAGTGTTCAGACAAAACCCAACAGCGATGCACCAATTGCAATTTTCTTGACCGATTCCAATTTCCAGTTTTTTTCCAAGTCTGAACTGCCGATTCCAATTTTCTAAGAACTGTAATTGACAGCATGCATACGTTTTTCTTTAATGAAAAATTAAATTATAATAACAATACAACATATTAAAGTTTTACATTCATGTCTTTCTCCTACTCTTTTTTTACAACCCTCCAACTAAAAATGAACTGCAATATTTGTACTTCTCCAAATATAAACAGGTACAACAGGTAATAAAAGAACGCCTGTCACTTCAGTCCTACTGAGCACACAGATCTTTTGGAAGTGTGTGTAGTTTGTATTTCCTATGTTTTACCATGGGTTGGATACACTGTACATATACATGCATGTCATGTGTAGCCAGTAATTTGCTCATTGTGTACTATTTGCTGGAGATTTAGATGTAGCTTCCCTTTCTCCGGGGTGTTTCTGCAGTCTCTTCTGTGCACTGCTTGTACACTAAGCACTTCCAATGCACAAGTGAATGTGCCCCATACAGACAGAAGGGCAAGCCTCACTCAAGGTCACCGGTCAAGGTCGATAGGTGCAACTTTATTAAAAAAAAGAATATTCCAGCCTTGTAGTAATTAATCTCTCTTACCTTGGCCTTGGTCTCTTTCCTCTCCCACCACTCATCAAATGTGGCAAAGGCAACATTCTCCACCATCTTGCGATTCAGGTCCCTCTGCATGATGTTTTTCATTTCCTGGATCAGAGCAGCCAGGACCATCTGCACTGTGCCTTCATGTGGCTTCTCAGCCAGCATGGGCATGTCCTCCCCGGGAGCCCTATAGTCACCTCTACCCCCTGGCAGCATGGTGTCATAACCAGGTAGGGGCATGTAAGATTGGTAGTGTGGTGGTAAAACATGTGGTGGCCAGCCTGTATGTGGAGGAGGTGGTATCTGAGTGATGTGGGGGTCAGGGTAGGGGTAGGGCATGTGAGGGGGCATGTAGCGGTGGTCCTGGTCATAATGAGCCCCGGCCCCACTCCCCTCTTGGTCCATGTAAGGGTGGTGTGTGTGGGTTGGCGGCATAGAGTGGAGATGGTAGGATGTGTAGTCTGCAGTGGCTGCCTCACCAGGGTCTGGGGTGCCATTGGATGACAACATGCGCAGCTGGTGTAGGCGACTTAACATGTGGGTCTGCATTTGGAAGGACATAGGAGCCCCACCACTGTACTGGTTCATCAGCTCCATGGAGGCAGCATAGTCATACATGTGGAGGGGCATGGGAGGAGGATACTCAGGGTGCAACTCCATATGGGGAAGAGGGGGGATCCCTGGGGGAGGTGGGGGCTGGAGGGAGTACCCAGGGGGAGGTGGAGGAGGCAAATGAGGAGGGTAGGAAGGTATGGGAGGGTGCATGGAGGTGCCAAAGTGCTGTGCAGAGTCAGAAATGGGTGGTGGTGAAGACGATGTCTCTGTTGTTTGTGAAGGTATGGCAGCCTGGGACGAAGAGGGCGATGAACCTGAGGTGACTGAGGGCTGGTGGGTGGTTACAGTTGTTATGGTAGTATCCTCCTCCTCCTCGTCTGAGATCTCCATGTCTTCCCCTGAGGAATGAGGGGAAGACTGAAAGAAAACAGAGTTTTTACTGTTTTAAGCTGGGAAACCACCAGTGTTTAAACACCACTGTGATAACCTCACTGCACCTCACTGGTTATCACTGGTCTTTTTGAATTTCTGTCTTTGTTTGTAGACTCGTATGAAATTTTCTTTTATATGTGTGCATTTGTTAATAATATTTTTACAACTTTTTCTTGTATTTAACATACCCAAAACACCTTTAAGATCAACGTACACTGGAGGTGGTGCACATCACCTGATGCCCACATTTCAGTATTTTATTCTTTTGATGAGGACACTGGCATAGCTTGATGCACCGAAGCGCATCAACCCGTGATGACGGTTTAGTTTGTCAGCTTGCACTGAAATGGTGTGGGTGTTCTAACAGGTGTCACATGCCACCAGTGTGCGTTGCCCTTTAGAGTCAGTTAATTTTTTTTATTTTACTACAGCAGTTAGCGGCCCATCAACTTTACCAATATGTGATGAAGAGTCATGATAATTGAGGGGTGAGATAGTTAACTCTAACCTGAAATGTCCATGTGTGTAGTGGACAGTTAACACTGCTTATTAAAAATGTGTGTGCTCACCTGAGATGTGAATTCTATGGATTTTTACTCTTAGCTTCTAGTCCTCTCAAGAATTGCAACAAATTAAATAGTAGCAGGGAGGACAGCCTGTTCTTCTCATTGTGCAATAAATGATGCTTACATACAACATCAAAACATTTTGACACCACTTTGCAACAAAATGAGAAGCAACTTGGTTTCATCTGACAGCACAACAACAGTGCAGACCCAATAGCTTCATTACATGTTACCGATTTTACCTGGCTCTGGCCATTATAAGGTGGCGTGTGCGCTCCTGTCCTGCCCTGTTTATCAGCAGATTCCACCTGTGAAGTTTCCTCCTGCAAAGCTCCAGAAGCAGAGAGGTCATCCTGGGGCTGGGGTTCCTCTGGAGGTGGGATGTGGGGAGAACAGGTGGAAGAGGAAGGTGTTGCTGTGAGTACAATGGGACTCTTCCTACCCTCTCCTTCCTTTCCCCGTTTCCTTCCTCTATGACCATCTCTGTCTCTTTCCCCTTGTCTCCTGTGGGCCTTATCCCCACTGTCTCCCTCCTGATTACCACTTGTATGCTCCCCTGTTACATCACCTGACCCTCCTCTTCGTTCGCCTACATCCCTACGTGCACCTCTATGCTTCTGCTCATTCCTATCTTCCTCATCTTCCTCATCAGAGGCAAGGAAAGAAAATTTAGCCTTCTGTTCCTTCAGGAGCATCTCAATACGAGAGTCAAGGCTGCTGCTGTGGTACACAAACGGTAAACTCTCATTGGTGGAATCCGGCTCAGGGGAAGAGGAGTCGTGCTGGGGAGGCGGTGGGGAGCTGGACAAAGAAGGAACGAGAAGGGGGAGTGAAGTGGAAGAAGGTGAGGTGGAGGAGGAACTGATGGAGGGACGGGGCGGGGAGGAAGGTGGAGGCATCTTTGGTGGGGCAGGTGGGGTGCTGGGACGGCGTTTGGGCTTTGTCCACTGCTCTTCACAGGCTGGACTATCCTGGTTGAAGTCCACTGTTCCAAGTGTCTCAGCTACAGCCGCTGCAATAACAGAGGCTGGCGGGGGGGGCGGGGGGGGGGGGGGGGGGGATGTGGAAACATCCAGTCCTTGAGGGGGGGCTGAGGCAGGCTCTTTGGAGGTGGCGTATGCAGAGTAAGATGAAGAGGGAGGAGACATGCTGTTAGAGGAAGAGTGGTATGAGTTGGAATTGTATCTGGGGTCAGAGCTATTAGAGTAGTCACTGTCTCTATCTCGATCTCTGTCTCTGTCGTGGCTGCTCCTTCTGCGGCTACTGCTGCCGCCATGGTGGTTGTGAGAATGGTGGTGGTTGCGATGTCTCTGGTGGCTGTGGTCACCTGACCGGGAGCCCAGGCTGTCTCGCCGGTACCCCCTGTCATCCCTGCGGTCTGAGTGGTGGTGGGAGTGATGGGAATGGTACTTTGAGGAAGAATTTGTGTCCTGCTGGTGGTGATAAGATGACCTTCTAGAACCAATACCTCCCGCGCCGTAGCGCCCACCTGAGTCTCTGTCACGCTCCCTATCTCTGTCTGACATGGGGGGCTGATCGTACTGCGTGGCAAAAGGTGGCGGAGGCATTGAGCAGTGGTGCACCATGTGTGGCCCTGGCCCTCCAACACTGGGGAATGGGGGGTAGCACGGCGGCTCATTGGGACGGTATGATAGGGTTGGGGGGTATATAGGGCGACCTCGATGATACACTGAAGATTCCTGTGCATCCTCTGGGTATCGAGACACTTTGTATCCACTGACAGTAGATGAAACAGCAGAAGATGAGGAGGAGGAGGGTAGCATGTCTTGGGGAGGGTAGCCGCTGCCCAAAGTGCCACTGTTATAACCAGGATGCCTGAAGCCACAAATGAAGGCATTTATTCATAAAACACTACTTAATAACTGATAAATAACACATATGATTTGTGAAATTTCTTGAGGTCCCAAACTACGAAATGAAAATGTACAAATAAAGAGCCAAAGATGTCAAAATAAATACTGTAGGTCCCATCTTTGACTGTGGAAGCAAAAGTGAAAATTTGACACGTAACTCTGTTAAATATTAACAACTAACCTTCCACCAGTGTAGCCCGACTCTTGTGAGAAAGGGGTCCCAGATCTGGAGCCATAAGGTGTTCCTCCACCACCCTGAGATGAAGTAGAGGAGCCTGGGGTGTAGGGGCCCATGGACGAATTGGGTGTGTCCAGACGTTGGTCACTGTAGCCAGTGTCCACAGAGCAAGGGGTAATGTTTCCTGATGTAAGGGCCTGGACCCCTGCTGCCAAAACTGCAAGCTCACTGGAGAGCCTCCGTCTAATTTCTGACGACTGTGCAGAAATAGGAAAAGTATCTTAAAATTTCAAAAATTAGGCAGCACTCCATTGTTTACTCAATAGCTACACTTACAGGGAAAACACACTGAAAAGTGTTTTGAAAGCATTTCCTATGTGCATCTCATGGCTGTGAAACATTTGACAGAATGGAATTCTGTCAACGTGTGACACACTACTTCCAGGGCGTGCGCATGAGACATGCGTCTCCCCTGGGACTCGCGCGTTTTTTACAATTCAAGTCTATATTTTCCCCCTCGCATCCAGCTTTTGGTGTGTTTTCCCAGTTTATCTGATTCATAAACAGACTGCAGCAAATGAAAACACTGGTATAACATTCAAATGATTCTTTACATCCTCTCAAATATTATTAAACAACTCAAGTGACTACTATGCTGTGACAATACCGTGTCAGGCTGTGGCTGCGTTGGGGCCTGAGGCTGGAAAAAAAAAATGAAAGAAGAAAAACATTAATACATGCAGTGAAATTAACTAACTTCTCAATCTGCTGATAATGAGATTTTCAAGACAAGCTCCATTACTCTTAATAAGCTCCACCAAGAGAGTGGTGATTGTTTTATCTGTCTCATTTGCTTATCATTGTGTTAGTAAGCAAGACAACTCAAAAACTTAACAGCTTTCAATTAAAACTTTTTAGGGAGTTGGAGAATGGACAAAATAATTATTTTTGGTGCTAATTTGGATAATGGTACAGAAAGAGGAATTGCAGGGTAGAAATAAAAAAAAAATCATAATGTTCTCAAAAAATACAGTGTTTTCTTGAACAATAAATAAAAAGATAGGACATAAAAAGTTGGAACATATTCCCACTGCATTATATTTTGCTTTGTGTATTATGGTGCTGGTAGAGATTAGGTGTATTAGCTTACCTTTTATATCCAGTTGAGCATGAATGATGTTACCCATGACAGAAGTGTTGTGCAGATGTTTAACTGTGTCCTTGGCTCCTCTGGTGCTGGTGAACAACACTCTGGCCAGCCCCAAGTGCTTCTTGGTCTTGGGGTGAAACAGGATCTCCATCTCCTCCACCTCACCAAACTTAGCACACATTTCTGCCAAGAAGGGCTCCTTGATGTTGTCATTGAGTCTTGCAAAGGTCACCTCCTTGAGTGGTATGGGACCCACATAGAACTCATCAAGCTGTAATAACAAATACAGGATCGGGAACAAGATCTAGTCATTCCATGTGATGAAGCTACTAGGGTCTGTGAAATGAATGTGATGCTTGAAATTTTCACCTTAAACTTTGGCACTGGAAGGGACAGTTCTGTATACCTGGACCACAGTCTCCGGGGTCTAGGGTCCCGCAGTTCGCCCACAGGAGGAAAACCAGAGTCCTAGAAAAATGACACAGTTTACAGTTCAAATATACAACTCAAGTCCCACACACATTATAGAGGGAAAAATAGGAACGCAACTCACTGGCACACTGAAATGCACTCCATCATATCTGTAAATTTTCTGTGCGACCCGCCTGATGGCTGGGTCCTGGACGAGTTTGTAGCTCTTCCACTGCAAACTGACAGCTTTTTGTGTTTCTGCCCCACTGTCTGGATCCATCCTACAACTAAGAGCCAAAGGAAAACAATGAGGTAAGATACAACATATACTGACTGCAGAAAAAACTCGCATTAGAGGAGCACATCTTTAACAATTAAAATACAGATCAGTAATGTTGCGGGGGGAACAGAGGATATTCTAAGATAATATGAACTTTGACCAGTGTCTGTTAGACAGCGGGGGGGAAAAATTAAACAGGATAATATTCCGGACGTTTTCAGCCTCAGCTATGATGCTGCGTGCTGTCAAAACAATGACCAGCGTTACGTCACTGACCAGTTAGTTCAGCTAGCAACCTGCAGTTAGCAGAGGCTAACGTACGCCAACAAAATGCAAAGAAAACGCTTTCCAAAATCAAGACAGTTTTCACGTTAAACCCGTGTTAGATTTGTTTCGGAATTACTCTGTATAGCAGTGTTATCGACAAGTCTTGCGTTAGATAAGGTTAACTGATGTTAAATTACTTATGCCATATCGCTGTAGCTACGGCAAGTTAACATTACCGTTGGCTAATGCTAACTAGCAAGAACATGAAGTGAAACTCTGATCTTGTTGACCCTCCACCCACATCGAAATAAATTTAAGATTTGACATTCATGTTATCCACCTCTCTGCGAAGCTCTGCTGACTTGTTTTTCCTTCGGTTCTCCTAATTTCAAACCCCACCTCTTTGAGAGTGACTGCCCGCTCATCCGAAAGTAGCAACCCGCCGCTACAGTGTAGGCAGCTATGGCCAGGCCCGGGAGACGAACAAGAAAAACACTGGGTCCCTAACAGAAATGGAACATCTCTGACCAAGCTTTAAAGTAAAACTAGCGAGCTAAAATGGTGCTGCTATCATTCCGGTAGTTAGTCAATGTAACAACACCCCTCTCCGAGCGACCAGGCCATTGTTTTCCGCTCAAAATCCCTATATTATTGAGAGAGCGGCCATCGCGTAACCAACCTGAAAGCCTCGCCTGTTCTCCATCAGTGTATGTGAATATTGCCAACGATTTCCGAACAGCACTTTCCTCAAAACCGGTTACAGAAATAAAAAATATGGGAACGCCCACGTCGAGATAAACACTGTAAGCTTAATAAAAGTAACTATTATCTTAAACGAATAGAAGACCAAGCTTTATTTACCCTAAATTCTATATTGAAAAATGTTTGAATCGGCTCATACAAACCCAACCCAAAGAAAGCGTTTAAAGCGCCCCCTATAGGTTGATAAGTGACAATGCATTATCAAGTCAAAGTAAATAACAGTATCACGATGTAAAATTTTCTCAAGTTCTGCACTGAAACCTTTTGTCTAGTAAAAATATATAAGCATTATTGACAAATAAAGTATCAAATTTAAGTGGTCACTATGCAGCAAAACGGCTCCTGTCAGTTTATATTATATCTATATTTACTCCACTATGTGAATTACTAAGTGCGATGTTTTGAAGTTCACTGGGAAAATACTATTACCCATTTTTGTGCAATATCCCCTTACTAGACATGCGCAATAATAATACAGAAATGTCCCACAAAGTATTTGATCGACAGTGTTCTCTTGTGGGACCTGAGTAATAGCAGGACATTCTCTACCAAGCAATGGAAACAGGCCTGAATATAAACTGTGTGTTAATATGTTATAACCCCTCACTACCTCACCAAGCGTAATGACATATCCAACTCCACCATGTGAATTACTAAGTGCGATGTTTGAAGTTCACTGGGGAAAATATTACCCTATTTTTGTGTATTGCACTTTAATGCTTTGTTGCGTTTATGTAACTTCTTTATTTTAAGACTAAGTGTTCTGTCTAGCCTGACTCCAAAGGAGAGCTGCACAAGAATTCCTATATGCCCAGACTGCCTGCTTATGCATAAATGGCAAATTAAAAATCTTGACTTGATATTACTAATGCAAACATATAGTAGCCTACTGTTACATAGTTTAATCTCAAGTTAACAGTTATGAACCTATTACTTGTTATATACAGTATGTAAAGTAACTACAGATATCAAAATATAAAAGTAGCATAAAATGTAAATAAAGTACAACTACACCAAAATTGTACTTACTGTAATCAAGTAAATGTATTTACATCTCACCACAGCATTACCACATACACCCCCCCGAACTTACCTGAGTGTGCCCAGAAATAAAAGTTACTTGCTTAAGATGCTTATCACTTTGTGAGATGTGTAAAGTAGCGCGGAATCAAGAAAATTTTATAATGTTTCATCAGGAAGCCAATACATTAAATGTCAGAAATGAAACCCTTTAACTGTCAAAATATGGAACAAATGATTTCTACTTGTGCACCAATCAATTGTCTACTTTGGGAAATACATACAAAACAATTAATATTTGCATATTGAGTGTCCCCAGGAGAATCATGTCCAACTTCTGGTTGTTGTACAGGGTTATTACACCTTTATCGGCTTGTGAAGAGACTACCATACTGATGTAACCAAATCTAGTTCACACACTGCTGACACAATCTACAAGTTAAATTTAGCATCAAGCCTCACCCATTCTGATGACTGTTATAGACTCAACTACTGATACCAAGAGGTCTGTGTATCAGTTTCTATTTCATACACTACAGTTTTATGACCTACAGGTCACATTTTCACACCCATTAAATGTCTTGTAAATCAAATCACTTATTTCACATTTACTATCAAATACAGAAACAGTTTTCCAACAGACTCCAGTGCATTTATTGTTTGCTCAGATAACAACAGCCTGAAAGTATCATTGCAGATATAAATAAAAATTTTCTTGATTGTATCATTTAAGATTATATTAATGCCAATAAAGTTCCAATGAAACCACAACAATACTATAGATTTATTTTAAAATGTGGCTCAGTACCACCAAATAATGTTCCTTCCCAGTAGATTTAGTTCAAAAAGCTCACTGAGCAACAGAGATTTCAGAGTTTTGAATAATTTGGCAAAAAAAGAAAAAAAAATCTTGGTGTGAATTATGGTGAAAGTCCCTCTCGTTTGACACAGGAGGTTCACTCAGTCTTTAAGATTTAGCCGCACTAAATGGAACAGGTGGTTACACAAACGGCTAAACCTGACACACCCAGTGGCAGAGGATGTTGGTTTGATGCTGGAGTGACTGTGAGCTGGAGCCGTGGATTGTGGTCAGAGAAGCTGGAGAAAACTGAGCTGAGCACTGCTTTCATGTGTGCTTTTATCCCTGTCCCTGTGGTGGTCTTTCACATGGCTTTCACTTTGATCTGCTTCATCTTCATCTGCTTCTTCTCAATCTTCTTCTGCTCCCGTCGCTGGGCTGCTTCCTAAAAGAGAAAATTAAAGACATTTGAGAGACGAAACTTAATAGCGATCATGATATCTCTATGCTTAGCTGTGTGATTTTCATTAAAAGTTTGAGAAATTATTCCTTAAGCATGTAGCCGACACCTAAGACCCCCATAAAATGGCAAATTGCCAATTTACACTTTGGTATTGGTCAAAGTCAAACTAACTAAATATAACACATTATTCTATGTGGACTGCTACCGTTGGGCAACTCGCTAACTCGCTGCTGCCTTTAAATCCACATTTATTGTAACAGTTGTGAGAGTGGTATCAATCATCTCATCTAACTATCAAGCAGGAAAACAAATCAGCATACTTCCCACAAAGTTGAACGAGTCCTTTAAATGTATTGCTGTGTGGTGTTTGTAAAGTTTCTTATTTCAGACCTCCAGACGACGCTGTCTCTCAGGGTCCTCCTCATTCATGATCCTCTCCTTCTCTGCTCTCTTCTTCTCCTCTCGGCGAGTCTGGGCTGCTTCCTGGCGCTGAGCGTGAGTCTGCTTCAGGAAGTTCTCCTCCACACGGGCGCGGTTTCTGTCAGCTTTCTGTTTTCCCTGAATATACACAAAAGATAAAGAGACTCACGGCTGCACTTCAACTTTAATCTAAAATATGAAAATGGCCCAAATTCCTGATGGTCATTGGAGATACACTATGCAGCTCCAGAGCATTTGAATCCTGCTCACCTCTCTGTTGAGACGAAGTTTCTTGACCTTATCAATGCTGTAGATCACCATGTTCATGAGAGGAAGCAGAGTGTCCATGTCTTTGGGAGAAGTGTTGCCCATGCCAGGCACTACAGACACACACACACACACACACACACACACACACACACACACCAAAAACATCAGTTTGCTGATGATACAACAGTTATTGGTCTCATCCGAGATGGTGAAGAGTCAGCCTACAGACGGGAGATTGAGCAGCTGGTCCTGTGGTGTAGCCGCAACAACCTGGAGCTGAACATGCTCAAAACAGTGGAGATGACAGTGGACTTCATATCATAGATATATACATTGTACAGATTATACAGATCCGTACAGGTCTCTATTTTTAACTACTCTATTTTTATTCCTATTTATTTCATTTTAATGAGCATTCCTTTGTCTCTGAATTGTTTACTGCCTGTCTATATTGCCTATTTTGCATTGTTTGCACTGTTTGTTGCTTGTAAATACTGCTTATTTTGTTATATTACACAGCCTTATGTTGATTTACTGTTTGCTTGCCCCTTGCATGGGGATATGTACATACACATTGAGAGCCAATGTACCAGAGTCAAATTCTTCGTGTGTCCGACACACCTGGCCAATAAAGCAGATTCTGAGAACATGCCAGTATAACTCAAATTATGGGGTATAGATTTTCAAAGACAGTAGGACAAAGTATTCACCATTAAATGTAAACAGCAGAGTCTTCTTGGTCTCAGGCAGCTTTAAGGGCTGACCCTCCCTGAAAGACAACACAGGAACTATTAGCGCCACAAAGAAAAAAAGAAAATGCAAAATAATTTGCACATAAAAGACAAAAAGATAAAATAATCGCTTACTCTTGCATAACTTTTGGACCAGAAAATTGGTCCGAAAAATGGATGGACTCAATCTTGTCAGCATGGTTGGTGATATAATGTACCATCTAAAAACAAAACGGATGCAAAGCTACAGTTTTAATAAGAGAGCAGTATTTAAAAAGAGGAAGATGTTTAACACCAAATCAAGAGACCCTCCTTAACACTCAGAGAATCTGCAGTGGCATTTAAATAATACTGCATGCGAGGCAAGCCTTAAAAAACAAACAAACAAACAACAGACTTTACCTTGTTGTCCATCACTCCATCAGTGACCTCGCCCATCTCACTCAGAATAGCCAAGGAGTCTGGGAGCCCATACTTGGCCCCAGACTTTGGCTTGTCGCCACAGAACTCACTCTGTGATTTAAAAAAAAAATCAAGGCCACTGTTTAAACATTAATGACCACCAGGTAAAAGAATGAGAGAGATATTAAAATTCAAATTATGTGTGGGTAATACAACAAAAGCTGTAGAAAATATTCACCAAGTCCTGCATCTCCTTCTGAAGCCTGGCCATGGCCTTCTTGGACCCCACAGCAAACACAAAAGTGTCCATGTCCTCATCATTAAAAGTCACTTTGATTTGCTACAAACCAACAGACAGATGCTGTAGTTTAGATAAAGACTATAACTGCAAAATTATTTACAAGAACCCCAAAAAATATTTTCACTTTTTGCACACTCAGTGTGATAGAATTCATTTTAAATTGACATTTTGCCCATCGGTCTACACTTAATAACCCATACTGACATGTTTAAAAGTTTTCCAAATATTTTAAAAGCCAAAAACTAAATTCTCTTTTACAAAAGCTTTCAGACCCATACTTCAGTACTTCATAGAAGCCCTTCTGGCAGCTTCTTGGGTGAAACAGATTTAAACTGTTATTTGATTGGAACATACCACTTGGTCACAGGTAGGCCTCATCATCCTGGCCAGAACGTTAAGCAGGTCCTGCCTCTTGAGAAACTAGAACAGACCACAGTATATGATTGCACAGTCAATGCAAAACAGTGACAACACCACACACACAGTATCATAACACACTGCACACACACACCTTGAGTTGGATCAGCATGCCTTCACAGCACACGCGTCCAGAGCACCACAGGTTGTATATATGTTCGTTTTCCTGATTCAGCTTCCCCGTGCTCACAGGTTCTTTACTGGTGCCATCATCACCTAAACATACAAACTATTCGCAATGAACACAAGACAAACCTCATACTGACTGCAACCATTTGATACATTCAGCTACTGCCACAACAGCAAAAGCATGAGTTGTATTTCATACACAGTTGTTATTTATGACAGACAGCACAGACGTGGAAGAACTCACCTACAAGTGCAAAGTTGCTCTCTAAAAGTTCTCTGTGTGAGTTGAACCAAGCATGAGCAAGGCGGCTGTTTTTGTTCTTGCCAATGATATAGTTCATGATGTAGGCCAACAGGCCGGTCACCATCAGGATCTCCATGTAGTAACTCTCCCAGCTGTTCTGCAGATGTGCAGGAACCTGAAGAGAAACAACAGGCAGTCATCAGTTCCAGTGTAACTGAAAAGACATGGTCATTTATGCTAAAAGCAGTCAGGTGCCAAAGGCCGCAATTTCACAATTGCCTACGTTGATCTTCCATGGCAAACAGTTTATGTAAACTTTGTGAATCCTATTTAACCAAAAAATTCAACAGCACCAACAAAGAGTTGAATAATGTGCATTTCATTTGCTTTAATTTTGCCAATGACCTCTTGCAGCAGTATTTCGATTAGAGAGACAACACACCCATAATACTGATTAAACCTTATAGTGCAGCATGCCCTAAACATGCCACAAAAACTACATTTACCGGAGAATATGGCTTGCAGGCAGTAGAAAGCCACCAAAAGACTTGAACAGCAAAGTCTGGTTTACCGTGTGAATTATGAGGGGGTCCTTCATGGAGTGGCCCGTTTTCTCCATGTCTCCAATCCCCTCAAACTCCTCCTGGTCATATTTGCTGTATATGTCTTGATCCTATGAAAACATAACATTGACATACTTTGATACAGTTTCTGTATAGATTAACATACCATATTTAATGAATAACCATTTTAAGAAAACTGTGCTTAACAACTTTGCTGTAAGCAGTAATAAAAGGCAAAGTACCTGCGTCTCTGTGTCATCAAAACCATCTTGGCTATCCTCCAGCTCAACTGTAGCTTCATCTTCGTCTTCATCTTCCTCAGGCTGCGAGGACTGTGAGGCATGAGGCGGAGAGGCAGTTTCTGCATCAGCTGCTTGGTCGTCGTTCATGTCCTCAAACTCGGCAAAGTCATTGTCATCGAAGTCTGCCAGGTCCTCGCTATCATCAAAGTCATCAGTGTAACGCCCCTGGGAGACAGGAAGGGCTAGGAGAAGCAGCAGTGTAGGTATCAGGAGGAGATGCCTACTACCCATGTTGGGGACCTGCACGAATAGGTAAACATTTAGAAGTGACAGATCAAATACATTAATTTAAATTTCCTAATACAAATATTAGACAATAGGAAGGATGTCTTACTCACTCCACCAAAATCAGGAAGTCAAATCAGTTAAAAAATGTGAAAACTAGTGTTGCCACATACAAGCGTTAGGTGCTTTTGTATTAGCTGTTATTAAATGAGACCGGAGGATTGCCTTAATATTACAGTGACTTGAGCGTGCCTGGAAGCATTACAGAGCAAAGTCCAACCTGTAATAATAATTTATCACTTGAAGGCATTATATAAAATATTTAACACTTTAGTACAAACGAGGGCCTCTGACAAAAACAGCTGAACTGTGACAAAGCCTGGGTTAAACTGGTCCGTATTACCATAACCTAGCGAGTTCCAGCTCACAGTGTGTATTCACGTGATAAACCCCAAAGCGAAAAAGATCCCCAAGGAAAGTGACTAACTAGTAAACAATGACTGAGGAAGAAACGGAAGTCTAATGTTCCAGTACTTGGAAACATATTAACCTTGTTTTATGTCAACATGACAACCCGTTTCCAGCGCTGCCACTTCATCATAGACAATTAGAAAATAACTCTGCAATATATTACCATAAAATGTTCATGACACAATGTGGCACTACTAGGGCAACACACGAACTAAGCTCAGGCGAATATAGAGGGTTGTAAGTTACCGTATGTGATTAAATCATGTAAATAAATCAGAAAAGCTGTCGCAAGCACAACTGAAGTCAGCTGTAGCCAACGATTCGACCTTTGCGACTCGCTTGCTAACAAGCTAAAATAAGGAGTTACGTCTTACTCCGTAGTGGCACTTGAGTCAAAATAACACTGTGCCTAACAGCTATAACATTAATGTTCTGGGATTAAACCGCAAGCCATAATCATATCACAGTGCCTGATCCATTCTCTCACTTTATTATTAGCTATTTAAAAAATCTCGTATTAGCATGCTAACGAGAGCTAACTAGCGTGACACCGTGTTGCTAGCAACCAAGCCTACCTACGATCCTTAACAGAAAAAGAAATAAATGTTTTATTTTTAAGCACAACTCTAATAGTTGAAATAAATTAACCTTAAAACCCAAACTACTGAACAAAACGCATAATCAGCTTACTTGAGGAACTGCCATGACAACAGAAGTAACCCTGTTTGAGTTCTTGTAGCCTGAATTGCTCTTGAATGGATGTTAAGCTGAAAACCACTCGAAACAACCTTTCAAAGTAAAAGTATCGCGACAGAAGGTATCAGAAAACGGTATCGATTCCCTTCAACAAAACAGAAATCACATGACCGCAGTGTCGCTAGTGTTCACGTGCTTATTTTAATTTTAAAGTTTTATTTTTTATGTTTTACCGAAGATATTTCTATGCTACTACGTCTGCCTTGACGTTAGTTGCATGAATAGGTGTTATGGCTGAGTCTGCAATGCCCTCCAGTGGTCACAGCACGTAACTACCACTAACATTTCACGAACAGCGTTGCAAATATTACAAATACCATCGTGGAGTGGCGTAAACCGTCCTAATCGAATCATAATATTCTAAATGTTTTTTAAGTAAAGGATCAAGGTACCTCCTGCATTACTAGAAGCCACCACTATGTAATAGTTGTGACTAAACAGAGACAGTTGAGCAGAACAGCTACCTGGAGATGAAACTCTAGGAACACCCACCTGTTAAATCTGAGAAATCAAACCTTGCCTTTCTGTCTCTACTATTACATACCTCACAGCAGCAGCTGGGAACTGATATACAAACACAATGATAGAGGGAGGAGCTTACAGATCGCAGTGAAATGAAAATCAACACTTAAATGGACAGTGTGTAAGGTTCAATCTAAGAACATTTGACTATAGATCAAATAGTACAACTCTTAGTACTCCCTGATGTTGTACTTTTTTAAACTTTCAGCCATGAAAAACCAATAGTACTGCCCCCTCCCTCCTGATTATAAAAAGAGAAAGCATGAATTCTGAAATAACTAAATTAAACAACACACTCCAGTTTGTACCTAGGACATGGAGGAATACAATTTATTAGAGCAAATTCAATAATAAACTTTATGAAAAAAGCTACAACATGAACACTTGGCTTACCAACATCTTGATATATTTATATGTTATGTACATTTTGCCTTGTAATGGCATGCTACAAGGACATGACCCTTTAATTACTGAAAACAAGGAGAGACAGGGACACAGTCAGAAAGTTGTTTCACTCTCCTCTCATTCCACAATTCACTCTAACACAAGAAAACTGCAGATTTCAAAGCCCAAACTTCTACTAAATGAAATGAAGAGAATAATTAGGGAGTTAGGAAGCTGAACATTGCTTTGGTAGGTTCTGAGTGTCACTCTACATCATCAGTACAAACCAAAACACACCATATGATGGCAGACACCACAGCAGTGACAACATGAAGCCCTCTCAGGTTATTTTACAATTTTTAAAAGTTGCACAGGTCACATGTTTGAGCCTGTATACAATCATTTGGAGAGAGGATACTGGACACACACCCATTTGAGAAATTGAAACTACCACAGGGGTAAAGAAGACTTACTGATCTTTCAAATCACCAATAATATGGGATGATTCACAAGGTGGCTACAACTATTCCTACATATTAGAGAGCTCACCTTTTGCCACCTACAGTAATTTGCATCAACCTTTACAAAGAACACACACAACATCTAAACCCTTCATGATAATCTCATCAGGTGGGTGAAATCAACTGCTTCTTACAGCTGCTGTGCAGACGCTGAACACTACCTTGGGAGCAAAATAAATAAGAGCTAAAACACGTTTAATAGGAGAACAATGGAGTTAAGACATGTAAGAAATGTAAACGAGGTTATTATGGGTTAGGTATGTGATACTTCAAACACATTCAGAAAGTTCACTTGTGACCTCATCGTCACCTTGAAAGTAGTGGGATGAGGGCGAAAAATTAAGTCCAAAACTGAAACAGCATTCCTTCTCCTTTTCATCTAAGTGTCCGTGGTCTTAGACACGCAGGATCTCCAGGCAGTTGTTGTAGCAGATGGCAATCCAGTCTGGCTGCGTGGAGGCCCACTGCACATTATTGATCTCCCCTTCAGCGGTGTAGGCTAGGATGGGATCCTCAATGGCACGTGGCATCTGCTGGATGTCCCAGATCAGGGCCTGGTGGTCGTCGGCTGGGGAGAAGGCGGCAAGCAGAGTGGGTGCTATAGGAAGTATCTTTGCGATGTGAATGACATATTTCTACCGTGTATAGTTCAAAGCTGAAAAAGTCAGCACTCTGATAACTTTAACTGAAAAATCTGTGAGTATAACAAACCCCTGTGGAATGATTTGTTCCAGCCTTTAAACAGATTAATCTGATAGACGTACTAGATCATATCTCATATCTCACCAGTGCCACCCAAAAGACAACCCTTTGTGTCATTTTAAGTAACAGCTGTTTTGGTCTGAACACCTGGTTACCTGCAGTGCAGATGTGACATGAGGAGTGGGGGGCCCAGGCGATGCCGTTAACACAGGCGCGATGATTGTTCAACCGAGCCACTGGTGTGCAAGGCACCCGTACATCCAGAATGACCACCTATCACATAGAAGAAGACTGTGTGATTTTACTGAAACTACTTGTGTAGATTCATTTAATGAAGCATACTAACAAAAACAAAAGAAACATCCCAATAGCATTTTCTGAGTAAAACACTCACAAAGGAATTATTAAACAAAAAGATAAACATGTTACAAAATGAAATCATTTCATAGTTTTTACGTTTACTGATACTGTATAGCGTTTTAGGTGATTAATGTTTTTGTTAGGGATAAATAGAGCTGCAAGCTTCCAATGGCTTACCAGTGTTTCAGTCTTAATACAAAAAAGCTGTACTTCAAACTGACCTCCATGCCATCCATGGCCATTGTAGCCAGATAGTTGGGGTCTTGCTTGTTCCAGCAGAGACGAAGCAGCGGGTGGTGCTGGGGGTCTTCATAGATGATGGTGCTGTGCTCCAGATGACGGAGGTCAAACATGCGGACCGATCCATCCGCCCCCACAGAGGCAAACATATCTCTACCACCTCCGGCACGACTAAATGCAATGTCATACACCTGTACAGGACATAACAAAATGAATTTAAACACTGTCTTATGCTGTGCACAGAAGTACATAAATCTTTATTTTACAATGCTGACACACACACCTCTTTGTCATGAGCAATCAGCTGGGTTTTCACATGTCCAGACACCAGATTAACTCGCCCCAACACCTGACCAGTCTCCAACCCCCAGATAGTGCACGTGGTGTCAATGCTGGAAGTACCTGCAAAAGGAACAAACTGGTTAAGATAGTTAAACCATACAAATGAAAGTGCAACAAAGTCCAATGTATAACCTCCTTATGATTTATCATATAGTGGATTTCCTACCCAGCAGATTGGGATCAACTTCATTCCAATCAAAGGAGGTGAGGGGAGCACAGAAGTCAGAGTTTTTATTGTTATTCAGCAAGCATTCAAGACGAGTTTCTGTGTCACTGACCTGCAAGAAAATGAAAATGAATGTGGTATTCAGCAGACTTTTTAATAAAACCACTGTACTGAAATCATTGTAACCATGTCACAGCAGACAGCTGGCCAAGGATATATCCAGCTTTGACTGCCCAAAGCAACACAGGATCAAACAACTGTACGTTTTGGTCTATTAATGTAATGCTATAAAACTTTAAACTTAACCGGGCGGATTGGAAATATCCTACCCTCCAAATGCGCAGGTAGTCCCCGCTTGTGGCCAGAAGGTCCGGGTAAACCCCCTTGGTGTCTGGGATCCACATGATCTTGGTGGTGGGGTAAGGGTGGTCAAATGTGTTCCTGCAGACAAACTCTGAGCTCTCCTCTTCCAGGCCCACCAGCTGAACCTGTGCAGGTCAGGAGCGAGCACACTACCTGTTATTTCAAGACGAGCCTAACGACTTTGCAAGACAACAAGGTTTGCAATACATAACGCTATATATGGTGTTACGGGGGAATATTACTTTTAAAGACACAAAACACAGATACCTGCTGTATATTTACACAGAAATACCTGGCACTTTTCTCATACTGGGGAATAAAAACAAAACACGCTGTGATTTTATGCCTCGTTGCTGCGTAGGACAACTACCGCTAACGTTAGCATCAGCGTTAGCTCAATAAGGTTACCGTTTTTAGCCACGGCTAATAAACGGTCGCATCCACACACTGCACACCTTGTTGTTGTACTCCTCCACAAAGCTCCCAAGTGCCAGCCGAAAGCGTTTGTCAGGACGGACACTCCAGTTCATCGCATACACCGTCCATGGCGCCTCGTATTTGTAGATTTCTTTTCTCTTGCCGTGAAGCGACATCCTCTCAACTGCAGCTGTTGTCTAAGCAGCTAACACGCTAGCGTTAGCTAACTACGAAGTAAGTAGTCTTGTGAGCAAACGATTTTCACTTACTTTAACTTGCATGAACAATTATCAGCAGACGTTGTGATAACGATAATTTAATTAAGCAAATCGTGTTTCAAAGAAAGATTTCTCGCGACTTTACTCAACAAAGAGTGGCATTACTCGTTTCAACCTAAAGAACTGTCAAGTGCAACAACTTACAAGCGACTTCCGCTTATCCCTTTCAACATAAAACTAGAATTATTTTTAAAGAAATGTCAAAAGTGGTGTTTGAGCTGTGCCCAATAGTAGGCTAATACGAGTAATACATTTAATGTATAATAATTATCATAATAATAATTGTATTATTGTTGTTGGTGCTGTTATTATTATAACCACCATTACCATATACAATAAGATAATTCTATATTTTTTTTTACATCATTAAGTTGAATAGTACACAATTTCCTCTGCATTTGTGGTGTTTCGCTGTTATATTCTCACTTTAATTATACTAAAATGTCTGTTCTTTTTAAGTACCCAAATGTAAAAACACTACTATAAGTAGAAATCCTACATTTAAAACCATGTTTGAGTACAAATGTGTCAACAGCTCAATGTGCTTATTTTTTATGATTGTAGCTGGTGGACATAGAGCCAGTTCAACATAGTTAGGTAGTTTAGTCCAGTAGTTCCCAGCCTAGGCCTTGGGCCCTTCCAGAGTGTCAGAAGGTAAATCTGAAAGTTTTTTTGATGACTAATGGGAAAGGAATAAAGAAAAAACAAAGTTCTACTACACAACTTTGTATTTATTTTTGTAATATACTAAAATAATTGCTTTTTGTGGAATGCTGGATAATTTTACCTGTTGTGGCTATGGATGGTTAATTAAATGAAATCATTAGAGAAGTTCAGTAATAATAACAGGATCTCAACTATACACAACTTTTTTCTAAAGAGTCAAGTTAAAACATTTTGAACCACTTGTTTCATACTTAACAATGCACAGCATTGTAAACCTGTGTTTAAATGTAAAATCTTAATTTTCCTTAGAATTTTAGCAAAGCATAAGTATAACCCAGCATAAAATAGAAATGCTCAGGTAAAGTGCAAGTACCTAAAAACTGTATTTAAAAGGACAGTACTTCAGTAAATGTATCACCACCCCAAATTGTTCCCAAAGGCCAGCAATTTGCGTGGTAGCTTGCTGCGGTTGAGAATCAATACTAATTCCTCTACCTGCATTAAATGCGGCTGCTTGACACATCATAGCTAATCATGGTCTTACTCTGCATAACTGTCATTGAGTGTATCCTCATTTAGCCATCAACATCCTTCAGTGTCTCCATGTAGTCCAGTTTCAGCTGAATATTTCTTCTGCGTCATGTGGAACATTTTATTTGGTGTTGCAGCAAGTATATCATTGTTGAATCGGGTGAACGTTTAGGAAATAAAATCAATTTCCAGTGTAACTGTCTTGTGTCTTTAATCTAAAAAAAGATAAATAACAGGTATTTGTGCTTCCAGAAATGTACAGAATTATAAATGCTTAAAAATCATTACAGTAATTACTCTTGGTTGGAGCTGTGAAATTGTCTTAACAAAGGACGCCTTGAGACAGCATCACTGCGTCTCCGTGTGAGTTACCGTCCACTTCACTTGTCACTGAAATGATGATTACCAACCTTCAGTTTACCTGCTATGACTCAGGATGACCAGGAGATCAACTCTTCCGTTGTTGCCACTTTCAGATATACACTTTGGTACATTATGAAACTATGTGACCATGCCACAAAAATAGCTAATGCATGTTTAAGTTGAACAGTATACATATACAGAAACGGGGAAGCCAAGCCAACCAGTCATGATCAAAACAAAACAGTAAGAGCCTACAAGAAACTATGAGGTTTTTCTGTTTTGCTTGTTGTGTGTATTGTAATATCTCCAAGTATTCAAATGTCACACCTAACTAAGAACTGCTCATTCAGGTCAGAATGTCAGAACATGAAATATTAGATGAAAATTACACTTGTAATATATTTTCCAACACTGCCATGAACCTTGAACCATCCTTTACAGCATGCCCTGCAGTATGCCTTTTGATATTTTTTTCAACATAAACCAAAGCAACTGTGACTCTATAACTTTTTACACTCATGACATTTATTTGATGTATATATATCTGTATGTATCTAATAAATCTCTAATATTACAAAAATAATTTCAGTCCCAAATAAATGAATAAATGTTTTCTAAACTCTAAATGTGCAATTCTTATACAAAGGTAATGCAGATAATTCTTCACACGTGAAACATATCAGTAGTTCTTGACATTTCACCAGGAATTCTCCACAGTTTGTGTAGCTTTCAGATCCAGCACCTGCTCAACGCATGTATAAGTTTGTGTGCTTCCTGTCAGCTCATGTTTCACCATTTTCCCCTCCCAGCTGGGCAGAGGACATCAGGAGTGAAGGGATGCTGAGGGCGCGAAGTCTGTAAGAAACAGGAGGCACTCTGAACACTCAGTGACAGCAGGCAAGGGTTCCCATTATTCAGCAGCATCTGAACAGGACAGCAGATATTTTAAGAGAGGAAGAAAGAATAACAATCTGGAGAAAATATGGCTGTCCCATCCAAAGGACCAGGCTTTTGGGTGGTGATGATGGTTAGTGTTCTAGCTGCCTGGCAGGACAGGGTCAGAGACGTGCCTCTGGATCTCTTGCGTCTCTGGCGAGGTCTCCAGGTGCTCAGGCAGGGAGGGGAAGCGCTGGCTGCCACACAGCAGTCCAGGAGGCTCTTGGACCCCTGACATTGCAGAAGGAGTGAGGTTCACAGTGGCTAAATGAGGTGGGTCGGCCTCTGGCAACATGGACATAGTGTCATTGGAGGCCACAGGAAGATGGACCCCAGTGGACAGGGAGTCTTTAGATTTGTCAGAGATTGGACTCTGCAATGAGAGAAAAGGAATAATCAGACAGGATGAGTCTGATGTTGGAACCACTCCTTTGACCTCAGTGTTCAAAGGAATAAGACACCATTTTAGTATTATTATATATAGGACCAGTTATCTTAGCTTTGTACAAAGACTGGAAATAAGTTGTAACACCCAACCAATGGTCATTGCTAGACATAAAGCTCTACTGGGGCACAAGCCCCCATTACTCAAATCACACAACTATGCTATGTGAACTTTCCTTGCTTTGCCACTATATGCAATGTGTTATGCAACATACTTGACATTCATTTTATTTCATGGAGTACACGGATAAATAGTGTTTTAGGAGGAGTCCAACTAATATGCACTGATGTACAGAGCTGTAATTTACTTCACATTCAACATCTGAGTCTGGTTATGTACTAGCTAACTAGACTAATGTTACCTTGTTTACCAACTACAGCCAGGTCTCACTTCTCACCCTGATCTCTCTGACCTTCTTCCCTGTCTCAGCCTCCTCTAAAGAACATTCTTATGTCCATCTACAAAAGTCAGTAATGCTTGAGATCATTGTTATTATTGAAAAACTTAACTTAATCTCCATCACATACAGTCAGTTCCTCTCATTTGTTTTGCATGCCAATAATGGACTGCTGCATGCATGCTGCAGTGCACCAGCTACGATGTGCATATGTGCGCACCGTGGTGTATGAACCCTGACCTTGTATTTTGCTTTGACATTTTGGATTAGAACAAATCACTTATTTCCCTGTAAATAAATCCAATGTCAAGCATAGGAGCTTGTTCAAACTCAAACATATGATTTTACTGGTGCACAGCAGATCAATACTGGGGCACGTGTCCCAGTAAAAGGGGTCTAACGATGCTTATGGCCTAATATCGCTCTGTCTGAAGGAAACAAAATCTGGAAACCAGCACCAGCGTGTTGTATCTTGTTTGTTTAATCAGTGAAAAAAGTCTAATAATGTATGAATAATGCGTTCAGTGACACATCAATAATATGACAGAAATTAGAGGGTTTTTCAAACGTCTGAAAGATTCATCTGATAAGCGGCACCAGTGAATGTTGCGGGCATTTTGTCAGGAATAAAAATACAATTAAGTGATGATCAAAATGGATGCAGATTACTAATAATGATCATTATTGTGGATTCAAGGCTTGACAGCAAGTCAAAATAAGTTAAAATCACTGAATGTTATGGCAGTTAGTTCTATAAGGGTTTGACAGGGGAAGATCACACAGCAAGAAACGTGACAACGATGTGTGTGTGTGTCTATAAACTCAGTACCTGTAGCAGTGAGGCAGTGCTGTTGATCTGTACTGGCTGGATTGGCAGGACAGTGTGGAGTGTGGGTGCTCCTGTGCTGTACAGGGTGGTGGGATGAGGTGGATGAGCGCTGGGGGACACAGCGCTGTAGGCTGGCGGCACCGGGGCCATCTGCCTCTGGAGGAGCTGCAGGATCACATTCATATCTGCTGCCATACGGGTCTCCAGCCTAGCAAGGAGGAAGGGAGACAAAGTTCTATTGAAGTTATTTTGATGCTGGATGGAGCATAATGTTTCCTAGAAGTCCTCTCATCTGCTCTTTCAATACTGTCCACTAGGGGTCTCTCTTAGCCCCTCCTTCAGTCATGTGAGCAAACCGGTAGTAAAGAGGAAGCACATATGACTGAATAACGGGGCATTTTTCTACATTTGACATGTTTCTGTGATGTCTTTGAGCCCTTATTATTTTTCTTTGTTTCCCCCTGCTCCTCCTCCTTTTCTATAATAAATTTGTAATTCACGCAATTCACAATATATAAGCACCATGCTGGACACTCAAAGGCAAAGTCAGTAAGACAGACAGAGAATAGATTTCAGAAAAAGCCATACAACCTGAAGATACACAGGTTATGCTGCCATAATGAAATAGACTACCTTAAGTATAGTACAGCAGCAGGGGGTATAGCTCAGTGGTAGAGCATTTGACTGCAGATCAAGAGGTCCCCGGTTCAAATCCGGGTGCCCCCTTGTTTTCTTTAATCTTTACAACTCCAAACATAAATTCCACTCACCGGTTTAACTGGGACTGCAGCAGCTCCAATCTGGATTCCAGCTCACTGGGCCGGTCCTCAGTGAAGCGTGGAGGGTGGAAACCAGCACTGACTGACGATGTTCGTCGCTGGCTTTCTGAGAACTGGCTGGCTCTGCGGTCTGGCCAGTAGTTGTACAAACCTGACATGCTGATAGGGGCTGCTGCTGTGCAGGTAAAGAATGCTCCTCATTAAAATTTCAGCAATTCCAGAAAAACCCACAATACTAGACAGGACCAGTCAGTTTTTTTTCTAGTTAGTTTCTAATTTTCTTTATATAACTTTCCAGTGACATTCCCTTATTTCCACTTTTCCTTTTATTGCTTTTAATGTTGTTTTCTTAGTTTCAGCTCTAGTTTTACTGGTAGACATAGAATATTTAAATGTAGAATGACAGAAAAGTACCTTGTAACTCAAACAGTAAATCCTTAAGTGTTAGGTCCTATTCATAATTTATATTTTCTATTATTTATACTTGCAGCCACTTCAGAATTAAAATATACATTATTATATCATTATTATTGCAACAGCTATCAAAGAGACTACCTCTCTGGTAGCTGTTGCAAAATAATAACTTATTTCGGTTTAATTTTCAGATTAGATCAATTTTAAGCTTCATTTAATTTTTTATTTGCTTTATAACAATAATTTAAACTTGGTCTTGGAGTTTTTCTTCTCCACCTTGGCCAAGTGTTTGGCTCAAGGGGACTTTGTTGGGTTTTCCTGATACTGCTGTAAGATCTAGTATGTAAAGTGCCTTGACATGATTGTTGTTGTGATAGTGCTATACTGAAATAAAACTGAATTGAACTAAAAAGAAGGGCCCCAGGTTTTCAGTCAAAGTTTTGTGTTATCTCTCTCAGGTAGTCCTAGCTCCGGAAGCTCTATGTTTCTGATGAGGAGTCATCAGTCACATCAACTTGCCCAGTGTGTGTTTGTTGTGTCCTGATGCTTTTCTTTTCTTTCTCCTTTAACCACTCATCCAAACCAGTCAAGACAGAAGGTTGCCCACCCAAAGCCCAGGTCTATCAGAGCTTTTTTCTGTTAAAGGGAGTTTTTCTTCTCCACCTTGGCCAAGTGTTTGGCTCAAGGGGACTTTGTTGGGTTTTCCTGATACTGCTGTAAGATCTAGTATGTAAAGTGCCTTGACATGATTGTTGTTGTGATAGTGCTATACTGAAATAAAACTGAATTGAACTAAAAAGAAGGGCCCCAGGTTTTCAGTCAAAGTTTGGGAGTACATTAAAGGGCCCAAGGCATACTTTTCCTTGTTTTCTGACTTATCTACAATGTTACAACGGTGAATTCTCATCTTAGACATGACCTAAAGCTCAAAAAATGAAGTGCATGTATGTTCCAGTACTTCTATGCAAAAGCAACTTGGTTTATACACATCTTGCAAACTCTTGCTTGTGACTATTTTCTAATAAAATAAAGTATTAAGTGATAGTTTAAGGATTTCCTTGGCATTTCATGTGAGCTTGCCTGACATCTACCAGTGCCACTGTAAAAGCGAAATTTTGAGACTGTACGGTTTTGTGGCTATATTTACCTCTGAGGGGATTAACGATCCATGATGTTATTGTCAGAGCTACGCTACCTGTTGGAATTAGTTTCACTACTTTGGGACTGTATGTGGTCGTGTGGGGGAAGATGCAGCGACCACCAGTTGGATTTACTGACCTTGGAGCTACTTGAAAGGGAGTGATGTCTATGAAGGAGAATTTCAAATTAATTAATGCGGCTGTGGTTCGTTGTGCTGTCCACTTTCAACACAACACAGACAGTAGGAGTTGTGCGTGTTCACGAACTATCCTCTCGTTTTTAGGCAGAGGCTCTCTGGTTTTATCGTTCTGAAATAATTGCAGACTATTCTGAGTTATGATGGGTGCAAAGCTAATTTATAGGTGCCCAAGATTAAACATTAAATGGCTGGAAATGAGCAGCCATAGGCACTTTAAGTTTTGTCTAATCTCATAAAAGATATGTCCCTAACACTTCTGGAGAGAGAAGGTGGCAATTGTTGTCACTGGTAGAGAAGAGGAAATAAAAACAGCTCCTAGGGAAGAGATGCATGGAGTCTTACCTGAGTATGGCAGACCTCCAAAGTCTACAGGTGAGCCCATCCCAGCTGATGTTCCACTGTGAGGCAGTATATTGACCACTGCAGGGGTGTAGTCTTTGGTGTCACCCCTGGGGACGTACAACTCCCCCTTGCTGTGGCCCACGGGCTTCATCTCCTCATCACTAGACTGCGAACAGATGCTAGCACTGCTGCAGAGGTCTTCCCAATGGGACCCTGTGATCTTGCCTCTGTTTTTCACCATCTGACAGGACTGATCGGGATAAGAGTCCTCATGGTCCGTCCCATCTGTACCGGCAGTCACAGGACAGTTAGGAAAGGATTTTGGAGATTAGACATCTAACAGAAACATTAGGGAATGTATTAAGCTACTCACCTGGGCGGTTTCGACGCCGCAGAGAGCTTCTCTGATGCCTCACCCGGTGGTAGCTGCATTCAGAGTCCCTGCTCGAGGTTGGCTGGTTTATTCTATCTGCCTGATACATATCAGCTTCAGTAATTCAAAAATACACACCTGATTTTAATCTTAAAGGAAATAATCATTCTTGGACTGACGTGCACCATTAAATCTATAAAGTTTAGTTTGAGGCTACTGTTAGTAGGGAACCCTGCACCTGGTCTTCTTTCATAAAGAATTTCTACAAATGTCACTTAGACAGGACAAAATACTGGCTTTCATTATAATGACTTCAGTAATGATTGAATCTGCATTTGCCCTAGTAAAGTATAATTAGTTGACAGAAAGAAAAGTATGGATTATTCCTATACTTATCCTTTAAAATCTTCATAGTTTAGAAAGAAATGCTTATATTTTGTGAGGTTCTAAAGAAGCTGAAAAACCCACAACCACCACACAACAGTAGGTCCAGACATGGCAGGTATGTTAAGCATTTTTTTAAATTTAGATTTTAGGATCAATTTGACTTTAAAGAAGGGACGTATCATAACATTCAGAAATGAAAAAAACCTGCTTAAAACAAGTTTTCTTAGGCTTTGAGATGAGCAAACGCAGAATGTGAAAAAAGGCAGTCACTGTTAGAATAATGTTAGAAATTGTTTAATCTACAGACTTGCTTGTAACATTGCCCTCTGGTGGTACTCACATCTCTCAGGCTGAAGGTGATCTCCAGGTTGTTCCAGAACATGCCAGAGAAGTCAGGATACATGTCCAGCACTTCCAACAGGTCATCCCTCAGGATCTTGTGAAGGTCACAGTAGGTCAAAGCCCTGACTTCAGCGCTGGATTTCCCTGGTCTCCCATACAGATTGATGGGTTCACCAAAGATGTCGTTCTTTCCTAAAGAAACCACAGCAAAAAGACAAGGGTAAAACTTCATCAATAGATGCAATGGCAAAAAATTGTATAACATTTTGATGGATTATTCTGATCCTAAACAAATGAAAAACAAAGCCCTACAATGACACTGGCCCTTAACAGCACAGATTAATGGCCCCCTCAAACACAGCTGAAAAAGAAATGACCTATGCAGCCTGGATCTAAGTGCTGGCCCTGTTGATGATCAATGCCACTGTGGAATGGAAGTGGAGCTGTGCCCAAACACCTCTGGCAACACAACACACAGAGTGGTTTGTGTGTGCTATGTGGTATAAAGGGCAGTGTGAGTTGTGACTTTGGCTTTGTGGGAATGAGACAAGAGGACAGCAGAACCACCTGATAAAGAAGGTTACAAGTTATAGTTAAAAGATTTATCAGTTTTAATTCTGTGTTAATTGTAACCATTTAACCAAGAATATAGCAGACTTTGATAAATAGCAAACTTTTAATGATTCACCTTCTTTTCTTCAGTGTAAAATTCATCATGGTGATTTACAATAGGTGTTAGTCATTATTATTGATTTTTTTTCAATAAACAACATGCTGATTAATCAAATACTTGTAATTGATAATGAATACAATCACTAATTTGCAGTGGAACAAAGGACAAAGTAAGCATGGCCTCCATTGTGGCATGTAGCTCACCCAGTATGGCCACCACCACGTCATCCCTGAGGATCTCTATAGAGCCTCTGGAAATAAAGTAGAGAGCAGTGAGAATGTCCCCACTGTGGACCAGAGTGTCACCCGGCGGAGCGTGGGTGGTCTTGAATCGTATGGCCAGAGCCCGCAGGCAACCTTTGTTGGCACCTTGAAAGGCTTTGCAGTTCTGCAGTAAGCTGCGGTTCAAATGGAGGCAGATGTCAGCTTGCAGACACTCAGGGAAACCCTTTAAAACCTGCAAGGCAACACAGGGCACAAGGTGAATTTAAATTCACCTTAATAATTCTCTAATGCTTTTTCTTCTTTATTGTGCACCTAATTTGTCCTATAGCTTTAAAACCAAGTTATCCAAAATGGAAAATAAAACAGACATTTAAACTACAGAGTTGTGTGGAATAAAAATGCTTTCTTAAAACACCATTTTATGATTTATCCTGATTTTATTTGTGGTTTTCACTTATTTGTCTTCAATTTAGTTTCTATTATAAATTCATACATACTGTATGTTGAAAAATACACAAATAAGTAGATGTTTGCAATGTTTTGCAATTTTTTTTTTTTGCAACTACTTTGCCAATGACAAAAAACTATATAACACAATGTCTAAACATCTGTTGCCCCCTCTCAAAAACATCTTTCCAGCCATTAACCACAACACAAACACTGAGCTCTTGCCTCCTGTGAACCAGTGGCAGACATGACTCACAGCATTCATGTCGATGCCGTTAGTGTAGGACCAGGCATGTTGAAAATACTCTTCCAGCCTCTGTTTCAGGCCTCCTGGGATCTGGTGGAAACGTATGAACTCTTTGACCCGCAGCATCTGGGTGTGGTAGCGAGCCGTGCCAGAGTACAATCTCTGAATGATGGCAGACACGTTCCCAAAGATACTGGCGTACATCAGAGCTGCACAGGGCAGAGGACAGAGAGACTATTTGTCAGGGTAGTCCTGGGAGCCAGACGGTTCATACCAAATGATTTGAATGTGTCTGGATTTGTTTCCAGGGACCTTTATTGCATGTCTACCATGTTTCTGTAAAGGCAAAAATGCCACAAAACACATTTAAAATGCTATATGTTGGGAGAAATGCATAACTTCAAATTTGGGTGATGCATGTATGCAATTTAAAAAACTAATGGATCAATATTACTGCATTCTGGTCATTAGTTATTCCAGTTTCAAAACCATCATGATCAGGATTTATAACTGAGTGACAAAGGATTTCCAGTCTGATTTTCTCTCTTTTACAAGCACCTATCTACTTTAAACTATACCTGGTATTTGCTTTGTTCAAAAGAATGTTCACCCTACAAGATTCCAGATTTCAGACTCACTCCCACACTACTCACAGCCAATCAGCATGACACAGATGGAGAAGATCTTCTCTGGGTTGGTGTTGGGTGAGACATTCCCAAACCCCACACTGGTCAGGCTGCTGAAGGTGAAGTACAGGGCTGTAACGTACTTGTCCTTGATGGAGGGGCCCGAGGATGCATCACTGTCATTGTAGTATTTACCGATCTGGTCGGCCAGGTTGTCCAGCCAACCGATCTTCATGCCTCCAATGAGGGTGGAGCCGGTGCGCTCCATGTTACCGATGGCATACCAGATACAGGCCAGCCAGTGAGCGATGAGGGCAAAGGTGCACATGAGAAGAAACAGAACAGCAGCTCCATATTCTGAGTAGCGGTCCAACTTCCTGGCCACTCGTACCAACCTCAGCAGCCTGGCTGTCTTCAGTAGTCCCATCAGAGTCGTTGTCTGAGGCTGGGGGACGGAGGTAGACTTAACTTCAGTGAATGTCAGTAATAGAACAGATTTTCTTTTGCTACAGATAAAAGGGTATTAAATGAATGTTTCTAGCATGCAACAAATGTACAGTACATACATTATACAGATATCACAAAAACCTAACTTAAAAATATATATTGCACTCAGTCCCCCACTTAAAAACAATAAACTAAATGTTATACGCTCAGTTTGGGAAACACCCATAATCAGCCAAACGCAGGACCTGAAGGTTGGACCAATCAGTGAACAATGCTAGAAATTAAGACAACTAATTAATTCAGTGTGTACAGTATCTCAGAACTCGTGACCTGCGTGACCTGTGTTCCAGTTTATTCAGTGGCCAATTCTGGGCGACTCTAGGAGGAGGAAATTTTACATTTCCAGAACAGCTGCCGTGGGTTTCCAGTCTGCACTTCAGAAGACCTGTGAACACTCCGCGAATGGTTTGTTCATCCACTTGGGGCTGACATCTCATCACAGCAGCACTGTTTCAGGGATGAGCCAGCTAACTAGCCTCTGCTCCAATAGCATCTGAAACCTTTTCATAAAAACTTCCTGTTTTCTGTCTTTCTGAAAAATTGCATCATATTTCTAGGGTTTTGTGTTCATACTACTACAACTGTACTGTAATTTTAGTGTACCACAAAATGTAACACCTTGTCATTTTTGCCTTTATTTGACAGGGATAGTGGAGATAGAGACAAAAACAGTGGGACAGAAATATGTCAGTGTCCCAAATGGGATTAAGACTGAGTACTATGTGCATATATGGTACATGTCTTAACTATTACACCCAGGGCATAAGCATCTTGGTATTTTTACTAAAATAAAATCAGAACTGTTTTGTTTGGATTCACTAACTACAAATCCCATGAGTCTAAGAATGGAAGGGGTAAGAGGCCTGGTCCGTCTCATCTGTGCCAATGAAGTCAGAAGGCACAGGAATAATATAAATGGGAAAGGCTGGATTCCATTTAGCTGGCTCACTGGCTTGACCTACTGAGATTCTAAAATGCAAGAGCGCATTCATTGATTGTTTTTAGTTGCATAAAAAGTGGTTTTGTCATTTATCTTTTATCTAAAAGGAAAGATGTCTTTTGAGCTTTGCCACACAATGCCAGGAAAAGCAAAATGCATGTGGTGATGTTGTGAGGCCCCTGATATCCACTGTTTGGGGTTCTTTCTCACCTCATCTGACCCCGAGCGGAATATGAGCAGATCGAAGGGGATGGCGGCCACAATGTCAATAAGGAACCAGCCCTTGAAGTAGTGCTGCGCAATGCGACCTGGATGACTGACCACCTCGTCGTTGCGGTTGACGTAGGTGGTCCTGAAGTTGATGAGGATGTCCACAATGAACATGACGTCCACCACCAGGTCCACCACGTTCAGCGGGTTACAGATGTAGCCGCAGGTTCGCCTCCGCTCCTCCTCCACCTCGCTGAGAAGAAAGGCGGCTGAGTATGGTGTGAAGATGGCAGTGTAGATGACTAGCAGCAGGATGACCCAGTCCCACACTGCTTTGAACGGGCTGTAGTGAAGGATGGTGCATTTGTGGATGCGTGGGGCCTGGAGCTTGTACTCTGGCAGCACATCAGCACCAAGGGACAACACCTGAGGACAAAGGGAAAGGGTGGAGAAGACAGTGGGAACCATAACCACAGAGTGCACTTTATAAAGACTGAACTGAAAACAAGTCACTTAGCTATGTCCAGAACATGCACAGTGTTTGCTCCCTAGTAAAAACTAACATTAACCACTTGAACAAGAAAAGTGTGAGCATTTGATTAATTGACCTGTAGATCAATAGCATTTAATTATCATCATCATTTGAATATCAGTACCTATCGCTTCTGTGGCCAGATTTTTAGGAGCTTAATAAATTTTTCAGCAGGCTTAATTATTCAGATGAGGTTAATATTCATACAGTGCACCGTGTTTCACCCCCCACTTCCACTTTATGTTTAAAAAGCATATACAGCTTAGACTGTGCTTGTTTAATATATAGTCATTGATAATGAGGAAGATATGTATTTCTGGTTTAAAAGAGCATGTTTTTGTTATTTTATATTTATAAAAATATATGTTGTAGTCTGCTATACAAAACACAAAACAGCCTAAGCAGTGGTTTGGGACGAAAAAGGTACAGGGTCCTTTTTGTTATGTTGCTTTATTATTAATGCAAACGTAACAATTGTTGTGCCTGCTTAAAAACATCTAAAACCTTCTGAACTGCAAAAAACATCAAATGCTGATTTATAATTACAGTTGTCTTAGACTAGATTAGGTGGTCTAGATCACAACTTTGAAAGTAAAGCCTGACATATGCACAGTTCTCCTTTCTCACAAGGACATAGGAAGCAGAAAGAACCTCAACAAAACATGTCACTCCACTTGAAGTAAAGCAAATATCCTCCAACCCACTGATTAAAATGGCTGTTAATCTGAATAGTAAAATGTGTAAATTAGTGCCTGCTTGTTATGTATTACAGCTTGTACTTTGACACTGTACATCCCAGCCAAATAGACTTTACTCATTCTGTGCCTACAGCTCAGTAACAATCTCTTCAAAAAAACTGTTAACTGGTGGGAAAAAAGGTCACAACCCTCTAATGACAACATATCCACAATCAGTCATTTTAAATTGCAAATATTTTAGTGAGGCAAAAAGAACAGAAACAGCTCCTGCCTATAGTTAAGCAAAGCACCTCCGTCCAGTGTTGCTACCAGTCCCTAACAGAGGCTGAGTCAGAAAAGATTCCACAGACCAGTACGACAATGAGACCTTCCGTGTCCACATTTTTATTCTGGTGTTGACCATGGCAGCAGAGGTGAGGACTCCTCCAATCCCTTCACAGCCCAAGCTACCTGTTGTGCAATGGCCATCTCCTCTCCTGCATCACTCTCTTGCAGAAAAACACCACAGACTTATAAAAAAACAGCCCACAAATGCAGTCCCTGTGTAGTTCTGTCCTCTCCTTGCAGGCACTTCATTAATTCAAAACTCTAACTGCTCTTTTAAAGAGTCTACTGCAGCCTCACCTGGCTCTGTTGCACCATGTGACCTCCAGATTGTCCAGACTATGTGATCCCTTCTACTAATGCAATTCAATTGTGGACCAGAATAAGAGCTGGTATCGATTGCATGCCATGCAGAGGAGTGTTTGTAGTCAACTCTTGTTAGCTGCAAGCTCAGGACTCTGTGTGGCTGGTGATGTGACAATACTCTATTCAAACAGAGTCCCACTGCTGATATGACTAGCCCATGTAAAAAAAAAATACTCTCAGTGCATTGCTATCCTTCCATCTTCTCATAAACCCTCCAAGTTAGACCCTCATTTGCATTATAGTTATGGTTGTAGTCATCATGAAAAAAGAAGCTGGACTTGTGTGACGGGCAGCTGTATTGGCTCTAGAGCCAAACACTCCTCTAAATTCATACAGTCTACCATGACGGCATCTATAGTTCTTCAGCAATGAAGACATCACTTCCACTTTCCCAGCCAGGATGATACCACTGGCCAGAAATAGTCAAAGAACTATATTTAAAAACATTTAAAAAGCTCACATGTGACAAAAGAAAGAAAGAAAGAAGCAGAGGGGAAAACAAAGTTAGATATAGTTTTCCATTACGGCCCACAACAGCCTTTATTGAACAAGGGATGTTGGCTTCTGCTCCATAAATGTTGTTATGACTAACAGACAGTTAACAGTAATTAGAAACAGGGTTAAAGTGGGAAACCACATAAGATTTACTGAATTCTTCTAACACGACAACCTGTGGCCCTCCTTTGTGCGTCGGCAACTGAGCAGAGTAGCTGTCCACAGCCTGTTTCATAATGATGACCAGAGAGCAATGTCTGGTTCCAATGCAACAGCCCTCTGTCACAAATATATAATTAATATAGTGTTGAGCCATTTTCATAAATGTTAGATTAAAAAGGCAGCTGAGGTATGACAATATAAACACAAAGGAAACGTAAAAATTAAACTGCAAAATGAGTGCCAGTATAAATTATATATAGAAATGCTACTTCTTGTGCATTAAAGTATAAGTACAGCTTGAATAATAACAATTTTAAGAATAGTGGATTATAATTTACTGTCTATGAAAGAAACACGCTTTACTTTTATTTACTTTTGAATAAAGTCAACATGCAATGTGCAAACTTTCACATATAACTTATTTTACTGAGTTATTGGAGCTTTTTTCTAACCATAAAGAACTTTTGTTAATATGAACTTAAGCAGTGCATTTTCTTTTCTTTTCATATTCTGCTCTAAACACAAGCACAACATCTATTCTGTACCTAAAAGCTCCTTCAGTAAACTTAAAGCAGGAGCAACTCAAATCCAAATTCATCTGAAGATACGGTGCACAAAGTTTGCGGCGGCCTGTGTGACATCACCTCAATTTGGATAAAGCTGATGTTACTCACCTGTGTAGCTATAGTGAGGAAGCAGGATGGGGGCAAGAGGAAGGGGGAGGAAGAACAGGATAGGCAACAGTGGCAAACAAACAAGGAAGCTGACCGAGAAAAGAAGGGGAGAGTTGAAGAAGTGCACCAGAGACCCGGTAAGGGAAAAGTACTCACAGGCTGAAGTTTCTGCTTGTAGCTCATACTGGTGCGTCTCACAAGGTAATCAGTGAGAAAAGACTAAGATAAAGAGAGACAGACAGATGGAGAAAGGAGCAGCCTCTGTCCATCCGTCTGGATCGCCCTTCCTCCTCCTATTCCTCTCTCGCTCATCCTGTCCGCCTGTGGCCCAGCCCTAAGTGTGGGATCCTCTTTCAAACATAAAAAAAAAAATCTCCAGCAGCTCAAAGAATGACAGCCTCCCCTTCCTCCAGTGGAGCTCAACAACCATTAATAGTCAAATGCTTGACATTCTTAATGCAACAAACACTTGTTGTAATGTGACAAAAGTCATTTTGACTTCTAACACAAGTTTTTAGTAGAGATATGATGTCATAACATTTCTTTAGGACTCACTGTTGACTGAAAGTTACTCAAACTCTGATTTTTGGTCATTTTGTTATGGAATAACTATGCAAATACTCATTTCTAGATACACTATACTCATGTATATTAAGTTTGTGTGTTTGTGACATTTGCATTATAATCTCAGACTCAGTTAATTGTTGTTTAAATGCTAATAAAGACAGTTGTATTTTTGCATGTACTCTAAATTATTCAGTTATTACAGATACTGTGTCAGAGACATTAAATATTTAGTTCATACCCTTTGTTCAAACTATGGCTGTATTACTGGAGTATTTACCTGTAGGTTTTGAGTTTTTTAAATCACTGGATTGGTTTATTTCAGGTTTTTTTTTACATTGCTGCCAAGACATTTTGGGGAAAATGATTTAACTGGATCTGTAATAAATACAACTTTTTAGACAAATAGCTGCAGTATAATAACATCGTTGTATTTCTGTCCCACTATTTTTGTCCCATCCTCACTATCGCTCCACAAGAACTCATGTGCACATGTTCAAAATCACAGTGCTAAGTTGCAAAAATAAACAAAAAAAAATCCCTGTCAGTTCAAACTATAGTCCATCCAGATTTCTGCAATCTCCTGCCGCAAGCTCATTCAACACCAGGGGGCACCCCATAAACACAATTCTGCTTTCCCATAACACGTGCACACACACACAGACATGCTGCTAGTTAGAATGTGCTGGAGCTTTTGTACAGTTACTGTCTTTTACAAGCTACACTCTGGTCAGTCACACTGTGTGCTTCATGTTATGCAGACTAATCAATATAAACAGAGATCAATGAGAACCTTCATCTCCCTTTTGTAAGATGCCAATCGAAATCCAATTATAAACTGATAGCAAGGTTCAGCTACAAGTAATAATGATAATCTTTCAGAAAACAAGCGCTGGGTGTAGTAAGTGACCTCTGCTACAATTTGTTCAGCAGCACCGATTACTGTGACTTAAAATGACCTGATCTGTGACCACACGACTGTGACACCGCTGCAAGTCAATTCAAACTGTTTAAACAGGACAAAACTAACTGCAGTGGGATTTAGAGGGCAGCTGGTGGTTTAACTGGCATAGAGAGAACATGCCCACTGCCCTCTACTTCCATTAGCTTCCAGAGGCCAAGGTCACAGGCAGCATCAAGCCAACAAGTGCTGCTCAATAGCCTTTTTACTTGCTTTCCTAATCTCACCAGAACCCCTCTCCACTCCCACAGACAGTCTGTAATCCCCACACACACCCACACAGTCTCCATATGCATCCTCACACACTCAGCAGCAAAGTCCCCCACATCTATGCTGCTGAGTTACCATCTGCAATATAATGACATTATATACAACAGATACAGTTATACCACAGGCTGTAAATAAAAAACCCTCAATACACTGAAATATCAATAAAATTTTACATATACGTTTCAAAACAATTCCTGGGTTTGTTACCTTCTCTCTAAATAACTAAATTAATACTGCTGCAGCAATGTGTCTAAACATTGAAAATACTAGCCCACGTTAATGAGGAGAAGGGTTTCTATTTCCTGTTTGTTTGCAATGAAAAGAATGTGTACACATGGACAAACAGAGACAACCAACTCAACAAAAGCTTACAGACCCCCTCCACTTAAAAATGTGCTTTGCTTACTATTACTTCACTTGGAGAGCTGCACTGTGCAGAACGATGTATTTGCAGAGTTTGACAACAGAAGCCGCTCATGTTACATCGAAGTTTAAGAAATGTTTTCAGGAGATGATTTTGTGACATCACAACTAATCTGGAGCCAGTCACGGTCCATTATGCAACTTAGGTGCTGTGGAAACTGTGAGTCTCCAGTGCACCAACCCGATCTCACAGCGAAATGTATAATAGCTATGGTGGTTTGCAACGCAAAAAAGTACTAGTCTCACAAAAGACAATAGCTGACATTCCTGGGTAAGTTTAGGCACACCTACTACATGGTTAAGGTTAGGGAAAAACCCTGGGTTTGATTAAAACATTCTCAAATGAGTAGCTTCTGTGTGAAGCTCAGGTGTTTGCCAACCGCCGTAACACACCAATAGAATAGAATAGAATAGCTGTATTTGTCATTGTACTGCACATTGTACAACAACATTTAAGATGCAATCCTGTGCATAAATTATAAAAGAGCTACAATAGTTTTAAAAACCTAAAAAACTGTATAAATAAATAAATAAATAAATATAAATACTGATTGTCTAAAAACATCCTAATACACACACACACACACACACACACACACCAACACATTTTTACATTTCTGCGGGACTGTTGCACGATTCCAAGGAATCAACACGTCACAGTGGACATGTTGTGGAAAGTATTTAGTGCGGCTATGGCTCTGAGATAAAAGCTGTTTTTAAGTCTACTTGTCCGTGTTTTGATTGCCCTGTATCGTCGGACAGAAGGTAGCAGTTCAAACAGACTGTAGAAGAAGAACACAAAGAAGGACACGATTTTACAGCTGTTATTGTGACACTATGTCTTACACCGTGGACCAACGTAGCTACTCTACATGTTCAAATGAGACTGGGCAGAGACCAGAGTGAAAATTCATCTTGTGACCACTAGTTAATCTTAGACAATATTTGGAAATTCATGGATTTGGCTTTTTTTTTGTGTGACGAAGAAGAAGATTTCATTTTAAGAAATTCTAATGAGCTAATGAAACTTTTCTGCAGAGAACATATTTCTGACACAAATAGCTGAGTATTCAATGTCTTATATGACGTATATGAGATGAATTTAAAATTTCAGCCACTGAGAAACCAAGGAAATCATATAAAAAAGGAATAGTCTGTCTAGTATTGTTTTTTCCATCAAACAAGGTAAACTATCCACAAATGTAGCATGATAAATCCAGTTATTTTTATCCTACCCAGTTCTATTTCAACAACCACAAAATAATATCCGGGAGGATCACGAGTTACAAACCATTTGTTTGCATGATATATGTATAGCACCTAATAAAAAAGTGCCTCAGCACCAGAAACAGGCAAAAAGATTTAAAGACTCAGTACTGGACCAAATCTACTATGGCAAAAACCCCATTAAGGTCGTGTGTGGTCTGTCAACAGGGAACATACCAGAGACAGATAGCTGTAATAACTGCACTCCACCGTCCAACAGAAACATAACAAAAAGCAACACACTGAGCAGCAGACGAACACTCCGCTGCAACGCTAACACAGAGGAACATTCACATTCTATCCACACTCATACATGACGTCAGCAGGGTTAAGATGAAAGGATAAGATTTCTGCCAGGCCCTTCAGAGAGCCTTCTGTTTGTCCAGCTAGCTTTTCCAGGGCCACACAAGCCATGTTGCTTCCACACCGAACAGTGAGTCATGGCCAGTTGTCGATAGCACTCCACCTCCCAGTGTGAGGAAGTGAGATCTCACCATCACCGAGGCAGCAGTATTCAGTCACACAGCAGTCACATTAGATAGTAGGACTGTGCAAATAGCATGCAAATTTAGATCCCAAGGAACAAGGAAGCACTCAGAGAATTCATACTGCCACCGACACCGAAGCCACTGATTGTATTTGGGATTTCATCTGAATCACTTTGCTGAGTACAACCTTTTTAATTCAGTCCATGTCTCAAGTTTGAAAGGCTTTAATCAGCTCAGACTTTCAGATTATTCAGACAAACATACAGCCTATTTGGCTCAAACTGGTTGGAAAGAGAATCAGCTGACCTGTGTGGAAGCCCCAGTGGGTTAACATGATGCACAGAGACAGCCTCACATTGTCCAACCGCCAGCTTTATTGTCGTGGACCAAGCAGGCCATGCCACGACATTCTGGTTCCAAGGGTTTGTGTGTGTTGTACGGATGTCATTTTTGACTAAAGTATTTACTATTATAATATATTGGTACACTATAGCAGTATATAAAAGTCCAAAATCACCTTACCTCAGAAAACCACTGGCATTAGATATTAACAAAAGTGTTTTTCAAGAATTCTTTCATAGTGTAGAGGAGCACGCACTACTTCAACTGATCTGAAACCAGGAAAAAACTATTCTTCATTATTGCATTTGGATTTTCTGAAAAATGTGATTATAATTAGTATTGAGTGCTATCACTGCTATTACTTTGCTAAAGTCAGCTCTTAAGAGGAAAAAAGAGACTTGTATTATAACATTTTCCACTGTTGCTTTCCTTCCACTGTTGTGCGTGAGAGAATGGTGTGCCAAAACATGCACAGAGGCACTGCGGTGTGTTGACAGGTAGCTGATGAGTGTGTGTTCCTGTTGCTGTTGCCATAGATGTCACACCTCAGGTGAGATTATTCTTTCACACTTTCACCCTGTGACTGCAGATGTCTTGTAACATTATCAAATGAGCCAGAAGCAAATACCATTTATTGACATTATTTTGAGCTATCTACGTACAGTATATGCAGAGACAGTGACTGGACGTAACAGCGCCGAGAAATCAACTGCAATAATGGCCATACCATCTGAACTCATCTGGACAACAAGACAATTCAAGAACACAATGTTGTTTCCTTTCCCAGTTGTCAACATGACAAATTCCACTTTGAGGAGCAGCCAGAAACAGCCATCAGACAAAACCATGAACACTTTGCTATCATAACCTCTTGAGTTATCCAAAAAGATTAATCCCACATTGCACAAAAAGGCCCTAAATTACATCATCTTTAAAAAAAGCTAAATAAAAATCAGCACATTTCTTAAATAATTTCAGGCATGTTTAAGAAAAACCGGTGTTGATACCATTCTAGAAGACTCTTAAAAATGAATAAGTTTTGTATTTTAATTTGGTTTCAAATGACTTCTTTCCAGTGTTTACTCTGTAGGTCCAGGCACATCCATTGTTAAATTTTAATCAAGCGTAAGGATGAGAAAAATATTGAACTTCGGTGCTTCATTCAGCCAAGCCCACAATTCCATTTTCAAAAGCTAAGATGGCAATTCAGGGGCTTTACTGTGTTAAATGTTTAAACAGAAAAAGTGATAAGCAACCAAGTCAAATTCACAATAGGAAATGTCAAATTCAGGACCCCAGCAGCTGCAACCACAGAACGATGGAGCAAGAGTGAAGAAGAAAGAAGGGATTCTTTATCTCTGTTTGTTCACTGAGATGATAAAAAGCTCGTCTCACCTGTGTGACCTGAGTGACCTTCTCAGTAACGTTCTGGGTTCGGTCTTTAATCTTACTCGGCGCAATGATCTCGATCTCGGTGGGAGAAGGAGGCCTCATCCGGTCGAAGGTGAGGGTAACCTGAGGGATGCGACCAATGGTCCTATGTCTCATCAGGTCTGAGTCTGACGTAGAGTTCATAGCGCTGGGCTTCAGATCTACAACAAAGAAGGGCAATACCAGCAATCAAGAGGAAGATGTGGTTTGAAAAAAGCAACAAGAACACAATTTAAAAAAACATCTGATAATGAATTATAACAATAATATGATCTCCGACTTCAAGCAACTCCAAGTCAGTGCATATAATAGTGTGTAAATATGTGTTTAAAATAGGCACATACATATATGTACATAAATGCCTCAGTTAAAATATTAGACAATAAAAACGCTGACACATTTTATATAAACATGTCTTGTATTCAACAGGGGAATGAAGACAGGCTACGTGTCTCCTCAGCATCACAGGCGAACAAATGAAATGTGACAGAGTGAAAGTGGAACCTGTATCCTGCAAAAACAATTTTGCTTCTCTATTAAATATTTCCCATGAGAAACCATGGGGCCAGATGTGCAGCACAAATGCACCACAAACCTTTGCACACGCACACAATTCTGTGATCTGTCTCTCTGTCTGTATTTTGTTGCCTGACAGAAAAGTCAAGATTCTCTCAGTGACTTATGGTGATGTAACTCTGCACACATCACTATTAAGGAACAAGTTTGCTGTAAGGATATCGAGCTGTTAGCTGTCAGCATGAGGCCGTGCTATCTGCCAAGAGAATTCTTACATGTTATGAAGGTAGATGTGTATATTGCCCCCTCTGCTAATGCTGATGCTGCATGTGATGTCCTGCACTCAGCTGTGAGAAGGCTGCAGACGCAGCACCCACAGGCTTATCATCTCTGGAGACTTTAACCATACTTCTCCATCCTCCACCCTACCCACCTTCATCTAGTATGTAGCCTGCCACACCAGAGAGAATAAAATACTGGACCTGTTTTATGACAACACCAAGGAGGCTTATTACTCATCACCCTTCCTTCCCATGGGAAGATCAGATCATAACCTGGTTCATCTTTGACTGTCTCACACACTGGATAACAGACTACTGTGCCCACCAGGACTGTTTGATGCTTCACCAACATCAAACCATGGATTAACCCTGATATAAAGGCTCTCCTAAAGGAGAAAAAGAGGGCCTTTAGATCAGAAGACAAGGAGCTGAGAGCTGTGCAGAGGAAGATGAGGGAGAAGATCTGGGAGGGGAAGGCCTGCTACAGGAGGAGGATGGAGGGACAGCTGCAGCAAAACCATCTCTGGCCACAAGAAGTCTGACTCCCAGGCTGGAGGGGACCAGAAGTGGGTGAACGATCTCAATCTGTTTTTCAATAGATTTGATCGTTCTTTTGACCCCCCTAAACACTGTCATCCCTGCTGTAGCCCACCTCTTCTGTGCTCCCAGTAAGATCCCCTGACCCCTCTCCCACATCCACCCCCTTCTCCATGACTTCCAGTTCACATCTGCCCTGCACTTGTCCCCCTGCTAGCAGGCCAGCACCCCCACCGATGCACGCCATTGCTACACACCCCTGTTTAAATCTGACCGTTACAGGTCATGTAATCTGATTTAGATTGACAGTATTATATCCTCTCAGATGTTTAACTGGCTAAAATAAAATATTCATTATATTTTACAGATATGATGAAATGCGTGTTGTGAAGATATTTTAGTGTTTCTCTCAGACAAAAGCAACAGTTACAACCTACTGTGATATTATAGTTAAACCACTTCCTACTCACACCGCACCAGTCAGACACTCACTGCTGTTGCTTCGGGGGTCTCCAGGTCGACTGTTCCATTCAGCCCTCATGCCATCTATGTCGTCCAGCGATGAGGCTCGTCGGAGGCTGCGGACGCTGTCCCGAGAACAGCTCCGAGGTAATGTCCCCCTGGCAAAAGCCATGCCAGGGTCCAGCCGGTCTGTCAGCAGGGAGCGCCGCTGGGTGGAGGACTGGGCTGCAGGAGAAGGGGGGTCCAGGTCCTGTTCTATCAGAGCCTCCGTCTCAGACTGCATGCAGCTCTCCTTGGACGGAATCCGAAACTCTTTCAGAGGGACTTCTTCACTGTTTGGCTGTCAGGGAATGAGAACAAAAAGATTCACTTTTATATTTGTTTTAGCAGAAATGTGTCAGTTTAAACCGGACTGTACTTTTTTAAATAGTTGTCTTAACACGCTAAAATGCTAAACACAAGATTTCAGGAAAGACCTACACAAAACAGAATGTGCAACATATGCATGATGCAAAGTAACATTTTAAACAACAGGACATGTTTTTCCTCAAATGTCATAGTATTTTCTTTTTGAACCATTTATTTTCTGAAACGGACCCCACTTACATCTTGCATGCAAAATAGAAAGTAGTCCTAGATTGGCCCAGTGCAGTTCCACTGTCAGCTATGGATGCTGTCAGGAAATAGTTTAAACCTGCATTAACTAGGATTTAGCACATATTTGGATGAATCAACTAAAAAACTCTTTAGAAGTGTTGTCTCCCTGCTGTGCTAAACCCCCACCACACTCTCCTGTGTTTATTTCTTGCCCTCTGTGGCCAGTGTTGTTAAAGTCTGCACTATACTTCTTCCATGCCCCGATTGATCCAAGGTTATTAGATGCATTTTTCAAACCAGTATGGCTCATTTCAAAGATGGACCATGGAGGCTCCCTGTGCAGGTACAACCCAGGATGGGAGCTGACCTGTTAGACCCAAGAGGCCGTGTTATAGCACAGAAGGAGTGCAGCAATGAACCAGCAAAGATCCAAAACCAGAGTTAATATCGGTTTGGCATGTCGGAGACGAAGAGCATTAAAAGCATCCAAAGAACTAAGATTTGATGCAGACGTGGCTTTCTTCCTTCTAGTATTGTTGCTAGCTAACATTATATGCCGGCATCATTAGCAAGCTAATGTTATCTTTTAAATGTTTTACCTTTATATTTAATTACTCTAGCTGTAATTTGGAGTCATTCCACCTGACTGCAACATTAGTGTCTTGTTGCCCAATTAGTGGAAACCAGTGTGTTAGCAAATGAAGTACTTTGGCTCATTTTTCCTCAGTTTGGTCCAGTTTATGTCGGATATAACACTAAAGTCCATGTAGTTGTTACAATTTACACCATCAACACAGCTAGAAAAGTGGGGAGTTGTTCAACTATCAAAGCATAACATGAAATTTCTCATTTCACATACAATTCATGGTTATGTGTGTCAAGTATGTAATATTGAATGTGATGCGAAAATTTGCCTTTGTATTATTTGCTGGTGTTACTGCAGATACATCCACTACAAACAACGTTAGACATATGTATACATATTGCTAAACCTCTTTATTTGACATTGTATCACTGCAATGCCATCAAACACCATGGGCTCTATGGGCTCTATATTCTGTATACATTAGTTCTGGAGCTGGTTATTACTGCTGCGCTACCTGACTGCTACAACTATCTGGCTGTCATGACCACATCTGACCTAGTTTCAGAAACAGGGCAGGTGGGGCAGGGAGGAGCAGAGGGAAAAGAGGAGGGGATACTGCTTGAGTTTGTTTTGATTCTTACTTTGCCTTTAATGGTTGAAAATTAGAGGAAGAAGTTAGTTAATGTAGCTTTAACACAAGACATGATTCTCCAAAATATGAGAACAGAGAAAGACTTTGAGAAGACAGAAATATGTTTTCAAACATTTTCCTCAAAAATAAAATTTCCATTATTCTTTGCCTTTGGCATCTTTTGACATATGAAACTACACAGTGCATACTGTATTTAATAGCAGATATTTCAAATAGGACAAACCAACAGAAGACTGCATTGCCTCTAAACAATTTGAGTGCAAAATGTGTTTTTCTTTGTTTTGTGCTTTTAATGCATGTGTGAAGAACAGTTAAGTGTCATTGGAGTGGTGGTGAAGGCATAATGCTTTGTCAGTGAAGAGTTCAGTGCAACAGACATGCTGCACTCTTATTTTATGTGCAGGATTTAGAACCCATGATCACATGCCAGAATGTGGCGTGCATGTGTGTGTACACCAACTCACCTGCAGGTAGTCCACTACCACTCCTTCAAACTGATCTTTAGAAAGTGAAGGTCGTCGTAAGGACCGTAACAATGGCAATCTCACCTTTAGCCTGCGATTCTGACCTGAGGGAGAAACTCTGTGTTCAGCTCAGCTTTGATCAAAACTAAAACTTTATATTATGTTCACATATAATTATGTTTTGTCACCAAAAAATACACTTAGACAGACACTTTTGGTGACTGCTAGCTGAGAATGCTTGTCAGCTGGTAATTTCTATGTCCATGACTGGAAGCTAATGTCATGGTTTAGTTAACAGTTAAAATGTCAGTCCTGACCTCTATGATGAGAAGTGACACAAACTGATTAATGTGAAGTATTAAAGCAAAATAGTTACATATGAGCATATAATAATTAAATTTTATCATATTTATTAGCTTGTCACAGGAGAAGAGAGAGGCAGCTTTTATAAATGTATGTCATGCAGGGGAGGTATAATACAAATGTTAAAGGTTTTACAGTAAATCCATCCTTGCGTGACTCTCTGCTTAAGGCTAGATTTCTTGACAGAAGGATCTATTAACTCCTGGAAGTCGAGGATGAACATGATGACAAGGCCCTCCTCATTTTTTACGGGAACAATGTCCACGAGACAAGGCCTGCAGGTCCCTGTAGACACAGGAAGAGAGGCAGAAGAGATGAAAAGGAAAGCAGCGGGCACCAAGATTTCAACCTGTGACCACTGCCACCTGAAATTTTTTTTACAATGCTTTTAAGGAAGGCCATGAGGGAGGAAATCACAGGAAGAGAGAATTGAAGGGAAAAAGAGGGATTCTAAAAAAACTGGCAAAATGGGCAACACTTCCATCAGGTCTAAATTCAGACTGTAATCAGTATGGGCTAAAAATAGATATGGACGACAGGGCAGATCTTTCTCTCTCTCTCTCTCTCTCTCTCTCTCACACACACACACACACACACACAGGTGTGTGTGTGTGTTGTGTGTGTGTGTGTGTGTGTGTGCATTCAGTCCCATTCACACATCCAGCCTGAGGAAACCCAGGACAGGAATTTAGTCTGGAGGCAAAAAAAAACTAGCCTGTAAAAGGTGAATCACTTCATCTGCTTATTCAAAAATGTTTCTGCCTATCCATTCTGGGAGCACAGCAAGAAGAGGGAGACAAAACAAATAGCTGCTCAGTGGGATGGCACGCTAACACATTTCCATGACAACAGCTCTCTACACTGCATGCCTCATGCCCAAATGCCCAAAGTAAGCAAAGACACGTGTGTAAGTGTGTAGACAGTTAAACGTGGTTGGGTTTATGGTGGGTGGCTGTGATCATCCTGAGTCTGGTGTGTTTACTTGTTTCCATCGTATGTTTCTACCTCAGTGACAGACAAGCAGGTGAAGATTCTAACAGGTGAAAGAGAACAAGGAGGTAAAAGTAAATTCAGAGTGAAAAGGAAATGAGGCTTTAAGAGGAGAGAATGTTCAGTAAATGTCCATCTCAATGTTATTTCTTTGTTTTCTCACTCAGTTCTCTCATTAAAATTTTAATATCATCACACATTCCTTCTTGCTTTTCACATCTGTGACAATTATTATTTTGTTTCTAAAAATCAAAGGCAAATACAGGTATAGGGATGTGAAATAAAGCACGGGAAAGACTGATGATGAGGAAGAGGAGGAGGGATTAACATTACACCAACAAACAACATGGCTGTGCAGAAGGAGCAAAGCAGCTGTGCATCAATAGGAACAGGGCTTAAGATAAGATAAAAAATACAATGCTGAGTCTGCTTGCCTGGTCTCGCTGGGGAGGTGACTCAGTGCCGAGAACACACTGTGCGATTTAAAGCCTGATTACAAAACCATGATTTGGCCATGGTGACTGATTTTCAAGATCATGGAGAGAACACAGGGGTCTGCAAAACACATGGCAGACCACTGTGAACGGTCACCACACATGATGCGAAGCTGAAATTGCTTTCTGGATCGCTCATGTTAAATGCATTTCATTTTTATGATTAGAATCTGGGAAATCTGAATGTGATTCTCCAGTTTGAACTACAGTAAGTAACAACAGAAATGTGAAGGGACACAAATCTTTGCAGAATCACTTTGGATTTTAAAAACCTTCTGCATGTTCCTTGAATAAGGATTATCTTAAACACATCTGCAGATCCTGACACTTTACACTACACTGGATTATTGTGATCAAAGTGAATGAACTGGTTTGGCAATTAAAATGAGTAGTCTTGATGATACACATCACAAACACCATATCCTTAGCATGTACTATTTTGGGTAAATAACTTTGTATTCATCAGTTGTAACATGTTCATCCATTTATTTTTAAAACCAGGAAAACTAGGTTAGAAGCTGTATTTTTAACCATAATTTAGCACAGTGAACAGGGTCACGCAATCCGCTAGATAAAATGTAATTATTATTTTTCCCCTTCCATATTCCAGAAATTAAGAAATTATTTGTCTTACCTTCCTTAGCGTAGTAGAGGATCTCCACCTTGCACTCCTCGGAGCCAAGCAAAGCCTGTGCTAGCTGGGCCAGAGCACTCTTCATGGTCCCAGGACCCACCAAAAACTGGCAGGTACAAGGCTGCTGAATTATCTCTGCCCTGGTGTAGCCAAACATCTGGCAGAAGCCTTCATTGCAAAAGATGATGCCACAATTCTCCATCTGGGCATTGGCAATCAGAAACCTGCGATCTGACAGGCAGAGGACACTTAGTGTCATATGAAACAAACCAAGTTGACAAAACTTGTTTCTTCCAGGAATATTACCAAATAAACAATATATATTCTCTGGCAAATCTAAATGCATTTCAGTACTTTTTTTTTAAATTCAATGCCAATCAAAGTAATAATGACTATAAATTACAGCCCAAGTAATACTGGATTACTGATGCAGAAAAGAGTTTGTGCAACAATAAATGGATAGGCAGGTAGCAACACTGTGGGGAATATAAGTGTCATCTCACAGAAAAACTACAAAAACTGGCACAGTTTATTAAGGTTCATTGAGTTATTCAGTTGTTCTCTGTTTTTGCTATTCTATTCTCTGTTTTTGCTATTCTATGAACTGTTCTCTCCCACCTGCCCAGCAGCATCCCAACATTTCCCTTCTTTCCTTGTCACCTGATTCTCCACATTCATTTCCATACTTCCGTACCTGTTTGCCATCCCCCCACTAGCTCCTCAGTATATATGTCACCCCACTTCCACCTATCCTCTGCTAGATTGTCTATTATGCTTTTGTAGCTGTAGCGTCTGTAGCTTTCTATTCTTTATTCTTGGGTTTTCTCAATTTCCATTTCTCCCCTTATTTATATTAGGAAGAATAAAGGTGAACTGTTAAATGGTGTGACTTGTGCATTTGAGTCCAGCCTAGTTTGGCAGAGTGTTTTGTTAGCGGATTGCTTAAAAGTGCTTTAACAAAAACATAAAGTTGAGAAAAAGGGGGTTTAAATTTTGAAATTGAAGGTCAAACATGTGTAAGAGATAAAATGCTATTTTAATGCCTTCATTTTATTAAATAATTACATTTAAAGGAAACTATTTTAGAATCTATGGACAATTTTAAAGACTGCTACAAGTGTATCTTTCAAAAACTCTAGATAGGTAGTTACAGCTACTCTGCTAAGCTAGGGTAGTAATATTTTTGCAGGACTAGTATAGCTGCTATTGCTTTGTGTCAGGTTTGAATTTAGCTACTGCCTCATTAATATGAATTACTGAACTACTGGACTGAATTACTAATAGGCTGAGTCATTAAAATTGATTTTTTTATAACAGGAAAGACTAAATTATCTTAACATTACACACTGCTCTGTCTGAAAATATATATTTCTGTGGCAAAGTATATTGTAAAGTATCAGATTCTCATCTTTCAGTTTTTTCTGGATATGTATTTACTGTTTTTTTGGCTACTGTATATTTGGCAGCATATACGCCAAATCAAAGTGATCACATTAGATCATACCGTCCAGCAGTTGACAAAAATTCATTTTTATGTTTTTCTCATTTGCATTTTCTAATCTTCGGGTATTTAAAATTCAATAACACTGTTTAAGATTTAATTAATTATGCCTAAGTACAGACTAATCAGAATCTTCTCTATGGCTTTGTATCTGATGAGGTCTGCCAATATGACGAACAGCTCCTGTGCCACCGTGCTCGACAATCAGCTGAAGTGGAACTAATGCAGCGTACCTTTCTGTGGTGGTAATCATATTAGTGTGACAGTTACTCCGAGGGGACTGAGAAAAAGCAGGTGCTCACTTTAACATAAGAGCCTGTGTGGCGTCACACCTGCTCTCACATAACTTGTAGGAATTTACAGGTTGTTGGCGTCTATCACAATTAGCCTGTAAGATTTTACCTAACATTTTTGCAACAAGGTTTATTTTTCTCTCTTTTACTGCTAGACTGTGGTGCTGCTTATTTTTTGGATCAAAGATTGCTATTGTTCTGTCTCTATACCACATACTGTGTGTACTTACATTCTTGTTTGATTAGTTTTTGTATGAATTTTAAATGAAAATATTATTTAATACAGTGTTTCAGCATTTACGAAATTTACCCATATATATTTGTGTCTAGCTAACATGATTTTTAAATGTTAGCCGCTAGTGTTTTTTCCTTTCAACATTATGCTTGTAAACTGCATAGTTGTATACACTGGGGAACAAATCCCTAATTGGATGCAGGCTCATAAATTCAGTGCTTTCCGTAATGAAGTCTGATGTGTCTTCCCTACAAGACCTTTCCCAGGGGGTCGACTACCACCAGTAATCTCTCCTCCTGTGGGAAACACCGTGGCTGAACAGTATCAGGTGGAAACTGAACCACAGTAATGCTTTTTCCTGGGCTGCTGAGCCTTTTATACTGACCACTTTACTCTATGTTTATTAAATCCTTAACAGTAATTTTAAGGTCATGTACCATTCAGTTCCTGTTACTGATTATTGTAGCGTATGTGGCGCTGGCAACAGCCATATAAACACTGTCCACCATCAAAGTCAATTAGGACAGTTTTGTTCAAATGCTGCTAATGAAGGAGTTCAGTCAGCTGAATGAAAAGTACATGCATAACATCTGCAGCCTCTCACTGACCTTTTTATTGTCTATTGGTAGAACTAGGTTAAATAACTCTCCCTGTTAGCCGCACACACAGATGAGCGAGGCGACTCTTCTCACTGTCCCTCTCTTTAATGTAAATGGTTGAGCTCCTCTAGTGCACATCCTGTCCAGAGTCATTAGTTGGGGGTCAAAGTGGAAAAGCTACTCGTCACAATGTTGCTAAGCAGCGCCACCAAGGCACATGCACTCACCTGGTAGTGTGCATGTACTCACACACACACACATACATTTAGGAACTTACTGTAGGGGCATTACATAATAGGACTTTCTCAAAGGAGCTTCACAAATTCAAGCATGAGCCCCCAGATCAAATCTGACTAAAACGGAGTTGTCAGAAATCAAGTGATCAGGATGGCAGGATTATTTTTGGTCTTACGTATACACAAATGTACCAAGGAGAAAAGAGAAAAACTGACTGAAGCAGACCACACTCACTTTATTAGGTACAGTAGCTGTCTTTCACCAAATCTTCCCTTCGTGAAAATGATAACATTCAGTTTTTGTTCATTAACTATATGATCACCTTGTACTGCTGTTGAAATAAATGGCAGGCATTTCTATTATTTTGTCCACACCATTTATATAAATGAGGCTTGGCTAAATACCACAGACACTTGTCTGTATAATATTATGTACAAATAATTGTTTTGTACCATTTTAAAAAATAAAATTCTATTGATGGAGAGTTAAATGACTGATGCGTAAAGTACAAAATATAAACAATGGGTAAAAGGGAAATTAAAAAAGTAATCAAAGACAACACTAAAAGCAACATCTGTTTTTATCATGAGCTTTACAGGTTGTGGGAGAAACGAGAGGTTTTCTTTTTGGCTGAATGTGTGAGAGGTGGTCTCTCTATGCAGCCAGTGGAACATGTGGGCTAATGGAACATGATGTGAGCCATCAGGTGAGCACTTACAAACAAAAACACACAAGCAGGTGCAATACCCCTCAGACATGAAAGGAGCAGTGGGGGATCTGTCCACATCACTGATGCAAAGTAGATAAGCTATTTTACTGTAACATAAAGACTTTCCAGTCTGCCACCCCTCAAGACACTGAGGCCTGGGGAAAAGAGCTTAAATGATATTTACCACAACAAAACAGGTCTGCACAAAAAAATAAACCTGATCCTGTAGCTGTAATGCAACTAACTTTAATAACCAAGAGAAATTCACAAATAAGATTACACATTGCTGCCACTAATTTGTTTAAAATGTAACAGCTTCAATCTGGTCTTGGCCCATGAAGCTTTCAGAAATCCGTTTGTCTGGGACAATATTACCCCCGTTTTCTGTAGGAGGGAGGCTCATCTGTTAAAGACTAACACCTTTAGGAGAATTATTTAAAGCGTTTAATAGGCCTGTATATTGGTAACACTTTATAATAACTACACCTTATTCATCCTTAGTTAACCATGAATAAGTACTTAATTAATGATGAGAAAAACATTAGTTAAGCATGACTCATACTTAATAACACATTCACTAACAATTTACTCCTGGTGACTAAGGTCATGCATAAGGTCGTTATTCGCTGTTTATTCATACTTAATAAAACATGAATAGATGATCTATTAATACTGCAATGCATGAATATGTCAGGGAGTTGTTAATTGTTAGTTACTGTTTTTTGTGATCCCTTCTAAAGGGAAGACTGTTTATGGTTTATTAAGCATTAATTAATATGTAAGAAAACCCAAAAGTGCCTCAAGCTCTTTTGAGCTGTGGAAATGCAGATCTGAAACAGTCAAAATCAAGACATGACACAAGGATACAGAACATATTTTT
>NW_018127950.1:892674-894718 GCF_001952655.1 Monopterus albus
TAACTCTTTCAAACCCTGAACACAACGCTGTCTCTACTAACAATATCATGCTACATCACTTCATTTTGAAGGGAAGCAGCTGTCCAGAAGCCTTATAGGCTTTAAGCTTTTCTTCTATTGCTGCATCCTCCTTAATGGCAAAGGCACACTGTGCTGCAAATACAGAGAGCTTAACCTGATGGTTGTAGTTTTTCAAGACATCTTTATACTTGCTAGGGGCAACAATAGAAAGCTCTGCAATTGGAGCAGTGATGACAACTGTGTTCCTGTCCACTCCATAGTGCTTGAAACCTGTAGCCATATTCCCTCCTCTTCTGAAGAGCTGCAGAATACTTTTGTATCGGGACACCACATGTATTGGACTTTGGGCTGCAATTCAGAGTACAGATTATTTGTTATCCACTGTAAGTAAATGTATGTGACATACTGACACATGATGAACCAGAAGAAAAAAATAAATAAAACTGAAGAGTACAAGAATTACAATTAATATTTTTACCTCTCTGGTATGTTTTTCATCCGACGATGTGTCTATGTCAGTGGAGGAGTGAGATGATGATTTGGAAGCCACAAATGAGGTGTCAAAAGAGGAGTTGGAGGACAAGTTTATTGCCTCTTCAGAGGCCTTTGTTAGGCTTTTCCTGTCTTTATTAAGAGCTGTAAAAACACAAACAAGGACACAACCATCATTCAGACAATTCAAATAAGGTATTCATCTTGCTAAACAGCTGCAGTACCCTTTGCTCTGAAAGAAGAGAGCACCACCACAGCTGGATTGACATGAGGATGTCACATTAGGTTACCTATGCTTGTGTACACTGTTTGAGACAGTCCTCCAAAAACTACAGACTACATATCTGATTTTAATCATACTACTGCTTTACCAAGGAAATCCGAACAATTACATTTGTATTGAAGATAACACTTTTTCATATTTTTAAAGAAAATTATACTTTAATGTAGTCATTTCTAGATGACATTGGAACTTGTAATTTGTGTTGCTTGTGAAATAGTACTTTTTTGGGGGCCAGCTGACATTTACTTTTGTTATAAAAAATAATTACCTATTATAAATCCCTAAAATATATGGATTAGCCATATACAATAATCCATGGAGTTTGGATACAGTTGCACATGAACAAACTATACTATACTGTTCAGTGTAGTGTAGTGCAAAGAGTCTTACCTGATGCCAACTGTTCTGTCAAGTAATCCCTCTCCTTGGTCAGCTCATCAATCTTCTCATTTTGCCACTCCACTTTCATCTGCAGCATCTCCATCTCATGGGATTTTCTTCTTTCCCTCAACAAAGCAGTTGGGGCCAAAGATGCACCTAAAATCCAAAAGTGACATTTATAATAATCATTGTAAAACAGGACTGTTTCTCAATTCAGGCAACAGAAGTTTGGGTTAAAAGAATGTGCACTTTCTAATTCGTTTCATGGAACTTTCAGTGAATACATGTAATTTTTTTCATCCTGGATCAAGTTATTAAACAAAACTCTGATAGATGCAAAGTGGGTCTAGTGTCTCAAAAAGTTAAGCTCGTCCCAATGCTAAACATTAGCTCATTAGCTAGTAACTCACTCACATGTTATTAAAACACACACTTACTGCTAGTGGCACTGTCCGCTACGTCACGTCCTCCCGTGTGTTCATCTCCACAGTGGCACGCGCTTATTAGCGCGAGTCTGCACACCTTTTCGATGTATGCCAGAGTTAGGCCTAGTTCTTCTGAGCCGAATGCAGAAACTTGATGACGCTGCTGACACCTCGACTTTTCCCGTCCACTCTTGATGACGTAACAAATGCGGGAGTCACGAATCAACCCGACATATGCCCACATAGGGAGATGTATGTCTTCCTAATTTTTTTAATGCGTCTTTTTTCCAAACGTTTTTATTGCAACAGTGAGCCGATTTAAACAGGTCAGGAGGCTCATTAATGGAGAAATCTCAAAACGGAAAACATTAAAACTCATCAAGTGGCTCCAAAAGAAGAAACTACTGAAAAGAAAGATAAAATGCAAAACCTGCCATCATGA